>NW_006408528.1:13075538-13076235 GCF_000296735.1 Chrysochloris asiatica | reverse complement strand
TGTTATAATGTTGAAACTATTCATTGGCTATTTTTTTTGCAGATCAGCTAATGCTTTGTACATACTAGCTGTATTTTTGTGTGTTTTTTTTTTTAGTGTGGATAAGGATAGTGAGCTACAATAAAAAGTGTCAGAATTCTGGTGTGGTGATGTAGAATAAGCACAGGACTGCAAGGTGATTCGAACCACAATATCAGTGACTCAAACTCAATGGTTGCTCCTTGGAAACCCTACGCTGAATTGCTGTGAGTCAGATACAACTCAGTGGCACTTAACAACAACAATATAATAATATAAAATAATAAAACAAGTTATATTTTATAACAAAATAGATCATTTAGTGTCTCAAAGTTTTGTCCAAGAAAAAAAAATTAATTTGAAACTGGTATGTGTATAAGATTAGTACCATAAAGGAACACCAGAATTTTTTGAATCCTCAGTCACTGGAATTTCTCCTGGACACTTGGATCAGGACATAACGTTGTTAAATGTATGGAGCTTCCACATCATTGCAGTTCTCTGCATTCAGTTACATGGGAGAAAGATGAGGAGCTGTGCTCCCCACTCAATGGCGGCACTTAATAGCAGTAACAATAAACACGCAATTACACATGTGATAACGATGGGAAAAAAGAAAAAGTGGGATCTTAGTAGACTTTAGAATATCATTTTTCTTATTGAAGAAGTAATGTTTTAA
>NW_006408528.1:13070929-13075438 GCF_000296735.1 Chrysochloris asiatica | reverse complement strand
AGGGAGCAGTCACTGGAGAAGGATATCATGTTTGGTAAGATGGAGGATCAGAGAAAAAGAAGAGACCCCCCCCCCCAAGGAAATGGATTGGCCAAATGGCAGCATCGATGGACTCAAGTGTGGCAACAGTAGTGAAGTTGGCCCAGGATCGGCCAGTGTTTCGTTCTGCTGTGCATAAGGTCACTATGAGTCGGTACCGACTCGATGGCACCTAACAACAATAGAGAGAGGTGGTGTTGTTTTTATGTGCTGTCAAGTTGAATCCGACCCATAGCGATCCTGTACAGGGCTTACAAGGAGCAGCTGGTGAGCTTGAACTGCCAACCTTGCAGTTCAGACAGCTTTGCAGTCTGGTGCATTAGTCCACAGTGCCACACCAGGACTCCATAGAGAGGTATATAGCCCATATTCAAATCTCTCCAGTTTGCTAATAATGTGGTCCTATAGAGAGAAACTACCAGCCGCTCCGCGGGAGAAAGATGAGGCTTTCTACTCCCGTAAAGATTTTCACCCTCGGAAACCCTGTGCAGGGTCGCTATAGGTCGGAACTGACTCGACGGCACTTAACCACATTATTAGCAAATTGGAGAGATTTGAGTGTGGGCTCTATAAGGAGGCTTCAAAAAGTTTGTGCAAAAATGGAATTAAAAGACAATGGAAAAGTTGAAGGGAAGAAAAGAATGGAATTTTTCCATGAATTTTTGGAACCACCTCCCCTTATATTAGATGATATTTTATCGGTGGCATCCTGATGTGGTGCTGCAGGACAATACACTGGACTGCACGGTCAGTTTGTACTGCAAGGTCAGCGGTTCAAATCCACTAGATGCTCCTTGGAAACTTACACAGGGTTGCTCTGAATCAGAACTGACTATGGTACTTAACAATAATAATATAGGAGAAAGTACTTATTCTTAGCAGGTATGTTCATGAAATGTCATGGTCTCTTCAATTTTCTTTTATATAGTACAGAAAGCAAAAGAAAATCCATTTATTTATATATGTGTAAAATTCTTAACAATTGGTAGAGGTGTTTGGATGTTCGTTATACAAGTAATTCTGTCAGCTTTAGTGAAATTTTTCAAAATTAAAACCTTAAGATGAGACTAACAAGTTTTTAATATATTTTTAGTAATATATACATGTGTGATAAAACTAATAATATTTTAAAAAGAAAAAGCAAGCAAAGTATAAACACAGAATTCTAGATAGTGACTTCCTTTGATGGAAGCAGGCAGTTAAGATAGAGAGAGGGCCTCATAGATAGTCCTGCTGGTCCTATTAAGTGTTGCTGAGTCAATTCCAACTCATAGTGACCCTGTGTAGGGTTTCCAGGGAGCAAGCAGTGGATTTGAACTGCCAACCTTGTGGTTCAAAGTCCAGTACTGATCCTACAGTGCCATACCAGGAGTAGCATAGGTAGTCCAGTGTGTATTGTGTTGTTACTACTCTTTTTCTCAGGGATTCGTGATTATCTATTTTTACTGTGTTTTAAGACTTACATATATGAGACATGTTCTTTGATATATATTAAATACTATATTAATATAATCCAGAAAAGAAGAAATAATTTACCTGTAAGAACAGGAGAGGGAAAAACCAATGACATAATTTCTCTTTCAATGTTGTTAGGTTCTGTCTAGTTTGTTCTGACTCATAGTAACCCTATGTACAACAGAACAAAACACATCCCAGTCCTGCACCATCCTCACAATTGTTAGCTTTGAACCCATTGTTACTGCTGCTGTGTCCATCCATCTCGTTGGGGGTCTTCTCTTTTTCGGGGATTCTCCACTTTACCATGCATGATCTCGTTCTTCAAGGACTTGTATCTTCTGATAGCATATCCATGTTGTCAGTTTAACTCCTGTGTATTCCATCTAGTGAGGTCCTTTTATGTTGTTTAAAAAAAGTCTTTGCAGTGAATAAGTCCTTAGTCTCAAAAATTTTACCATGCGATCTTCAGCATCATTTCTGCTAACAAGGCCATATTTTCCACTACTGATCTTTTCTATTTGTTTCCAACTTTTACATTCCAATCACTATTAATTATCAGTGCAGTGATTGATTACATGTTTGATCAATTTCAATCTGAAGAAGTTGGTAAAATGCTTCAATTTCATCATCACAGGTTTCATTGCATAAATTTGAATAATCATCCTTGTAGGCATATGGATATTTCTTATCCTATGACAGACAGCACCATACTGCAAGATAGATCTTGAAATGCTCTTTTTGACGATGAATGTGATGCCATTTCTCTTCAGTTTGTCATTCTTAGCATAGTAAACCATGTAATTTTCATATTCGAAGTGGCCAATACCTGTCCATTTCAGCTCACTAATGCCAAGGATATCAAGCTTTATGCATTCCATTTCAGTTTTGACGACTTCCAATTTGCCTAGTCTCATACTTTCACATTTCATGTTCCAATTATTGATGGATGCCCTGTGCCCCAACAGCAAATGAAGTTTCTGAAAACTTTACACCATTCACGTCATTAAGATCAAATCCACCAGCCACACCACTGGATAAAGATGAAACTGCCTGCTCCTGTAGAAATTTAGTCTTGCAAATTCTCTGGAGCAGTTTTCCTCTCTTTTATGGAGTTTGATTTGGCACTCTAGGATAAGCACTAGACTGCTAGCCACAAGGTAGATGGTCCATTTCAAGGACCATTTGCTCCTTGAAAACCCTTAAGGTTGCTGTGAGTTGGAATCAACTAAACAGGACTTAACAACAATAGGGTCTCCATGAATTGGAATCTATTCAATAGCAGTAAGTTTAGATACCATTTCAGTAAATTATATTATAAATTTATGGTTTTTTTTTTTTTTTTTGCTTCAGCTTTATCAGAATTAATCTTGCCCTGGTAGAGTCTTTTTTCAAGCTAATGTCTTATCCTTCTTTGTGTTTGCTGTTAAGGGTTTCCAAGTTGCCACTAGTGGGTTTGAACTGCCACATAGGGTTAGCAATCCAGTGATTCTCTTACAGTTGTTGTTGTTGTTAGGTGCCATCGAGTCGGTACCAACTCATTGCAACCTTATACACAGCAAAACAAAACACTGCCCAATCCTGGGCCAACCTCACTAATGTTGCCACGTTTGAGTCCATCAATGTTGCCACTTGGCCAGTCCATCTTGTTGGGGGTCTTCCTCTTTTTCTCTGACCCACCACCTTACTAAACATGATATCCTTCTCCAGTGACTGGTCTCTCCTGACAATATGTCCAAAGTATGAGAGATGAAGTTTGGCCATCCTGGCTTGCAAGAAGCATTGTGGCTGCACTTCTTCCAACACAGATCTGTTGGTTCTTTTGGCAGCCCATGGCACTTTCAATATTCTCCTCCAACACCATAACTCAAAAGCATCAGTTCTTCTACGGTCTTCCTTATTCACTATCCAGCTTTTACATGCGTATGAGGTTATTGAAAATACCATGGCTTAGGTCAGGCGCACCTTAGTCCTCAAGCTGACATCTTTGTTCTTCAACACTTTAAAAATGTCTTGTGCAGCAGATTTGCCTAATGCAGTAGCACACCTTAAAATTAAATCCTATTTAGACATGTTATAAAAAGTTAGTCCACTTTTAATTTTTTTGCAAATTTTTTTAAATCCAGGCATAGTACTTTCAAAATACACATTTGTATGAATTTTTGAAAGCATTTTTGTTAAGGCAAATTCACATAATCTGCTGTTTTGTAGTTAAGGTTTTATCTTTGAACATTTTAGATATTAAAATTGTTATACAAACAGTCTACCTAGTGTCACTTTTTGTGGTATTTCCAAGTCTTTTCCCCTTCAGGTTATATATAGATAGTTGATATTTGATGTATAAATCAACAAAAGAGGCTTATAGGAATTATCTGCATAAAATTAATCTATACATTAATGTTTGTCTCCCATTTATGTACAGCAGCATGAAAACATTCCTTTTGAAGACAAGATTGCATCAGTTAAAGTGGTAAGTACTTATAATAGTAAGCTAAATGTCGCGCTAATGGAGGGAGCGGCAGCTGAACGATGTGCGAGAACTGCACAGACCTGGTGGAGGTGTTAAATGAAACCCAAATCACAGAGCGGCGGGGTGAGGGGTGTCTGGAGACCAGGTCGACGGTGGGGAGGGTGTGGGAAGGGGGGGAAACGACGCTGCCTCGCGGGAAGAGACTGCAGGGAAGAGACTGCAGCGGCCAGCTAGGCTGCCCTACTTACCCTGGATGCAAGGTTGCCTTCCTTGCCTAGCCACTGGATCATGGCTTTGAGGCGGGCTCGACCAACTTTAGAGACCCACAAGCGCAGCCCAAAGCGTCTCATTACAACCCTGTGGCCCCTGCTGCGCTTCCGCCTCTTGACTGAATGTGACATCCGAGGACGGAAATCCCACCTTTGAGCCGGACTTAAGGGCTGTAGCGCAAGGAGACTCGTGTTTAACAGCGACCACACAACCGCCACTCGTCTGTCTCTCGTGCTGTGGTGGTTTGAATTGCTGTGATTCTGAGGGCTATGCCA
>NW_006408528.1:13027016-13066838 GCF_000296735.1 Chrysochloris asiatica | reverse complement strand
TTTCCCAGTCACAGTGTTAAGAGTTTAAAAGCATTATAGTAAGAAAGAATTATATGTGCAAAGACCTATGGGAAAAACATCATTCAGAGCATTCCAGTAGTTGGATGCCACCACTTGTTTGTCAGTTTGTCATACTGTGGTGGCTTGCATGTTGCTGTGATTCTGAAAGTTATACCTTGGGTATTTTAAATACCAGCAGGGTCACCCACAGTGGCCAGGTTTCAGCTGGGCTTCCAGACGAAGACAGACTAGGAAGAAGGAGAGACGGACTACTTATGAATATTTAGTCACTGAAAACCTTATGAATAGCAGTGGAACACTGTCAGCACAAGAATACTGAATACTGAAACATAATGAAAATTGTCAGATATAGATAGTGCTAGAATATTGTCAGATATAGATAGTGCCAGAAGACGAGCCTCTCAGATTGGAAGGCACTCAAAATATGACTAGGGAAGAGTTGCCTCCTCAAAGTAGAGTTGACTGTGATGATGTGAATGGAGTAAAGCCCTTGGGGGTGATGTGGCACAACTCAAAATGAAGAGAAAGAGCTGTAAACAACCATTAATCATCAAAACATGGAATTTACAAAGTATGAATATGGGAAAATTGTCAAAAATTAAATGGAATGCATAAACATCAATATTCTAGGCATTAATGAGCTGAAGAAGAAATTGAAGAGTAATGGCGTCACATTCATCAACTAAAAGAATATCTCAAGATCTTACTTGAAGTTCAATGCTATATATGATAGGATAATATCCATATACCTACAAGGAAGACCAATTAATATCACTATTATTCAAATTTACACACCTACCACTAAAGCCAGTGACGATGACATTGAAGAATTCTACCAGTTTCTTCAGTCTAAAATTGATCAAGCATTGCAGTCAAGGTGTATTGAGGATGGCTGATTAGGAAGTGGCTCCGTGCAGACCTTTGCCAGCAGTAACACAAAATACTGGACGAAGTAGGTTCAGGGGATGGTCCTGAAACTGTGAACTACATGTAAAGGGATATTTACATGTATCAAAGGCTCACTACTAGTGGAATTTGTAGCAGAAGCAAGAAAAATGACATTTTCTGAGTGGTAGCTGCTGGTTGAAGCCCTGCACAGCCGTCTTGAACAGGATGCAGCAAATATGGGAGCAGGAAAGAAATCCCATCACTAACACCTGACAGATTCTCAGTGGTAAAGGTGTGAACAATCTTACTTCTGCTCATTTATCTGTGGGTGTACCTCCACTCTGGTAACTAGAGGGGTGGGGCCTCAGCGAGTGGATACTCCACCCCCGACCCCTGGAGGGTTCTACTGTGCATGTGCATAGATCTGCGCAGCAAAGACCACTGGGCCCAGAATAGAAGAAGGGGAGGAGTCGACAGGAATAGCATAAAACAGCCTGGCCAACTGAGAAACACCTAGACTAGTTTATAGAGAAGGAGGACAGGCAAAAGAGGAAAGAGGCCAAACATTTTGAAATTTCTCAGGTGACCTTGAAGGCAAGAAGATGAAAAAAGTGCGTTAAAGTCTTACTCATATTTTGCTAAGGGTTTTTGTTTGTTTGTTTAGTTGTTATTGTTGTTTTTTTTGCCAAATGTAGACTTTAGTGTCAAATCATTTTTTTCTTTTGTGGCGAATATACAGCAATTGCTGTGTTGGAAGACATACAGATAGAATGCACCTTGGAAGTCAGGATGACCAGATTTCATCTCTCAAGTTATTTTATCAGGAGGGACCAGTCCATGGAGAAGGACATTTTGGGTAAAGTGGAAGGTCAGACAAAAAGAGGAAGGCTCCCAATGAGAGATGTATTACCACAGTGACAGCAGCAGTGGGCTCAAACATTGTGAGGTTGATACAAGACCTGGCACTGTTTCGTTCTGTTGTGCATGTGGTTGCTATGCATCAGTATCAATTTGATGACACCTAACAACAACAACAGAAAGTCGCTGAATAAGAATCAAAAGGGTTCTTAGAGAACAAAGGAGAAAGTGGCAGGGAGAAATGCAGAAGGGAGAGGCAGAGACCAAATTCTGTGCATTCTTAGCAATCCTAAGGGCTTTTATTTGAGGACACTTGTAAACCCCTTAATCTTTAAGGATTTGGCAAGATCAGATTGAAGTTTTTAATGACTATGGTTATGCTGTAGACTAATGTCTTAGACTGCAAGGTCTGTTTGAACCTCAAGATTGGCGGTTCAAGCACACCAGCCACTCCTCAGAAACCCTATACAGGGTTGCTATGAGTTAGAACCAACTTGATGGTTAGCAACAACAACAACAGCATAGTTAAACTCTGAAGATAAATTAGAAGGCAGAAGTGAAAGCAAGAACTGTGTGAGACTTCTCATATTGCATAGAAAGATGGTGATATTTTAGATGAGGTGGTATTTTATTTTTAAGCACACTGTAAGAGAAATGTTAATGTTTGTTCTTAATAGTGGAGATAAAGTATCTCTGATTTTAAAAATTAACCTCTTAAATTTCTATTTTAGGATTTTCTGTGGCACCCAGAAGTTAATGGTTCTATGAAACAATGCATCAAAGTATGGACCGAGGTCTGTATTTGAGATTACATTTAGGCTTTTCTGATGTGGATTAATCAGATTTTGAACAACCCTGAGCATCATCCACTATTATTTATTTCACTTTACTCGCCAGCCCTATTCTCCTAGAATATAGCTCAGAGCTCTTTCTAATAGCCACTAAGCAGTGCTGGACTGATCTGTCACTATGGATCCACTGTCTCTTCCTCACTGTCACATTCTACCCCTAAAACATGTTATGCTTACATCATACTTTCCAGATGTAACAGTTTTTTATTACTGCTAAAACTTAACTGAAACCCAGGTCATTTTTGTAGCACTGTACACATTCCCTTGAACATTTTCCTGTTTTTTCTGGCACCCAGATACTTCAGTAACTACTCCTTTTTTCTTGTTTTTTAAATAACCTATTTTTGCCCCTTTTATTATATTTGTGACCCAAAAGACATGCCTAATAATCTTTAACTCATTAATGTTTGGAGATAAGTTAGATATAAAGAGCAAGCATGCTGTTAACCTCAGAAGCCCATGAGTTCTCAAAAGTTCACTTGAGATTCTCCACAGTTGTCTCCATCTAGCGGCTTTGTTAGTCTTTCCATTATATCTGTGTTCTTTGCTATAGGCATTTGCATTGGGCAAATGGGTAAAACAATATTAGATTTTGTTGACTTTGTTTTGCTTAATTCATTGTACTGCAGTGATTTTTTATTTGCTTCTTTTTGCACTAAATGTCCTGCATTTTTTTGCCCTAAATGGATTGCAACTACATCACATACTTAATAGGCTTTTGTAAGATCCTGTGGGAATCTAGTATATTTCTAACACTAGTTTATTTATTAGAAAGTATGTCTCTAGTTCCAAAAAGCAAGCATGCAGACAAGTTTAGAATTCAACTTTCTGGTAAATTGGGATCTTCACATATACTCACTTCTCACTTATCAACAAGGTTAAGTTCCAAAGACCAGGTCGTTATGTGGAAATTGATGTTATGTGGAAATTGGTGTCACCTGTACTGTGAACGTCCCATCAGGCCCCTGGTGAGATCACCTTCACTGCTGCCTCTTCCTCCTCAGGTTCTCTCAGGGGAGGTCTACCCAGTTTTACATAGCCAGAGTGGCCTAAGTGTTGCCCTCACCCCCCTCCTCTAGCTCCATACCTTTCCTGCCCTCAGTGTATTTCCAGTATGAGTCGTCCCACATCATCCCCTCAGGGACCCCAAAATGCCTTTGGTAACTTTGTCAGGACAATGGGCTCCCTATCTGTGGGAAAGAGGCCCTAAGTGCCATAGTAGGGGTTTACACTGCCTACTGTGTCCCTACACCAGTCCCTTGTCCCAGGATCTCCCAACTCTCACTGCCTTCTTTTACCATGAGAATTGACATTCCCAAGTTTCTCCTGAGGCCCTGCCTCTGCCTTTGACCTTGAATTACAGTTGCTGCTGGATGCTCAACCACTGACCCTACCTCTGCCATCACCTGTGCTTACCCAGAAGAGATGACAAGGAAGCATAAGGGACATCATAGGTGTCGGTCAGCTAACATGGGAGTCCACTGTCCCCAGATATCCAAGTGTCTCATCTCAGGGCTCCTTCTGACAACTTGTCTGTCCTGTAACCTCTTGGGACTGGTAGTTAGGGCAAAACCCTGGGGTCCCACTTTTTCCCCAGCTCCAAGGGTGGCCCACCTTCAGGACACTGGCTACCATTTCCCCAGCCACAGTCCCTTGTGAACACCTAGGACTTGATAGGCAGTATTCCATCCCTACCAGTCCCACTCCAGCTCACACCACCCCCTACTTCCAGCTCAGCCCGGCACTCCTGGTTAATGAAATACTATGCAACACAAGTTTCCTTTCTTATGTGCACATGGGTCTGCTGGTCAGGGAACCTGTTCAGGGACAATGACGTTCCTTATACCAGATGTGCATTATTAATACACAGAATAGTTGGATAGTAAAATGGTGAATATATATATATAATTAGTTGAAATTGAGGTGTATACCATGTTTTTATTGCTATGTTAAAAGATACCCAGAAATGTGATAATTTTTATATATTTAAAATAAAATATTTCATATATAAGGGGGCTCCAAAAAGCCTGTGGAAAAATCTTTTAATTACATTTTTCATGAACTTTTTTAACCCCCTTATATGTGCTGGCCGTAAAAATATATCCTTCAAAGAGTGAAGAAATTCACCATAAGTGTTAGTAAAGTATAATTTTTAAGTCCTGTAAAAACCACAGAAAACCTCTAGGTTATTTATTAATCTGGAGATATAGTATATTTCTAAAATTTAAATTCTAAGAGATTTTGCTTTTTGTGTGTGTGTATGTGTGTGGTATGGGTGAAATTTTACAGACAGATTAGTGTTTCATTCAACAATGTATATACCTTTTGGTTCATGACATTAATTGCAGTCCCCATAGGACTGTAGCATTTTCCCCACCCTCTCCTGTATTCCTCCTTTCCATTTGTCCTTTCTTGCCTCTCTCTGTCTTGTAAACTTTGTTTTGAGACAAATTCTGTCCATTGGACTCACGTGGCTTACTGTTCTAAAGAATATGTTTTCCCTGATGGTAGTATTCATTTTACAAGCCTGGCTGTTATTTGACTGAAAGTGGGTTCAGTAACTGAGTTTGAAGATTTTCTAAGGGCCAGTTTTAGGGATTCTTTCAGTCTATCGGAGTCCTGGTGTGGCGCTGTGGGTTAATGCGTCAGACTGCAAAGCCATTTGAACTGCAAGGTCAGCGGTTCAAGCTCACCAGCTGCTCCTTGGAAACACTATTCAGGGTTGCTATGGGTCGGAATTGACTTGACGGCACTTCACAACAATAACACCAGTCTCTATCAGATCAGTAAGTCGCATTTTTCAAGATTTTGAATTTAGTTCCACATTTTTCTCTCACTCTATTTAAAACCTGTTGGAGTCCTGGTGTGGCTCTGTAAGATAAGCACTGGACTGCTAACTGCAAGGTCAGCTGTTCAAATTCACTAGCCACTGCTCAGAAACCCTGTACCCTGTACAGGGTTGCAATGAGTTGGAACTGACTCAGTATCACTTAACAGCAACATTGTGTTCACACACATACAATAGAAGGTCCAAACTAGAGTGGGAGCAGAGTCCACGTCTATCTCTGTAGGATCAGTACTAGACTTTGAACTGCGAGGGCAGCAGTTCATACCCACCAGCTGTTCCGTGGAAAACCCTGTACAGGGTTGCTATGAGTTAGAACTCACTTGATGGCACTGAATAGCAACAACGTTGTGATCCCAATCAGAACGGTCAGCAGTGGTAGTCAGGCACCTTCTAATTCTGGTCTCAGCGTAGTGAGGCTGAGATGCCATGGTCTTTGGACTCACTGTTTCTTGGATCTTTGATGTCTTTTATTCTTTGATTCAGATGGGGAGAGACAAGTAGGTACACCTTATAATTTACCTAAATTAGTTTTTGGAGTCATAAATTCTATCATAAAACTTTTTATGATTGTTAAAAGAAAGGGAAATTTCAACTAAATGTCCATGTAACTACCAAACATTGATTATTTGATTGTTTTCATTCATTTAACAAATATTTATTTATTAATATTAAGGAATTAACCATTTATTTTGTGACAAGTTAAAAGGTTTGCCTTATAACCACCCCCTTAAACCTTTTTTTTTGTATATGTTGTTGTTGTTGTTAAGTGCCGTCGAGTCGGTTTCGACCCATAGCGACCCTGTAAAGGGTTTCCAAGGGTGTAAATCTTTATGGGAGTAGAAAGCCTGATCTTTCTCCCGCGGAGCAGCTGGTAGTTTTGAACTGCTGACCTTAAGGTTCGCAGCCCAATTCGTAACCACTACGCTACCAGAGCTATATCTCTTAAAGAGTCCTCATGCTATTCTTTGTAAGCATATAAAGCTTTAGGCACTAGATACCTATCTTGTTATAACAAGATTGTGGAAGAAACTCTAGAAAATTAATATACATTTAGAA
The DNA here is from genome assembly GCF_000296735.1 of Chrysochloris asiatica. Lineage (NCBI taxonomy): Eukaryota > Metazoa > Chordata > Mammalia > Afrosoricida > Chrysochloridae > Chrysochloris > Chrysochloris asiatica. The sequence goes on along the minus strand of NW_006408528.1, from coordinate 13,060,316 downwards.
GGAAAAAGAACTTAAGTGTTAAGAAAAACAATCAATGATGCAACTTATACTCATTCTCTTAACTGGTGATTACATTATTATAAAGGTTTTGTTTTCCCTATAGGATTCTGTTGCAAAACCTCATGTAATTGTAGCAGGAGCTGCCACAGTAAGTAACTAGTTTTATTCCAAGTAATGATTTTTGTTCTATTTTAAGGATGTGCTAAGAAAAAATATTTACTATGCTTAGATAGAATTCTTGATTGTACTTATGTTTTAATTTATATTATAATCTATTAATCTGATGAATATTAATTAAAATATATGAATAATTTATGACATATGGTAGTAAATATTGGTATCATTATCTCCAAAATTGTATTTTTCTTGAATGTTCAAATTTAAAAGAGTAATTTTATAACAATTTTTTCTGTCTTCATATGTGAAGAGAAGTCAAAATTATTGTTATAAAAATCATAGAAGTCTTTATTAAACAAAAAATAGCAAAATGTGAAGCTGTTGTTTTTCACTATATCCCTCATTTCTGAAGGTGTTATTTCTAGAGAGATCAAATCGTATCCTTTTCAATGTCCTTTGAATTTGGGAAGCAAAAAGAAGTCTCAGGAGGCAAGATCAGAGCTGTTGGGTAGATGGGATACTCTTTCCCAACAAAATTCTTGCAGGACAGCCCTGCTACCTGTGAAGAATGAGCAGATGAATTGTTATAATAGAAAACAGTTCCTAGCCACAACCTGACCTTTTTCTCACATGTGCAGTTTTCTATTTTCTTCAGAGTTCATCATAATAAGTACCTGTGACTGTCCTATATCCTTCAAGAAAATCTGTCAGGATTACCCCCTTTGGGATCCTAAGAAACGGTCACTATAACCTTCTGAGTTGACCCTTCTGCCTTGAATTTAACTGGTCCAGCAGATCCCTTTGGAAGCCACTGTTTTTTTTTTATTAGATCTTTTTAAAAACTTAATATTGTGAATTGAGTGAAGGCTTACAGGACAGAGCATCAGTTTTACATTCAAGAAATTATACATCATTCCATCTTAATGATTCTAATCCCCTCAATGTAACATCACCTATCCGTCTTCCTCTCTGTTTCCATTTTCCTCCTTTTCCAACCCTTCTGAATTTTTTCCTGAGGTAAATGCTGCCCTTTTGATCTCTAATGGTCGGTAATTTTATGGTATGCATACCTCACTAGTATTGTTGTTATCATTAAGTGTCCTTGAGTCAGTTCCAACTCTTAGTGACCCTGTATAGGGTTTCTGGTACCTAGCTATTGCTTGGCTGAAAATTAAGCCACAGGAGTAAGTTCAGCTCCAGAGGTGAAGAGTATTTCACATTTTGTCTAGCTCTATCCAGGAACTTATAATATGATCCCTTTCAGAGAAGTTGGTCATATAGCTGGGTACCATGTAGTTCTTTTGGTCTCAAGATCATGAAGACCTATGGTCCATTAGTCCATTGAGTAAATTGTTTCCAAGGCATCTTCAATTTTACATTGTTCTTCTGTCTTCTGCACAGAGAGAAACCAATAGTTGTACCTTAAATGGCCACTCATGAACTTTTAAATGATTGGATCTTTTTTGAAGGCACCTTACTAAGAGTAATATAAGTGTATTACTGAGCAAAATTGTCTACAGCCATACACTGATAACAGAGACATATTTAAAATACATTTTGTTTGAAGTAAACTTGTGCATGTATGAACTGGAAACCCTAATAGCAATGCTTTTTGGATTATACTCATATTTCATGAAAATCATATGATTGCCCTTAACCAAATTTGTTCTGATGTTGATACAAATGGCAATTATCATAAAATAGAGCTATAGATTGTATACTTTAATTTTTCTGTGATAAATACTGAATTCCTAATTTTTATTTATTCTTAGTGGTCCATCAAGATTCACAATGGTAGCAGTGAAGCACTTTCCCAATATAAAATGAACATTACCTCCCTAGCACCACTTTTAGAAAAATTGGCAAAGACAAGTGATGTATATTGGGTCTTACAAGGTAAGAAATAAGTAATGAAAAAATGTCATTCTGTGTATATTTTGAAATGTGGATTTTTATTATCCCTGTTTCAAGAAGCAAAGTAACTCCTTTGTGAGAATAAAGTTTAAAATAAGGTCTGCAAAATTAGAATGAACTTGAGTTATTTGTTTTCCTTTTTATGAATTTAGGGAACAGAGACTAATAAATATAATAAGTAAAAGAAAATAAAAAATGTCTTCTAAGGTGTCTCAGCAGACAAAATGACTATGAGAATATAAGAAAGAATTCTAAAGGCAAAGGAGATGTTTTCCTCTGATTTTTTACTTCCCACAAATTCTACATATTGACTGAGAAATAAATATATAGAATGCCTATTAATAAGTTTGTTTCATAATATTAAAATCACTGGAAGTAAATATACTTTGGAATTGACAAGAATGTATTTGAATTTGCACTTGGTAATGACATTCTTTAAGAGTGTGTAAACTTTTTAATTCTACTCATTTCAAGAATGTATTGAATGACCATTATTTAATAACTAGCATAATATACCACCACTCTTCTGTCCGTTTGTCATACTGTGGTGGCTTGTGTGTTGCTGTGAATCTGGAAGCTATGCCATAGGTATTTTAAATACCAGCAGGGTTACTCATGGTAGACAGGTTTCAGATGAGCTTCCAGACTAAGACAGACTAGGAAAAAGAAGAGATGGAATACTTCTGAATACTTAGTCACTGAAAATCTTATGCATAGCAGTAGAACACTGTCAGATAACACCAGAATATTGAATATTGAAACAGGTGAGGAGCACCAGAATATTAGAATATGACTGGGTAAGAGCTACTTCCTCAACGTAGAGTTGACCTTGATGTCGTGAATGAAATAAAGTTTTTGGAGCCTTCATTTGCTGATGAGGCACTACTCAAAATGAAGAGAAACAGCTGTAAATATCCATTAATAATCAGAAGATGGAATATACAAAGTATAAGTACAGGCAAGTTGGAATTGTCAAAAATTAAATGGAACCCATAAACATTGATATCCTAGGCATTAGTTAGCTGAAATGGACTGGTATTGGTCATTTTGAATCTGACAACCACATGATTTACTATGTCGGGGATGACAAATTGAAGAGGAATGGCACTGCATTCGTCTTCAAAAAGAACATCTCAAGATCCTTCTTGAAGTACAGTGCTGTCTTTGATAGGAAAATATCCATAAGCTTAAAAGGAAGGTCAGTTAATACCACTATTATTCAAATGTATGCACCAACCACTAAAGCCAGTGTTGATGAAATTAAAGAATTCTACCAACTTCTTCAGTCTGAAATTGGTCAAACATGCAATCAAGGTGTATTGATAATTACTGATGATAGTAATGCAAAGTTTGGAAAGATTAGCCACTGGAAAATATGGCATTCGTTATAGAAACGTTGCTGGAGATCGTATGATAGAATTTTGCAAGACCAATGACTTGTTCATTGCAATGCTAAAGCAAATGGAAGAAATGAGGGGTAAAAGAGCTGAATAGAAAATTTCAAAAGGCAGCTTGAGGAGACAAAGTCAAATATTGTAATGATTGATATGTGCAAAGATCTGGAGTTAGAAAACCAAAAGGAAAGAACAAATTCAGCATTTCTCAAGCTGAGGGAACTTAAGAAAAAAATCAAGTCTTGACTTTTGTTATTTAAGGATTCTTTCTATGGGCAAATTATTGAATAATTTAGAAATCACCAACAAATGGAAGGAATTCACAGTCACTGTACTAAAAAGAAATGATCAATGTTCAACCATTTCAAGAGGTAGCATATGATCAAGAACCAATGGTACTGAGGGAAGAAATCCAAAGTGCACTGAAGTTCTTGGCAAAGAACAAAGTACCAGGAATTGATGGACAACAAATTGAAATCTTTAAACAAACTGATGCGGCACTGGAGGTACTCACTCATCTATGCCAAGAAATTTGAAAGAGAGCTGCCTGGACAAGTGATTGGAAATGATCCATAGTTGTGCCCATTTGAAAGTGAGGTGACCCAACTGAATGCTGAAGTCAATGGGTAGTATCATCAATATCACATGCAAGTAAAATTTTGCTGAAGATAATTTTAAAAACGCTGCAGCACTATATTGACAGGGAGCTGCCAGAGGTTCAGGCCAGATTCAGAAAAGGGCGTGGAACCAGGGATACTATTGCTGATGTCAGGTGGATCTTGGCTGAAAGTACAGAATACCAGAAAGATGTTTGTTGTTGTTAAGTACCATCGAATAGGTTTTGACTCATAGCGACTCTGAATAGAGTTTCCTAGGAAAGGCTGGTGAGTTTGAACAGCTGACCTGTGGATCAAACCGACCTTGAGGTCAAGTGCTTATCCTATGGCAGTACACCAGCACGCCAGAAGCATGTTTACCTGTGCTTTATTGACTATGACTATGCTTTTGATTGTGTGGATCATGACAAGCTATGGACAACATTGCAGAGAATGAGTATTCTTAAACACTTAATTGTGCTCATGATGAATCTGTACAGGGACCAGGAGGCTGTTGTTCAAACAGAATGAGGGAACACTGAATGGTTTCAAATTAGGAAAGTTGTATGCCAGGTTTATATTATTTCATCATACTTAATCTATATGCTGAGCAAATAAATCTAGAAGGTCAGTTATATGAAGAATGTGGCATCAGGATTGGAGGAAGACTCATTATCAAACCTGCGATATGCAGATGGTACAACCTTGCTTGCTGAAAGAGGAGAGGACTTAAAGTACTTACTGATGGTGATCAAAGACCACACAACTTTCGATATGGGTTACACTTCATTGTGAAAACAAAACAAGAATCCTTACCACTGGACCAATAAATAACATTAAGATAGATGTTGAAAAGATTGACGTTGTCATAGACTTAATTTTGATCACATCAGCCATGAACACTCATGGAAGCCACAGTCAAGAAATCAAACAAAATATTGCATTATTTTGTTTTATGGAGATCCTGTTTAAGAAGATAAATCTGCAGCACAAGACCTCTCTAAAGTGTTCAACTGTAAAGATGTCAGTTTGAGGACTAGTTTTGTGTGACAAAACCATGGTATTTTCAGTAACCTCATATGCATTTTAAAGTTGGACAGTGAATAAAAAAGTCCATAGAATAACTATTACACTTGAGTTACAGTGTTAGAGGAGAATATTATAAGTACCATGGACGACCACTAAAAGCACAAACAAATCTGTGTTGGAAGAAGCACAATGAGAATGCTCCTTAGAAGCCAGGATGGCCAGACTTCATTCCTCATACTTCTGACATATTATTAAGAGGGACCAGTCCCTGGGGAAGGACATCATGTTTGGTAAAGTGGAGGTTCAGTGAAAAAGAGGAAGATTCCCAATGCAATGGATTGGCACTGTGGCAGCAGTTTTGGGATCAAGTGTACTTTGTTCTGTTGTGTGTAAGGTCGCTATGAGCCAGTACTGACTTGACAGCACCTAACAACAACAACAACAGCAGTAACATAATATGATATGCCTTGGGTCTTTTTAGGGTTCAGTATGTTTGTAAGAAACTCTAATGATTATATCCAAATTTAATAACAAGCTGAGAAGAATAACAAAGTATGGTAATAATCTGTTCTATAATTCGTGTTCTATTTGCAGACTCATTGTTACCTCTCAGTAACATGAGAAAAGTTAAAATTTAAATTACTTATAATAAGTAATGAGAGAATAGACAGCCCTTGATCCTCAATAATAGTACCTTCTAATTGGGTGAATAAAGTTTACAATATTGAACAGGAAGAAATATAAAGGTTGACTGCTACTCTTAATTCCACAATGTTCAATACCCAATTTTAATTCACTGTTAACTCAGTGTAACCCCAGTATTCATAAGTTTTAAACTCTTAAGGCATGTAAGAGCATAAAGTTGCTGTTCCACATCTGTGTAGCTAAGAGAAAGGAGTACATTTCTTTAAACTTTCATATTGATTTAATTTAAAATTAAGTGTCAAAATTGATTAACTTAACAGGTGTATATAGGATAGGAAATCTGTTGCAAATGTGGATCAACTTTATGTAAAAATTAACTTATAAATGCCTGAAACCATCTGGATTTAAGAACAAAATATGAAATGTATTTTAGTTAATTTTGCAGGTTCACAATTTCTACCAATAGGAATTCTAATATGTGCTATTAAAAATGTGTTTCATATGTACAGATCCTGTTTATGAAGAGCTATTAAGTGAAAATAGGAAAATGATCACTAATGAGAAGATAAATGCCTACAATGAAGCTGCCGTCAGTATTTTGAATAGTAGCACGAGAAATTCTAAATCAAATATTAAGATGTTCAGTGTTTCCAAATTAATTGCTCAAGAAACCATCATGGAATCTTTGGATGGCTTGCATCTTCCTGAATCAAGCAGAGAAACTGTAAGAGTTCTTACACATGTTAGTAGAGAATATGTTATCTAATTGCTTATTACTGCAGTCACTATGGAGTCCTGGTGTGGCGCTGTGGGTTAATGCGCCAGACTGCAAAGTCATTTGAACTGCAAGGTCGGTGGTTCAAGCTCACCAGCTGCTCCTTGGAAACCCTATACAGGGTCGCTTTGTGTCGGAATTGACTCGATGGCACTTAACAACAATAACATAGTCCCTATAATAAATAAGGTTGTAAATCACTTGTTCATTGTATTCTTAATTACTAATAGTTATTCTATGCAAAGTTAGATCTAGAAATAATTTTGTTTTCCATCACCTGAGTATACATGTAAGTGAAAGATTGAGAATACTTTTAAGAGAGAGAAGCTGTGGGTGGGACGAAATGAAATTGCATTCATTGTGAGTCCCTTTTTTTGTTTACTTTTTGGTGACAATATACACAACAAAGCATAACCTTTCACCAATGTCTGCATGTATACTTCAGTGTCATTGGCTTTACATATCACATGTGTCACTGCTTTCATCATCTGAACCCATGTTGTTTCACCACCATTAATTTAGACTCTGCTGTGTGAAGTTTCTATCTGTGCTTTACAGATGATGTTGTCAATTTGATCTCATAAATAATACTTTTAAGAGTGCAGTGCTCTAAACAAACCTTCTTTATTAGTTGATCTACACTATTATTTAGTTTAAGAAGCCCTGGTATCACTGTGCACTACGCATTGGTTGCCTAACCTCAAAATCAGAGGTAGAGCCTACCAACTACTCCACAGGAGAAAGAAGAGGCTGTCTACTCCTATAGGGGAGCACTGTGGCTCCATACGATAAGCACTGGGCTGCAAACCACAAGGTCCATGATTTAAGCCCACAAGCCACTCCATGGGAGAAAGATGAGGCTGTCCAATCCCTCAACGATTTAACAGCCTTGGAAATCCTAAGTTGGAATCAACTTAAAGGCACTTAATAACAATAACAGCAACAACTACTTCTATAAAGGTTTAGAGTGTCAAGAAAACCCTGTATAGGGTTACTAAAAGTCAAAATCAGCTTGATGACAGTGGGTATTGTTTAGTTTACAGTTGACATCCTGGGGTTGTTTTGTTTGTTTGTTTTATTTTATTGTGAACTAAGTGATAATTAAAATGGGAGAACATTGGCTTTACACCATTGTTTCATTGTAATGATTACAGTTTTCTCCATGCAACATCATTGAACAGTATTTGCTCCATTCTCGCTGTTTTTCTTTTTTGGGGGAATGGGGGTAGGGAGATGCACACAGAAACACTCAGGAATGTATAATAATTTAAACAGCCAAAGGGGACATTCTGCAAGCCTGTGCCTCTTAGCTGCCAGCTCTTGGTTCCTTTCTTTCCATGAGTCTGGAGTCCTCAGCTGCTCCCTCTCTCCATGTCCCCATCTCTGCCTCCAACTCTGGCGTCGCTGCTTCTCTGAATAGGGTCCTACATTCCGCTTGTGTTCTTCTCCATTGAAGGTCCTAGGGTCCTCTGTTTCTGGACTTTAAGATTAACTACTCTCCCGTTTTTGTTAACAGAACTTCTGCCTTTATAGCTGTGACAGTCGCAATTATTCATGATAACAGTTACTCACAATTAAATCATAAGAACCTTATCCCCATCTCTTTCACCAGACCTGTCTAGACAAGATGAAAACTGTTCAGTGGGGGTCTTCCCCCATACACTCTTATCGCCCTCTCATTTTAAGTAGCCATTGTCTAAGTTGCCCATCCCTATCACCTTGTATACAAAGGGGATATGATTGAATTACTGTGCATTATATGGGAGAACATCATAGGAGCTCTGGTAGCGTAGTCGTTACGAATCGGGCTGTGAACCACAAAGTCAGCAGTTCGACACTACCAGCTGTTCCTCAGGAGAAAGATGAGGCTTTCTGCTCCCGTAAAGATTTATAGCCTCAGAAACCCTGTACAGTATCGCCTATGAGTCAGAACCGACTCCATAGCACATAACAACAACAACATGTGAAAGTTTACATGGGTCAGTTCTTTTCTTGCAGAAAAACATGTAAGTTATGTATCCATACATACAGTTGTAGGTACACTTCTAAGTGACTCTGCAGATCCAGTCTGGTGGTAGTTTAGGGACTTTGATATGGAGCCTGTAGATTTGTATCTGCGCAGATGTCTAGCACAGAGCCTTCCGAAGGCTTAAAGGCTGAGATTTTCTAAACCTTTGAGTGTGCTGAAAGCCTAGGCTTACTGTAATGTCATCTAGAGTTCCAAGAAACCTAAAATATAAATATTTTATAAATCTAGATTTTGACAGAGCCTTTAGTTTGACAGAATCTTGACAGTTTTTATTAAAACCATGTTGATTCACCATTTTAATTAACATCTGAAATCTTAAAACAGAATTCTAAGTAGTTTATAAGTGGTAAACAAAAGATATGAAATATTTTTTAAAAGTAATAATTAAAAAAAAAAAAGATAAGAAATAGCTGGAAATTATTTCCCACCCCACCCCCGTGGCAGTTTTTCTACAATCTTGTTTCACATCTTTAGACTTGTACTCTATCTTAAATATCCTGGTGTCTTCCGTTTGAATGTCTGTGAATTGAAATTCTTTGGTCCTTGACATCTGTCAATATTATATAAACTGGAGGTCATGACCCATTAGTAGTCATGAAATCAGTATTTTTTTTTAAAAAAAGAATAATGTAGAAAAATGTTGTTGTTAAGTGCTGTTGAGTCAGTTTTGACTCATAGCGACCCTCTACAAGATTTCCAAGGAGCAGCTGGTGGGTTTGGTCTACCGACTTTAAGGTTGGCGGTTCAGTGCTTATCCTACAGTGCCAGACCAGTTAGAGTGCATTAAAAATAGTAAAGGTAGGTATTGTTTCCTATGTGTGAGGGCTTCAAAGTTCATGAAAGAAATAGAATTAAAGATCATGAGATTTTTCTATGAACTTTTCTATGTGTGAGGGCTTCGAAAAGTTCATAGAAAAATGAACTTTTGTGTGTTTTTTGAGTCGTAATGTGAATTTCTTATTGTGGGTCATAGTCAAAAAAAAGTTTGAAACACCCTGAACTATTACAGACTGAAGGAATAGTATTATTTACTTGAGTGTTTGGGAAATGATAGCAAAAAATACAAAAAGCATTTTGGCTTCAGTCTTGAAAACTTGACAGTATTCACGGGAGACAATCTAATGTGAAACATATTACAGACAAGATAATAACCAAATCCCTTGATTTGTTCACAGAGTGCAATGATTCTTATGAATGTGTATTGCAATAAGATTGTGAAGCCTGTAGATGGTTCCTGTTGTCAACCCCAGCCTCCTCTTACTCTCATACAGAAGCTAGCTGCTTGCTTTTTCACCTTCTCTATTTTTGGATATTTAATTTTTTATATAATTCATCGTAATGCTCATCGGAAGAATAAGCCATGTACTGATTTGGAAGGTGGAGAGGAAAAGAAAAATACTGTCAATATATCTATGTCTCCTTTGGAAATACTATTACAGTCTTTCTGCAAACTTGGCCTGATTATGGCTTATTTCTATATGTGTGACCGTGCAAATCTATTTATGAAGGAAAACAAATTTTATACACATTCATCTTTTTTTATTCCAATTATCTACATCTTGGTTTTGGGAGTATTTTATAATGAAAATACTAAAGAGGTAAGAATTATTTTCTTTTCCACTAATGTTATCCATCTTACTTTACATTCTAAGTGAAAGAAATATTTACTATGCCAGAAAGCACAAATGAATACTGTTGTTATACTTCACTTAGAGTTGCTTTTTAGGGATAATTTGGTTGAAAAATTCACTTGCAGATTGTTGGAAAGGTGGAAAATATGACTTGTGTAAAAGCTATCACAATTTAGTGTTATTTTTGCTTTCTTGGGGATTGAGGGAATGAAGATGCTCCCGTTTTATAATGGCCTTTAAGCATGAGATACTATTAACTTTTATGAATTAAAAATAGAATGATATTAACAAATGCCTTATGCTCAAACCTATATGTGTGTGTTTTGCAATTATATATATATAAATTTAAAACTTATATATTGATGTGGCCACTATTTACACTACTCAAGAATTTCCTATTTTAGAATTTCTGTCATTGCTCACAATATTTGTGTAGTTTTCTTAAAAGGAATGAATTAATAGCACTGGACTGAGAACCTCAAGGTCAGCAATTCAAACCTACCAGCTTCTCAGAAATCCTATACAGGGTCACTTTGAGTCAGAACCTACTCAATGGCACTTAGCAGCAACATTGTAATAATTGAAGCCCTGGTGTGGTGCTGTAGGATAAGCACTGTGCTGATAACCTCAAGGTCAGCAGTTCAAACCCACCATCCACTCCTTGAAAACCCTTTATTACAGGGTTGCTACAAGTTAGAACTGACTCCGTGGCACTTAACTATGACAATATTGTATTAAATGGAATCCTGGTGTGACCCTGTAGAATAAGTACTAGTCTGCAAACTGCAGGTTGGCAGTTCAAACCCACCAGCTGCTTCTCAGATAGCCTATATAAGGTTCCTATGAGTCAGAACCAACTCAAAGTCTCTTAATAGCAACAATAATAATAAGTAACTTGTAAGAGGATGCTTAATCAGTTCATCTCCAGTAAGAATATACTAAGGAAAATAAAGTATTTTATAATTTTCTGATCATAAAGTTTAAGGGACTTGTAATATCATTTCTGACTCTGAATTTCTAAAATTTTAGTGCAAAAATTATAAAATGTCATTTTTAGATATATGAGTATACACATCTGTCATCATTTAAATATAATCTTAATGTGAAATCATAACAATCAACTTAAATATTCAAAATTTCATTTTCAAATTTCAAAAATATTTTTAGCATATTTTTATTAAGAAATTCAGTGATAATTTCAAGCTGTTTTTCTCTCCCTGGTAGTTCTGATAGAGCATTAGTACACTTTTGACATACAAATTTTACTATAAATGTTAACAGTATGAATTTTATCATATACTGTCCAAATAATTATATTTTCATGAATTCTTAAACAAGATTTTGGTTCTTTTATGCAGACTAAAGTATTAAATAGAGAACAAACTGATGAATGGAAAGGTTGGATGCAACTTGTGATTTTGATTTATCACATTTCTGGAGCAAGTACAGTAAGTATTTTTAAATTTAAGTTCAGAAAGTATAGGAAATAATGTCACTTTCCTGGTGTGGCGCTATGGGATAATGCACAAGGTCAGGGTGAACTGCAAGGTCTGCAGTTCAAGCTCACCAGCTACTCTCTTCAGAAACCCTGTACAGGGTCGCTGTTGAGTTGGAACCGACTCTGCAGCACTTCACAAGATGTTTCTTTAAGGGTATAGACTTCTGTGGTGCTTTATATGTTCTTTATCATTTAGAGATCCTTCTCATTTCCACCTAACCTTTCTGCCTTCCCAGTCTTTTCTTGCACTCTGACTTTTTGAGAATGCATATTATATTTACAGCAAATAAAAACTTTAATAAAATAAGGTCAGAGAAGGCAGTAATTGGTTTGTACTTACTTTGCCATGATTTTAACCCTTTCATGACTGAATTATTTTCTGCTTTGGTTTTTTGTTGACACCACTTGCTTTCAGTAATGGAGGGTATGCTGAAATCATGAGAAAAAACTTTTGAGGCACTCAGGATTTTGATAGAGTTGTTTGGGATACATATGTCCCAGGTGGACTCTGGTGGTAACATTGGTGGAAAGAAACCCTTTCTTCAGATTCTTGCAGTTAAACAGCTCCCCACCAGGTAGTAGCATGTACTATAACTGGGATCGTGATTTCCTGAGAAGCCTGAGAGGCTGAAAATATTGGTGAGTGATATGCCCAACAGGTCACAGAAGGGTTAATATTATAGAAACAGCTAATAATCTAAAGATATTAGTTCTTATCTTGTTGAACAACTAGCTGAGAGTTATGAAGAAGCTCTGTAGATGACACTTCATTGCAAAGATTTAGACTAGGCAGTTACTATCAAAAGAAATCAGAATGTTGTATTTTAGATTCTTCCCGTAGCTGCATTTTAGGAAGTTTGGTCAACTGTTTTTATACATTTTTTTCTCCCTTTTATTATTTTTACATTTTAGAAACCTAAATCTTTTGCCCTGATGGTCAAATTAAGATTATGCCCTCAGACACAAATGAATGCCATTGTACACATGCAGGGTGTGACTTCCTAAATATTACCTCCCATGCTGGGAAAGCTGGACAGTGAATAAGGAAGATTGTAGAAGAATTGATGCCTTTGAGTTATGGTGTTGGCAGAGAATACTAAAAGCGCCGTGGGCTGACAAAAGAACCAATAGATCTGTTTTGGAAGAAGTGCAGCCAGAGTGATCCTTAGAGGCCAAGATGGCGAAACTTCATCTCTCATACTTTCGATATATTGTCAGGAGGGAACAGTCACTAGAGAAGGATATCATCCTTGGTAAAGTGGCGGGTCAGAGAAAAAGAGGAAGACCCCCAACGAGATGGATTGGCCAGGTGGCAGCATCAATGGAATCAAGTGTGGCAACAGTAGTGAGGTTGTCCCAGGATCAGACATTGTTTTGTTCTGCTGTACATAAGGTCGCTGTGAGTCAGTGCCGACTCGATGGCACCTAACAACAACAACATGCTGGGGAACTCTTCCTGCTGGTCACTAGTGCCTACTGGGCGAACATCTTTTTTCCTTTTCCCTTGGTGTCATAAAGGACTTTTGGTTCTCATGCTCTGTGTCTACCTTGCATATGGCAGAAATATTAACAAAATGCATTCAATCGGAGTTGTAACATTTTGCTGCATTTTGCTTAAAATAATGCTTTTGAGTGTGTACCTTGGTATCTTCTTGTAACCACTTTTTACCTAAGTTGTTTCAAATAAGACTAAACTACTTTCTATAAAATAATTAAGAAATTCACTCAAAATTTGGGGAGTATCGAATTTCTTTTTAGCACTCTACTTGCTTGTATAAAGTGCATGCTTATCAACTGGAGTTGAATCATTGATAAGTTGAGAGACTTAGTGGAGTTTTGCCCAGAAAGGAGTATTTTTAAATTTTCATGGCAGCAATGAAGAAGGTAAATATTATTACTGGGCTGTTTTTAAGATAACGCTTAAGATTTGAAAATAATGATTATATTCATTAAGTCTATTTACTGTTTAAGGAGCTCTGGTAGTGCAGTGGTTATGAGTCAGGCTGCTAACCTCAAGGTCAGCAGTTCGAAACTACTAGCTGTTCCACAGGAGAAAGATGAGGTTCTCTGCTCCCTTAAAGATATACAGCCTCGGAAACCCTATATAAAGATATACAGCAAGGTTGCTGTACGTTGGAACCAACTCCACAGCACACTACCACCACCACCACCATTTACTTTTTAAAAAAATTATTGAAGATTTTATAAATGATTTAAAGGCTAGATGGCAGAGTAATGCACTATAATTTTTACAGACAATATATGGCTGTGGTGTGTGTATTTGTGGTAGCTGTGACACTGCAGCTGAGTGAGAGAGAGTGAATTTGAGTAGTTATGAAAGAGGCTGTAGAGTGAAAGCAATTTGAGAATAGGTGAACTGGAGATAGTAGGACAGTTTATAAGTCCAGCTCAGAATGTTTCAGATATAGCCAGCATATTCTCTAAGTGGTGAATGAAGACAAAAACTGAATCCTAGAATTTCTCTGACACAAGAATAAAGGCTCACTTAATTTGGGGGAGAAACTTTTTTAAAGAAAATGTCACCTAGATACATAATTAATAGTATCATAAAAAATGATACTACTGCTTTTATTTTTAAATTAGATATGAAGAGTTAATGGCAGAGTTCTTCAATTCACTGATTCCAAAGGGACTTAGGTAATAAAAGAATGAAGGCATTTTAGCTTCCTATTATTATCATTTGCCAAACTAGTTTGCTACCACATTTTGGAATACATTCCAATACTTTCTAAATTACAATTAAAAAAGAAAAAAAAAAATCTCTGTTTGGGATGAGCATACTTTTCATTAGCAAATCATTTGTTATAACAGATTAAAATATTCTAGTTCTTTTGTATAGGATTTTCGTGGTTAAAATTAACTATCTCCATGGGTTATTACATATTTTGGAACTAGGTTCTTTAGTATTCGTTAAAAATTGTAACTGTTATGACTAGCTGTGGTGGCACTGTAGGATAAGCACTAGACTGCTAACTGGTTCAAACCCACCAGCAACATCATGGAAGAAAGATGAGCTGTCTGCTCCCATAAAGGCTTCCTCTCTAAAACTCTATGTAGAGTCTCTGAGTCAGAATTAACTTGATGGCAGTGGGTTTGGTTTTTGGTTTAATCTTAATGTAGGAGCCCGGTAGCCCTGTGGGCTAAGCATTGTGCTGCTAACCACAGTCAGTAGTTCAAACCCACCAGTTGCTCCAGGGGAAAAAGTTGAGACTGCTTTCATAAAGATTAGTCTCAGAAACCCTATACAATGTCACCGTGAGTCAGAATCGACTTGATGGCAGTTTGTTTGTTTGATTCATCTTACTGTAAAGAGTATAGGTCACACAAGGGTAAAGGCACTCTGCCTCTGACAGGAGGTCAGCCATTACTCTGCAGAAGCAAAGTCATGGTGATCTGCATCTCCTGGTGGATTCCAACCACAGTGACACTATGTTGTTGTTAAGTGCTATAGAGTTGGTTCCAACTCACAGCGATGCAGTTTCCGAGGAGCAGTTCGTGAGTTGGAACCACTGACCTTGTGGTTAAAATCAAACTTGTGGTCCAGTGCTTATCGTACAGCACCACACCAGGACTAAACAGGGTATGTCTTCACCATGGCATTTTCAAGGCTGTCATCTTGGCTGTCTTTACGGGGGCAGACCACCACATCTTTCTTCTGCAGAGTAATGGCAGGTTCAAATTGTGTCCTTATGGTTAGCAGTGAGCTTGCATAATCACTGCACCATCAGCCCCATAAAGAAACCCCATGGGGCAAGTCTACTCTGCTATGTATAGTCATTAATTGAAAGTTAGAATAAATCCCATGGCATAAAACAACAAAAATCTTAATGTTTATATTTTGAGTAAACTACTGGACTGCTAACCACAAGATCAGTGGTTCAAACCTACCAGCCACTCCTCAGAAACCCTACACAGAGTCACTATGAGTCTAAATTGACTCAATGACACTTAACAACAGCATGTTAAACTTTAGTTGTGCCGTGTTTTTATGCTAAAATAGAAACTCAAAATTCCAGAGAACATTAAAATAATACAGGTGACCTGGCAGTTTGAAATTATAGGTATAAAAATGCTTTTAAAAATAAAATTTATATCAAACATAGCTAAAACAGTATGAATTTAACATTGAGAGATATATATTACAGTATAGAGTAGATGATATAGTATGCTGTTGTGGTTTTTTATTTTTGCTTTTTGAGAGTTCATAAATAACTTCCATGATTGGAAGAGATCTGTATTTGTGACGATTCCAAGAGAGGTAACCCAACAGAATGTGGAAATCATCGGACAATATCTTTGATATCCCATGCGAGTAAAGTTTTACCTAAAGATAATACATAAATGGCAGCAAGCATACATTGACAGAGAACTTCCAAAGGTTCAAGCCATATTCAGAAGAAGCCGTGGAACGAGGGATGTCATTGCTGACGTCAAATGGATCTTGGCTGAAAGCAGAGAATACCAGAAAGATGTTTGGTGGTGGTTATGTGCCGTGGAGTCAGTTCCGACACTCAGTAGCAACACTGTACAGGATTTCCGAGGCTGTAAATCTTTACGGGAACAGAAAGCCTCATATTTCTCCCATGGAACAGCTGACCGTGAGATTCATAATCACTGCACTACCAGAGCTCCTTAGATGTTTACCTGTGCTTTATTGGCTATGCAAAGGCTTTCAGTTGTGTGGATCATGACAAGCTATGGACAACATTACGAAGTATGAGTATTCCAGGAAATTTAATTGTGCTCATGAGGAATCTGTACATAAACCATGAAGCTGTTGTTCAAACAGAACAAGGGAAGACTGAATGGTTTAAAATTAGGGAAGGTGTGTGCCAGGGTTGTATTCTTTCACCATACTTGTTCAACCTGTATGCCTAGCAAATAATCCGAGAAGCTGGGTTATATGAAGCAAAACGTGGCATCAGGATTGGAGAAGATGATACTTGTTTGCTGAAAGTGAAGACTTAAAATACTGATGAAGATCAAAGCCTTTGGTATGGATTGCATCTCAATATAAAGAAAACAAGGATCCTCACCACTGGACCAATAAACAGCATTCTTACAACAGAGAAAAGATTGAAGTTGTCAAAGACTTCATTTTTCTCGGATCAACCTTCAACACTCATGGAAGCAGCAGTCAAGAAATCAAACAGCATATTGCATTACACAAATCTGCTGCACAGGTTTTTTTTTTCTTTTCTTTTTTAAGGATTTAAAGAACAAAGATGTCAGTTTGAGGACTAAGGTGTGCCTGACTCAAGCCATGATATTTGTAATAACCTCATATGCATGTGAAAGTTGAACAGTGAATAAGGAAGACCAGAGAAGAATTGATGCATTTGAGTTATGGTGTTGGAGGGCAATATTAAATCTACCATGGACAGCCAGAAGAACAAATAGATCTGTGTTGGATGAAATACAGGCTGAGTGCTCCTTAGAAGCCAGGATGGCCAGACTTCGTCTCTCATACTTCAGACCTATTGTCAGAAGGAACCACTTGCTGGCGAAGGATGTCATGTTTGGTAAGGTGGAGGGTCAGAGAAAAAGAGGAAGACCCCCAGCAAGATGGATTGGCAGAGTGGCAGCATCGATGGGCTTGAGCCCGTTGAGCATAGCAATGATTGTGAGGTTGGTCCAGGACCTGGCAGTGTTTTGTTCTGTTGTACATAGGGTCGCTATGAGTTGGTACTGACCCAATGGCACCTAACAATAGCAAATGACTGTATAATTGTGAGAGTTGAATGTCACTGAGCAGCCCTTTTAATTATGTTGTGAGGATCATTAATATTCACCTAAAGGACCAGTGGATATGTAAATGAGAACGAATCCAGTGACTCCCATTTTATGGAGATTCTAAACAAGTTGGTATTTCATTCATGCTAGAAGTGATGATGCGAAGCTCTGAAAATTCATGATATATCATTCTAAGGGACGTAGTGGTGATAAATACACTGGTGTAGGAGTTGAAAATAAAATTGTCTAATAACAAGAGTGGGGGGGAATAATATTTTTAAAGTTTGTTTACATGTGTTTCTTAAATGAATTATTTTAAGTAATCATGTGGCTTTTACTTGTAACTCTAAACTGTATATACAGTGGTCAAAATGTGGGATTTTTGCTTATTTTATTTTTCATCTTTGGGGAAATATGAGAGCTTTTTTATTTAGGACATATGGTGATAAATGATTGTAGCTATCATATATTGAATTCTAACTAGGTGCAAGTTGTTGTTGAAATTGCCATACATTTATAGCTTCCTCATTCCTTACAAGAACCCTTTGAAGGAGGAGAAGACAATAGTCTCATTTTGGGTATTTGGAAATTCAAACTTAAAGTCGCATTAGCAGTACTTAACTTTGTTTTTTAACTCCTGTGATAATGCCTAATTCTCACTTTTGAGAATAAGTGTTTTCATTGAGCTGATACCAAATGATGATGAGCTACTATAAATGTAGTTGTTGTTATAATTCAAGACATATGTTAATGCCAACATTTTTACTTATGTCCACAGTTTTTGCCTGTGTACATGCACATTCGAGTTCTGGTTGCTGCGTATCTGTTTCAGACAGGTTATGGGCATTTTTCATACTTTTGGATCAAAGGAGACTTTGGAATCCATAGAGTTTGTCAGGTAGGAATGCATTCAGTTTTCTTTTTCTCTTGATTCAATGTGCTTTTCTGCCTCACTGTTCACAAACATAAATACAGTCATTATAGGATAATAAGTAATTTAAATTTATGAATAACACTCTAAAATTGTTATTTCTGGGTTCTGTGTTTAATAATTCATGATAAATTATCTATTATGAGAGAAGGGAAAACAATTTAGTTGAATATATAATAAAAATACTAGTACATAAGGGCCAACATTGCTGATTCACTTTTTTGTAGAAATATATACAGTTACAATCTGAAATTGTTAAAATATGCCATGTTTTCTTTCTCTGAGGACTGGATTAGTATTCATTAAGTTTCTGCCTTGTGCCAGGGAATTTCTAAACATCATTCTTCATTACAAACCTGAATTGTTGTCATCATAGTCACAGACCAGAAACTGAGGTTCAGAGAGATTAAATAATTTACCCAAGATAACATAGTAAGTGATGTATATATAAATATGACATTGTTGTTAGTGCTGTTGAGTCAATTCTGACTGGTAGTAACCCTGTCTAGGGTTTCTGAGGCTGTAAATATTTATGGGAGCAGAAAGCCTCATGTCATCTTTCTCCCGTGGAGCAATTGGTAAAATGCAACTCCTGACCTTGAAGTTAGCAGCAGCCCGGCTCATAATCCAGTACACAACCAGGACTCCTCAGAGTCTAATACAAAGCTGCTCACATCCTGCGTGCTTTGAATAATATCACACTAATTGCCAAAATGACTTGTTAGAAAACTCACAAACACTTTTAAAATTTGAATATTATTCTGTATATATGACTACCTTCAGTTTAATCCCAAATGGTATAAATCATTATCAAGTAAGAGATGAAATGGACACCCTTTTGTTGTGGTAGTCTTATATCTGCATATAAATTGTAGCCCTAGGAAGAAGGTTTCCCCTTCCTTTCTTACATTTAGCAAGCTGAAAAATATAGCTAGAGGACATGCTGGGGTTTAGTTAATGTAATGCTGCATAAATATTTTAAATTCAACTCTTTACAGTGACTGTAGAACAAATGTAATTTTGTACATTAATAAAGTATTTTCTTACAGCTATCATTTTAATCTTAAATAAACATTCTCTCAGACAAAAACTGACTTTGTTTTTTATGTATACCTGGAATGAAAACCATTTTCTTCCCTTTTTTTTAATAGGTCTTATTTCGTCTCAATTTCCTGGTAGTGGTGTTATGTATAGTAATGGATCAGCCTTACCAATTCTATTACTTTGTCCCCTTGGTAACTGTATGGTTCATGATCATCTACGTTACTTTAGCACTGTGGCCACAGATAATCCAGAAAAAAGCAAATGGTAACTATACTCTCCTACTAATGTTAATGACTACATTCTTTCAGTGTATTAAATTTCTTTTAGTTACCAAAGGCCATTATTTATATTGAGTTTATTTTTATGTATAGTTTGACGTTTTGAGATTTTGTTCTTAAAACACATTTCTAAGATACTACAGCCAATTAATTAAAGTAGTATGACTTAGTGAAGAATAATATTTTCTACTTATTTTGTATGTATGTGTTTTTTTCCTTTCTAAAAAAATTTTCAAAGCCATTTTTCATATTAAGTAATGCAGCTGTTTTCAGATTGTGTTGTATTGAGCCAGAATGGCAGGACATAGAAGAGATAAGAACTTGCTAAGGAAACAAAAGCCAAGTAGGGCTCCAGGTTCCTTTACTATGTTTCAGTCTTAGCAGCTCTGCTTTTATTTGATTGCTTACATTTTGAGATATTGAGTAAACTCATTTGCAAAAAGACTTTTTATATCGAAGTTTAAAATGTGAATATAGTTGATATTCTAGGCAAAGCTGTAGGCAATTGTTATTATCCTGTTGTACACCTGAAGTAACCTGAGTGTCCAAGACAGTTCCATTTTCAAATTCCCCATAGTCATTTACCAATAGTGTTCCAACTGAGGCCAGATATATTTATCTTAATGCTTTTTATTCTCAAGATCATATCATTCAAATAAAACCTTCCCTTTTTTGAAAAAGTTTTTTAAGGTATTAAATTTATTCTTCTAATGAAATTTCATGTATTAAAAATATTTTTTCCATTGACTTCAATTATAATATCAAGTAATTTTTTAAGGAAATAGTTGTGTTCCAAATGCCAATATGTAGTCCAGTAGTGTTTTTGAATAGTCTCTGTAGTCCGATTGCTTATACTACTCAGCTTATTAACCAATTGAACAGCCAACATGTACTAACTTTGAGTATATAATTTTGAACATGCCTATATTAAAATATATCTTACCTCCTAGTCTATTAGGACATTTAAGCTCTCCCCTTGGAACTTTAATGTTTAATAAGTATTAAGTTTATCCAACATAAGTGTTTGTTAGAATTATATTTAACATATTACTCCAAAACTTTGTTAAAACTTTCAGTGATGAATATTGTTGCTAAGTATGCCAATGAGTCTGCTCCAACTCATAGCGACCTTGCATAGGGTTTCCGAAACTATAAATTTTTGTTGGAGCACCTTTCTCCCACAGAACGGCTGGTGGGCTCAAGTCACTGACCTGTGGTTCACAGTCCAGTGCCTATCCCACAGAGCCACCATAAGCCTTCAATAATATATTGTAGTTAAGTGCTGTCGAGTCCATTCCTACTTCATAGCCACCTTGTATTGGGTTTCCAAGGAGTGGCTGGTGAGTTTCAACCATCGATCTTGCAGTTCAAACAGCCCTTGCAGTTGAGTGTATTATCCTGCAGCGCCACACCAGTACTCCCAAGAATGAATAGGTGTAATTAAATCCAGGAAGCATTTTCAAATATACTTACAGTAAATGAATGTAAGTGTATAGGATATTATGTATGTTTTGGACTGATTTGTAATAAGGATCTTTAAATACCTGTTTTTTCCTTTTTGCCCTACTTCTTACCTATGCTACCTAAATACATATACATTATGTATAAGCTGCAGGAGAAAGATGAGGCTTTCTGTCCTGTAAAGATGCGTAGCCTCAGAAACTACAGAGGGTTACTATGCATTGGAATTGACTTGATGGCATTTCACAATAACAGTCATTTTAAAGAACTGTGCAGCACATAAATGCTTTAATGTAGAGAATATTAATAATGTAATGTGTTTTCTAATGTCAACTTACATTTCTTAGTTAATTCATATATTTTCTCTCTCAGGAAATTGTCTCTGGCATTTTGGCTTACTGTTGAAACTAGCCTTCTTGCTGTTTTGTATATGTTTTTTGGCATATTCTCAGGTTTGTACAGTTTTTCCATTTACATTTTATTTTAAAGTTCAAATCTATTAAATCCAGATTAAAGTATGTGAGAAGCGACATAGCTTTTTTAGCTTCCTGTTTTAATGACTATAATCAAAGTGTCATTCTGCAGTTGACTACTCAGTGTAGTTCTTTTGAGACCTATCCACTTTTGGTGTCACTGTTTTTGTTGTAAGCACAGTTTTAAGTTCTTCCTTTGGCAGTAGTTGAAGAACCATTTTACTTGACTTTGATCAATCAAACATTTTTTGAACGCCTCTTGTAAGACACTACTCTTAAGTGGAAATCAAAATTCGCTTGACAGAACTTGCTACTTGGTTTGTGCATTATTCATTACAGCAAAGTGTGTCTTGATTTTTTTAATATATAACTCTATACAGTAAAATTTAATAAAATGAACTTAGAAGCTGAAAGGATTGTACATATGTAATAAGCTTATTTTTTTTGGTCATTTTTCTAACTTTAAGCTTTATCCCCCTACTCTTAGTTGAAATTTTCTGTTATTTTCAACAGGGGTGTAAAATTCTGCCTGCTCAAACTGTCAGGTACATGTACTATTTGCTGTTGTTAAGTGCCGTCAAGTCAATTTTGACCCATAGTGACCCTGTAGAGGGTTTCCAAGGAGCGATTGGTGAGCTTGAACCACCAACCTTGCAGTTCAAACCGACTTAGAAGGTCTAGTGCATTAACTTACAGCATCAACCAGGACTCCAGATCTATTGTTAGGGCAGTGTATTATTTATTAGGAGCCCCAGTGACACAGCAGGTAAATGTTCACCTGCCAACCAAAAGGTCAGTGGTTTGAACCCAACAACCTCTGGAAGAAGATGTGACAGTTTGTTTCTATAAAGATTAAAGCCTTGGAAACTCTTTGGGGCAAGTCTTCTCTGTCCTCTGAAGAGCAAGGTGGCTCTGTAAGATAAGCACTGACCTTCAAACCACAGGGTCAGCAGTTCAAACCTACTAGTCACTTCATAGGAGAAAGATGAGACTTTCTGCTTCCATAAAGATTTTCAGCCTTGGAAACCCTATACAGGGGTCACTATGTGTAGGAACCGGTGCATAACAACAACTGTGTCCCATAGGATGGCTTTGAGTCAGGATCAACTAGATGCCAATGATTTTTATGTTATTTATAGTAAAATATTTTAATTTGAATGCCTAGACTGTCATGTTCTGCAGTTTGCTCTCCAACCCTTTCTGTTTTACCCCTGGCTGCTTCAGGTATAAATGCCCGATAAGAAGAGCATGTGTATGAGTGTTGTCATAAAGTTGAGTTGTTTTAATTTGTTTCAATATTTTTGTTTTTAATAGGCTTTTATACTTATTTTTATATTTAGAAATATGTAATGTGTCTATTTTTGCCTGACATCTAAGGTTTTTTATAGGAAATAAATAATAAGAAAACAGCATGCAAATGTGTAAACATAAATAGCTAGGTAGCAGTAACAACCACTTTAAGAAGTACTCATTAAAATTCCCAACACTCTGTGGGTGTCCTTGAGGAAAAGAACAAAAGCTCGTCTAGAGGCTCAGTAGACATACTGAGTTGGTATCCCTGTTTGGGTCAGTGTTGACCATAGGAGGAAAAAAGTATATAGTCCAGTGTCTTGCACAAAGCAAGTAATCAATAAATGTGTGTTTGTAGAATATATAAGAAATAAAATTTTTAATTAAAAATAAAGTTTTTAATTAGAGGCATATGCATATACTCTAGAGACAAAGGTGAGTCAAAAAGTATTGCTACTATAGTTCTAGCTCATACATGCACTGATTTACTCCAAACAATATGTGTTTAATGGTCTTTATCATTAATGTATGGCTGCATACAAAATTTATCAGTAATACACTTAGTCTCATTGGGGTGCCTTCATTAAGAGCAATGGCTTCCCAGGGGATCTGCTGAGCCAGTTAAAATCAAAGCAGAGAGGTCAGCTCAAGGTTACGGCTTTAGGATTCCAAAGGTGCATTCTTGATAGATTTTCTTGAAAAATACAGGACAATCACAAGATCTTGTGAAGAACTGTTAAGAAAATGGAATATCACATGGATGAGAAAAAGGGCAGTAAGTTGTGCCAAAGAAGGTTTTTCTGTCATGACAGTGTACCGGCTATGTAACAAGGGGATGGTTCTAGGAAGATTTTGTTGGGAAGTTTTACCCCATCCACCCTACAGCCATGCTTTTACCCCTTCAAACTTCTTTTTTGTTTTCAAAACTCAAACCCCCGCCACCATCACGTTTATTCTGATTTATTTTGACCCTATAGGACAGACTAGGGTTTCCAAGGCTGTAAATTATTATGGAAGTAGAGAACCTCATCTTTCTCCTGCACAGTGACTGGTAGCTTCAAACCACTGACCTTTGTATTAATAGTTCAATGCTTGACACACTGAGGAACGCAGTTTGAGTCCCTTGAGCATACCAAAACTGCCATCTTGATGTGCTGTAAATGAAAGCATGCGGAATGCTTCAGCGAAGAATTAATGGAAGCACTGTATTCAGAAGTGTATAGACCTAACCAGAAGATATCTTACGAAACAGTAGCTTCACATTTTGATATTTGTTTAATAAAGGTTGTTGTTGTTGCAATACTTTAAAAAACACCCTCATATATGTTCTGTACGATCACATATAATAGATAATCTGGTTTAGAGTGGTGGGTTAATGCTCTAAACTACAAGGTTGGTTTGAACCACAAGGTCAACTGTTCAAGCTCACCAGTCGCTCCTTGGAAACCCTATGCAGGGTCGCTATGAGTCAGAATCGATTCATTGGCAATTAACAACAGATTATATCAGTATCTGTATGGAGTACTGGTGTGGTACTGTAGGATAAGCACTGGACTGCTAACCGAAAGGTCAGTGGTTCTAACCCACCAGACATTCCTTGGAAACCCTTTACAAGGTTACAATGCATTGTAACCAACTGGATGGTGCTAACAATAACAAAAATATGACTTAATCGATCATAATGACAGATGGTGTATATATGTGTGGTTTATAAGTACTTGAGACTGCAACTTCGTAATCTTATGGGGTGTAAATTTTGGACTCGCGGTGTGGTGCTCTAGGGTAAGCACTGGACTGTGAATCATAAGATCAGCAATTAAGACCCACCAGACCTGTTCCTTGGAAACTCTATACATAGTTACTATGAATTGGAACTGAATCGACAGCACTTAATGACAAGATTTTTATAAAACCTATTTTTAATATTCTGTTTGCCTTTGGAATTCTGTGGTTAAATTAATAATGTTCTATTTTATTAAAATAATAAAATTCTTCTGACCTAAAGGTTTAGCAGTACTTAAAATGTAGTATTATTTTAATACTTTTGCTTTGTTTTTTAATTGCCTTTTCCTTAAATGATGATGCTACATTTTTTAAGCTGTGACATTAAGTCTAAGAATGGTCCTCTGTAATAGAGTTTGTCATTATTCTTCAGCCTGGAAAGTGAGGGTTTTGTTCTCTTCTTTGAAAGACTTCATTGGTGTGCAGGAATACACTCAAGACTTCTGCCCCTTCATTCCCAGACTTTCCAGGATTAATAATAGAGTACCATTCACTAGCTTGACCAGAGTAATTGTAAATTTTGTTTCAAAGTCTGGTAATGCATTTTGGATATGGTTGATTGAGTAAAGTGACTGACTAAGAGGATTCTCTTAACTCAAATATTTAATTATAGACTTAAAAGGACATTTATTAAAAGAAAACAATATTTTAGCCTTAACAATCATTCTTTAGAATATTGATACCGTGTTACCTGTGAAACCTTTTTTGTATTTTGATTGGTAAATAGTAGTTGTTGTATGTACTGGATTAAATACTTTAAATGGAATAATTTTCTAGTTGTCAAGGTTTTGTTACTTTCACATTGTCTCAATACCCTTTCATGTGAAGTGAAAGTTACAGTTTTAAGTCGTCCTTATTGATATGGTAAAAAAAATTTGAATTTTCAAATGAAATAAATCTGTTACAAATTGTGAATAATCCTAACTTTAGGGAAGAATAGTTTATAGTAGTATTGTAAAGCAAGGATTGACTTGGACCATCTCACTTTATTTTCTGGATTTCTTAGGGTGCATTTGAGAAGATCTTTTCTCTTTGGCCATTGTCCAAGTGTTTTGAACTGAAAGGAAATGTGTATGAATGGTGGTTCCGATGGAGGTTAGACCGTTATGTATGTATTTACCTTTTGATCTTTTGCCATTACTAATTATAATTTTTTTAAATTATCTGGGAAATTTTAATCTTTTTATTAGATTGAAAATATGGAACATGTTGATTTGATGAACCAATGCAATTATGGGTGACCCTCACCCCCTTTATTTTATAGCAGGGAAAGGGTTTGTGTATCTGTATCAACAGGAAAATAATGGAAAATTTTGTTTACAAATGAGTTTTACTTGAGTTATAATTTTGATTTATAGGTGCTCCATAAGATAAATAATTCAGCCATTTAAAACAGTATTTATTGAATGCCAATATGTGTCCTCTGTGTTGGTGTTATGAAGATTCCATTAGAGGAAGAAGTCATAACAACCAGACTTCTGTGATCAAGTTTAAAACTCAAGATTGCTACTTTTACTTGGGTACAGCATAGATTTTGAGTGGAAGTGTGCAGAGAGCACTGTTGAGGTTGAGTCCTTGTACTTGTACCTTGAAGGAAGGCGCCCTGATGACATAATGGCTAAAATCTTGGCTGTTAGCCAGATAGGGCAGTTCTAACCCAGTAGCTGCTCCAAGGGAGAAGAGATCTGGCAATCTGTTCCCATAAAGATTACAGCCTAGGAAACCCTATGGGACAGTTCTACTCTATCCTGTAGGGTCACTGTGAGTCAGAATTGATTGGATAGCACACAGCCACAACCTTCAATTGGCAAAGAAGACATAAAACTTTTACCACATCTTTTGGAAAATATAGACAATAGATGTTAATTACCTCTCTTCGGTGTTTACCTTCTTTCTTTTCTTTTACTCATTCCTTTTTGTTGTTGTTGTTAAGTGCCGTGGAGTCAGTTCTGACCCATAGCGACTTGTACAGGGTTTCCGAGGCTGTAAATCTTTACGGGAGCAGAAAGCCTCATCTTTCTCCCACGGAGCAGCTGGTAGTTTCGAACTGCTGACGTTAAGGTTCGCAGCCCGATTCGTAACCACTACGCTACCAGAGCCTCTTTTTGTTAGTCAGCAAATATTTTCTGAAAGCTATTTTCTATGCCATTTCTGATTTCCTGTGCTCTATGATCTTTCCAGTGTACTACATTGCATTTCAAAAGCATAAATGAAAAATGAAAGCTTTGCTAAAGTATTGACATCAAATAATCTTAAACTCTCAACTTTCTCATTGTTGTTAAGTGCCATCTACTTGGTTCTGACTCATAGTGACTCTGCATTGGTTTTCCAAAGAGCAATTGGCTTGTTTGAATGGCCAACCCAGAGGTTAGCGGTCCAGGGCTTATCCTGCAGCGTCACTCCAGGACTCTTAACTAATAGAGCAGTCTATTATGATATGATAGACCTTTAAAATCCATGTGAAGTCTTTGTTTAAAAAGGACACCTTACATGCTTACTGGTCCACTCCCCCCCCCCACACTCTTTTAAATTATGATCTTAATGGTATTTTGTTTATTTTATTTGACTAAAGGGACCAATATGAAACGTTTTTTTATCTTATTGAGTACACTTAAATTGTGCCGTGCATTTTAAAGGACGTATCTGATCTTTCTTTCTTAAATTGTCATTATTTCTTTACTTCCTGCTAAGACTACTCAGAACTAATCAGTGTATCACATTTTGTTGCGTGAGATGTTTTTGCTTATCTACTGATGATGAGTTCTAACTGTCATTAGCTTTTATTTCATTCTTGGAGTTTCATGCTTGAAGTTTAAGTACTTCATAGAAACTCCAAACCTTTAAGCTTATAGCATGCTTACTTTTATACTTATATTCCCCATTAATCAAATATTTATTCTATTTTTTGGAAAATAGCTCTTTAAGGCAGATTTTGTCTCCTTACTTTCCAGGTAGTCTTTCATGGAATGTTGTTTGCTTTCATTTATTTGGCTTTACAGAAGCGCCAAATACTTTCTGAAGGAAAGGGTGAACCTCTTTTTTCAAACAAAGTTTCAAATTTTTTATTGTTTATTTCAGTAGTTTCTTTCTTGGTAAGTTTCACAATTTTAATTTTCAAAAAATTTAGCCTATCAAATTAATTTTAAGAAATAAGAATATAACAGATATTTTTGACAAAATCTTTGTTAATGGTCTTATTAGATATGTGTGTGTTTATTAGTATGAAGAATAACTGAGAGTTAGGAACTTAAAAAGTACTGAGAAATTTGAAGAAAAAAATCTAATGGGAACTATTTTGTTTGAACAACCTTCCCAGCCTTACAATTGCTGTTTCCAGATAAGCACAGACTTTTGCTTGTTTCTTTCCTCTTCCCTATGTTTAGCACATTGAAGCAAGTGACAAATAAAACCCACAGGCAGTTTTCACTACGGTTACTAAATAGCATAAAGAAATACAGTTTTATAAATAAATAAAACTTTTAAAAAATAGAGAATTATGCCTCTTTAAGGACTATGTTTTTGTTCGTTTTAAACTATTCCTTACATTTTTGTTTTAGACCTACTCCATCTGGGCTAGCAGTTGTAAAAACAAAGCAGAGTGCAATGAACTCCATCCATCTGTTTCTGTGGTACAGGTAATTATCTTGATTTAAAGAATGTTTATTTCTTGATTCTTCTTAAGAACAGTCTTTGGAATCAGAGTTTTTGTAATCAAACTCCAGAAAATGTAAGTGAGTTACTTAATCTTTCTTAACTCTACCTTCCTCTATTCTTTAATGTAGTTGTTGTTGTTTGTGTTAAGTGCTGTCGAGTCAGTTCCGACCCACAGTGACCCTGTATAGGGTTTCAGAGGAGTGGCTGGTGAGCTTGAACTGCTGACCTTGTAGTTCAAACCAACTTTGCAATGCAAGGTATTAACCCACAGCACCACACCAGGACTCATGTAGTAGATATATAGAAAACTTTTTCAAAAGGCTGTTCCATTGAATATATGGAAACAATCTAATATGTTATCACTTAATAGGTCCTCAGAAAATGCTAATTCCCATTATTTGCTTTTCTTCATTTATTCAAATGTCTTCATTTATTTATTCAGTCATACTTATTAAATATTTGCTTTGTGTTAATTGAGATTCCCGTTGTAGCTCTGTAGGATTAGCACTGGGCAAACCACAAGGTTGGCAGTTCAAACCCACCAGCTGCTCCTTGTAAACCTTTATACAGGATCATTATGAGTCAGAAACCACTCGACAGCACTTAACAACAATAAAGTCAGACCTCAGCTGAAGAAATGGGCAAAATGTCTTAAGTAAGAAGCCAAGAGGGTATTACATTCTTAGAGTCCTGGTGTGGTGCAGTTTTACATTTAACAAATAATGCACTTTGTTTCATCTCAATTTTTGCAATTGCAGTCCCCTCCATGGACCAATAGCTATCCCGCTTCCTCCCTGTGGCTCCTGTTTCCATTACACCTACCTTCCCAGCCCTTTCTCACCTTTGTCCTTAGGTACATGTACCCTTTTTTATTTTGAATGATTGACTGTTTCATCATTCATAGTGACCATATTTACTAGTATTGTAGTTCCTCTGTCTGTCTATCTATCTCTGTCTATCTTATCTATTTACTAGTATTGTAGTTCCTCTGTCTTTCTTATCTATCTGTCTGTCTATCTGTCTATCTATCTATCTATCTATCTATCTATCTATCTATCTATCTATCATCTATCTGTTTGACTGAAAAAGGGCCACAAGTTTGAGTTTCTTTCCAGACCTGAAGGGTGGTCAAGAGCCTTAGTCTCAGGTTCCTATAGTCTTTCTGACCAATAAACCTGGTCTTTTTTTTTTTTTTTTTTCCCTCTCTATCCAGGACCTTCTAATGTGATCCCTTTCAGAACAGGTGGTAGTAGTAGCTGGGCACCACCTAATTCTTCTGGTTTCAGAGTAATAGAAACTGTTATATGTTCCTAGTCCATTGGACTAATTGATTCCAAATACTTTCAGGTCTCTTCACTCTTCTTTCTTCTGCACATGGAGAGACCAATAGTTGTACTTTACATGGCCACACATGAGCTTTTAATATTCTGTACTACTCATCTAAATAGTACTTCTGGTGTGGCACTGTAGGATCTGCACTGAACTGTGAACCACAGGTAGGCAGTCCAAACCCACCAGCTGCTCCTTGAGTCTCAGCCAATTCCACGGCACTTATCAACAACAGTACTCACCTAAGTAGGATGTAGAACTTTGCCGTGGTGGACTGTGATATGCCAGTTGACTATCGTGTTTCTTGAGATGTAGTTCTGAGCCCCCAGGCTTTAAGATGTTTGATAATATGTTAAGACATTTTCATCATTTTGCCCACTGTATGTTCTGGTAGTGTAGTGGTTACGAATAGGCCTGCTAACCTCAAGGTTGTCAGTTCAAAACTACCAGCGGTTCTGCGGGAGAAAAAGGAGGCTTTCTGCTCCCATAAAGATTTACAGCCTCGGGAACCCTGTACAGGGTCGCTATGAGTTGGAACCGACTCCACGGTACTTAACAACAACAACAACAACAACATGATCTCCCATATTCACAGTTGTGTTTTTAGGAAAGGTACTCATATCCTCTTTCAAACTCTTGTATATATGTGGGATATTTAAATATTTATATATACACACACATACATATATTGTTGTTGTTGGTAAGTGCTGTTGAGTTGTTTCCAACTCATAGCAACCCTGTATCGAGTTTCCAAGGAGCAGCTGGTTTGAACTGTGGACCTTGTGCTTCGCAGTCTTGTACTGATCCTACAGTGCCACACCAGGTGTCTATATATATACAAGTGTGTATACACACATAAACACACACATTCCTCTGTTCCTCTCATACCCTTTCAGCATTTGTCTCTATGCATGTATCTCCCCACAGAACACTGTTGTTCCAACACTGTATATATCACTATTTACCTCTATCCCCTTTAACCCTTGTATACCTCCCTATATCTTCACCTGTCTTCATCATTCTTCTGCCAACTTCCCTCTTCTTAAATATTGTCCTCACTTTCTTGTATATTGCCCTCCCTGTCACCTGAGTTAACATGTGTCTACCCTGTAGTCAGTGATCTACGCTCCCTTCCCTCCCACCCCTAACAAACATAAAGAATGTTTCTTTTTTTTTTCTTTCAAACTCTTACATATTTGTGGGTCATATAAACTTACATATCCGATTCTTCCTCCTTTACTTGTTCAGCCTATGTTTCAATCCACTTATCTACACAGAGACCACTGTTGTTCCATGGTTGTGTATATATCACTATTTACAAGTATCCCTTTCAGTTCATGCCCACCACCCTGTGTCTTCAGCTGTCTTCATTATTCTTGTATATTGCACTCCCTGTCACCTAAGCTAACATGTGTCTATCCTCTAGCCAGTGAATGACTTGCCCCTCCCTCCTACCCCTGGAAACGATCAAATAATGTATCTTTTAATATGTAAAATTTTATAATAATGGTCTCATACAATATTTGTCTTTTTGTAATTGACTAATTTTACTTAGCATAATGTCCTCCAGGTTCATCCATGTTATGTGCTATTTTGCAGATTCATCGTTATTCTTCAACATTGCTTAGTACTCTGTTGTGTGCATGTACCAAAGTTCATTAATCCACTCTTCTGTTGATGGCCACTTGTCTCCATCGTCCATCTATTTTGAATAGTGCTGCGGTGAACATCAATGTGCATATATCTACTTGTGTCCTGTCTTGTATTTTTTGTGGATATATACCCAGTAGAGAGGGGTTGCTGGGTGGGTCACAAGGTATTTCTGTTTCCAATTTTCTGAGGAATCACCATACCGTTCTCCAGAGTGGTTGACCCATTTTATAGTCTTACCAGCAATTCAGGAGGGTCCCAGTATCCCCATACCCTCACCAGCATTTTTTGTTTTCTGGGTGTGTTTTTTTAAAACATTGCTGTTAATATTGGTGTGAAATTATATCGCATTGTTGTTTTGATTTGCATCTCTAATGGCTAATGAGCGTGAACATTTTTTCATATATTTGTTCGCTGCTTGTATATCTTACTTGGTAAAGTGTCTGTTCATGTCCTGTGCCCATTTTGTCTGTTTTTTGTAGAGGTATTGTAGTTTTCTACAAATTTTAGATATTAGTCCCTTGTCTGATTTGTCATTGCTAGAAATTTTTTCCTAGTCTGTGGACTCCCTTTTTACTCTGTTCATGAAATATTTTTATGCGTGTAAGTTTCTCATTTTTAGGAGGTCCCAGTCATGCTATTTTGTCTTCTACTACTTGTATGGTTTTTGTACTGTTTGATTGTGTGTGTATGCCATGTACTAGAACCCCTAAGTTTGTCCCTAGCTTTTCATTGGTGATCTTTATCGTTCTAGGGTTTACATTTAGGCCTTTAATCCATGTTGAGTTTGTTCTTGAATATGGTTTGAGGTATTGATCTTATTTTATTCTTCTGCAAATCAATTTTCAATTTGTCAGCACTATTTGTGGAAGAGACTATGTTTTCTCCATTTAATGTGTTTTAGACCTTTGTCAAATATCAGTTGACTACTATATAGGTGGATTTACTACTGGATTCTCAATTCTGTTGCATTGGTCTTTGTATCTTAAATAGTACCAGTACCAGGCTCTTTTGGTCACTGTGGCTCAGTAGTAATTGTTGAGATCTGTTTGTGAGAGGCCTCCCAACTTTATTCTTCATAAGCAGTGCTGTCCTTGTCACAGGTCTCCTCTTTCCTCTCCATATAAAGTTCGTCATCATTTTTTCCATCTCTTTAAAGATTGATGTTGGAATCTGGTTTGAGATTAGGTTATATCTATAGATTGCTTTGGGTAGTATTTAAATTTTCACAATGTTAAGTCTTCCTAATCCATAAGCATGGTATATTCTTCTATTTTTGGTAAATCTCTTTGTAGTTTTATTTGTGTATGTCTTTTGTTAGATTTATTCCTAAGTATTTCATCTTTTGGGTGGCTATTGTAAGTGGTATTGTTTTCCTAATTTCCTTTTCAGAGCTGTCTTTATTAGTATAGAGGAATCTGATTAATTTTTGCATGTTGATTTTATACCCTGCCACTTTGCTGAATCTCTCAGTGAGTTCCAATAATTTTCTTGCTGAGTCTTTGGAACTTTTTGTGTATAGGATCATATCATCTGCAAACAAGAGTTTTGCTTCTTCTTTGCCAATTTGGATGCCTTTAATATCCCTATCTTGCCTTATAGCTCTGGCTAAGATTTCCAACACAATATTGAGTAGAAGTAGTGATCAAAGACATCTTTATTTAGTTCCTGTTCACAAAGGTAATGCTTTTAGTATCTCTCCATTGAGAGTAATTCTGGCTATTGGATATATAATCTTAATTGTGCTGATGAATTTCCTTAGTTCCTTATTTGTTTGTTTGTTTTTTTATATAAAGAATGGATATTGAAATTTCTCATGCACCTTTTCTGGATCAATCTAAATGATCATGTGGTTCTTTTCCTTTTTTTTTTTTTTAATTTAATGCTGAATTATATGTTGGTTGATTTTTTTTTTCAATGTTTTATTGTGAATTATATGATAGTTTACATGAGAGAACTCTAGTTTTACATTCATTCCATCGCCTATCATTACATTGCCATGGTTCCAATCCCCTCCATGCATCGT
>NW_006408528.1:13007121-13026381 GCF_000296735.1 Chrysochloris asiatica | reverse complement strand
CCCCCCCCCCATTGATTTTCTAATATTGAGCCTCCTGGCAAACCTGGAAGAATCTCACATGGTCATGATGTATTTTTTTGGATACATTGCTGAATTATATTGGCTAGGATTTTGTTAAGAATTTTTGTATCCATGTTCATGTGGAATATTGGTCTATGATGTTATTTTTAGTGATATCCCTTGCCTGGTTTTAGTATGAGGGTTTTGCTTGCTTCTAAGAATGTTATTTGGAAGTTTCCATGCTTTTCTATATTTTGGTATAGTTTGAGTAAGACTAGTATCAGCTCTTCTCTGAATGTTTGGTAAAATTCACCAGTAGAACCATCTGGGCCTGTATTTTTTTTTTTTCTTGGGAGTTGTTTAATGACCTGATCATATTCTTCTTTTGTTACAGATCTGTTACACAAAGTTTTCTGTTTTACTCTGTGTTCATTTAAGTAGGTCATGATTTTTTTTTTAATTATCCTTTTCTTATAGGTTTTCAAATTTGTTGGAGTACAACTCTTCATAGTGATAAACAGTTCAGGGCCAGCTGTGGCTCTTTTGCACTCCATTTGTTTTACGTGAAACTTCACTTTAAATTTCAAGATCTCTGGGGGTGGGGGTGGGGTACCCACTCACTCAAGCCCCCCCCACCCCCAGTCACCAGAATGGAGGTGCGCAGACAGCGAGTGACCAATGAACAGATTTAAAAAAAAAAAAAGAGTGTCCACGCTTTTATCTTCGTGGTTCTCTTAGGCATCCGTGGCTGCTCTGATCCTTCCCCAGCCCAAAATGGCGGCTCCAGGAGCAGCTGAGCGTCTTGGATTAGGAAGCAATGGATTTTTTGCTTCTGCTACAAATTCCCCCAGCTGTAAGCCTTCCAACCTTCTAAATATTCCTTTATATGTGGTTCAGACACATCCCCTGAGCCTGCTTGGTCCGGTATTCTGTGTTGTTGCTACGGAGCTCTTCACTGTACTTCCACCCAATCTGCCATCTTGTTTGTTCTGCCCCCAGCAGTCTTCTTAATGGTTGTTATTTTTTTTCTCCTTTCTCTTCTGTAATCACACTGTCTCCTAAGTGTATAATAAAAACACGATTCAGATGTGCTAAAGAAATGACATACACCTTGGGATGTGATAGAGTAAAAGCAGAAAGAAAGTTATTTGTTTAGAAATAGCTCCAGATTTTCTGATGGTGTAATTTATATGGTCATTCTTTCTAGTATTTTACGGTTTATGTAATACTTTAAGTGGTTTATTGTTTATTATGTAAGGGATTCATTTCTTTTTTCACTTTCATGATTTCTACTGTGTATATGTGTGTATACCACCTGTACTATTAATTACTTAATATGCTTTTTAATTGACTCACAATAGATGCTACAGTAAGCACTTCATATATGTTTCTCATTTAATGTTCACATCAGTTTTTCCAAGTAAAGTTGTTTTGTTTTGTTTTATTTTGATAAGGAAACAGACCCAAAGCACTTAAGTACTTTGCCTCAAGTCTCAGAACTAATACAAGGCAAAGGTCAGAGTCACACTTGAGTCTCTCTGATGCCATTGCCTCTGAGGGTCATGGTGTAGTTGTTTTCAATTATATCTGAGTAGCTTACTGAGTAGACACAGTGTCTGAAGCAGTGGGCTCAACACAGCAACAACTGTGATATGGCACAGGACTGGGCAGTGTTTCATCCTGTTGTATATGTGTCAAAAGTGACTCGACGGCACATAACAACAGCTTACGTGGTTCCCTCTCTTTTCTCCAGTGATAAAGTTATCCATATATGTCCTCCTGTTCCCCCATCTTTTATCTCAATCATTTTATAAGTGAAACTTTTTAAAATCTGTTTGTGGAAGTAAAAATTTTTTTTTAAGTTTACAATGTCTTGCTTTTTTATAAAGCGTGTACAAACTAAGGAAAGCTCTCGGCTTGATAATTTAATCACTCATTGTGAATCTGTTTAGGTGTTTAGAAAAAAGCACAATTATTCTTTCTTGGGGAAAAAAATGAAAGCCAGGTTTCCAGGGGCTAAAGATACTTTGGGAGAGGAAAGATACAGATAAAGGGAAATGTGGCCGAAGAACAGTTTTGAAGAGAATAAAGAGGATGGAAGCCAACTAGGTAGCTACGTCATGGAAGGAGCAAAACTGTATCAGGAGGTGACGTTTATCACATAATCTATTAACTCAGTAATACAGAGCGCCTCAGAGTGTATTTTCTATTTATTGTTCTTATTTTCACATCCATAGAAACAAATGTTTTTCCATTTCCAGCCTGAAATCTGCATTGGCATACAGTATACGGGACCGTACATTGAGAAATCTAGTGTACAGTAGATTGCAGAACAACAGCAGAAAGCTTGCTAATACTTTATCTAAAATAATTGTGTATATTCCTATTTCAAGAACACAGGAATAAAGTTATTATATGAAGGAAAGCCTCATCCAGTATAGTTTTCACTAAATAGATTATTAATATTTGCCTTCTCTGTTTGTTTTAGATTTTAGCCTTTATCTTAATAAGGAACATCCCTGGATATGCTCGTTCCGTTTACAGCTCATTTTTTGCTTGGTTTGGAAGAATTTCATTAGAGGTTGGTATATGAATAATTGACTATCTCACACAGCCAAGTGCTATGTATATATGTGTAAATCTGGCATATGCAAAAATACTCTTAAACTGAAGCTATTTTGTTTATGGAATTATAGGAGAAAACCCAGAACTTCTAACCGTGGTATTGTAGAGTGTTTTTAAAGCTTTATAACTAGACATAGATGGCTTTTAAATTTTTCTTTATACTGTCTTTAACTTTCAAGTACAACTAAGAGAAAAATTAAACTAGAAATAAATGAAATCATCCTGAGGGAACTTTGATTATCTTCATAATCAAATGTATTACTGGAATTCAGTTTATTCATGCTTGTTATAAAATTCACTCTTAACTATGATAGAATTGTGGGGAATTTTAAAAACTCATTACATTTTGCTGTGAGATGCACAATATGAAATTATCTACAAAATCAACTGAAGCAGACATTGGAACACATTCAGAGAAGTTTGAGCTTTATTATTTGAAGTAGAATATTTCTAAGCAGTAGAATTTATATTGTAATCATAACATACAGTTTATAGTGTACAACTTACTAAATTATATTTTAAAAGAGAAAAAGGAGACAAATGTCTCTGAGTTCTTGAGTAAATGTTCTGATATTTTCTTTAGTCTCCTTTATAAGAGATTGTATAAAATTTAAAATTCTTAATAGTCACACATGACTTATTGGGACATGAATCAGAAAAGAGTATTTGTTTTGCCAGGCGCTTTATATTTGGAGCACAAAAACATTTATCAACTTGAATTTACTAATTATTCAATCATCTAATAGTCTTTCTAATAGTTAAAGTAGCTGAATGCATTTTCTTGAAGCAATGTGATGATAGACCCACATTTATAATCACATTCAGAAGAAGTAGTAGTGTTATATAACATGCTCTGCTCAATAGAAACATAAATACACTTTGGAAACATGCTAATGCAGTTCAAGACATGACTTACAGGACCATGCAGCACATGCATGAGGACCAGCAAACATTTTTTAGTATATGTGAAAAGCCGTACCATTTCCCACTCTAATTAGTATATTAAAAAACAGCCAAGGGTTGTTACAGTCTTGCTCAACTAGAATCGCCCTTTCCTTTTGTGAGAGGATTTGGGAAGGGAGAAAGAAATAGAATGCTCTCCACTTTAGCTGATCAGAAGGACTGAAAAGGGGAGTGGTCAAATAAAAACACCTAGCAAGAAAGTCAGAGTTCTTATAGGTGGGTGTACAATGCATGTCTGTATAAAACTACTATGACATCATATAACACTTTATAGTATCCTATTTGGCAACGTTATATATGTAGTATACACGTATACACAAATGCATACACATGTAGTGCTCACATGAGATACATAAGCACATGTATTCACGCATTTATAATCATTCTTTAATTGAGGTTTGAATTGTAGAGTCCATAATATCACTTTGTTAGTTGACTTTTATGACGTGTAAAGAAGTAAAAGCAATGTTTCCAACTTCAGTATGTTCCTGTAGTTGATTTCATGGGAACTTGGAAGAAACACTTCAGCAGGTAGGAATTATTTAGTGGACTTGTCAGGGCCAGAAGTGAAATAAAACAAATGGTTTTAGAAAAGTCTCTAACAGCATTTTGCTATAAAATGTTTAAATTAGGAGAAATTAATATATTTATGGTCTCTCTGTACACATCTAACTTTAAGTATTTCCCCCCACCAGCTATTTATTTGCCAATATCACATATGGCTGGCTGCAGACACCAGGGGCATCTTGGTACTCATACCCGGAAACCCTATGCTCAACATCATTGTCAGCACTTTTATATTTGTCTGTGTGGCACATGAAATTTCTCAGATCACCAATGATCTTGCACAGATTATTATTCCTAAAGATAACGCGTCTCTGTTGAAAAGGTTGGCATGTATAACTGCATTTTTTTGTGGACTCCTCATCCTATCATCCGTTCAAGATAAATCAAGACATTAATTTCTTCAAATTCTAAAAAAACTTAAACTTTTGAGGCTCATTTGTGTCTGCCTACAGAAAAAAGCATCTATCTGAAGATACAAATGTAAATATAAACTTGTGTGGCAGAGGACAACTCAGTGATGTCTGTGGAACACGTATGCTTGTATATATTGGAGATGTACATATTTCATGTGAAATACTAATAAAAAATGATAAAACAGAATGCATTGTATAGGATTGCATGTGAAAAGTATTTTCTACTGGAAGTATGTTTCCACTTAGAAGTGATTTTAAATTAACATATGAAGGCAGGGAAATTATTTCCTTTCCAGTACATAAATATTATATGGGTCATCTTAGTGTTGTCACTGAGAGTTTGGAGATTTACTGAATTTGTTGTAATGGACTGTCTGTACCTACATTCATCAACACTTCCTATTTCATTAAAACTTTCTTATTTACAGTATTTTCTTATATGTGCAATGGTGTAGAATGATAAAGACTATGCTTTTAATTTATATGTATTCATGTTTTTATGCTATATGTTTCCTTATATGATTGTTTCTCTTAACTGTGGTTTTCGGTTATAAAAGCCTAAATCTTTGTATACTGTGTCTCACAGAGTTATTCTAGGCTCCATGACAGGGTTTTGTCATTGTTTATGTTGTTGCTTTTGTTATTATGAAAAGGCCAAATTTTGTTTCCAATCCAAACATTCATCCCATTTCTTTTCCTTCAACGATATCAGGTGTAGTTCCAGTTGCCCTGTGGATCTATTTAATTAGTTTTTCCACCACAAATTGATTTTTACATATTATTTCCAGTGTTTGGAAAACTCTTTATAGCCATTTTGGTATTTCCTGTTACTCTCTTCATATGTTTTTCTCCTTAAATATCGATGTCTATAAGTTTAAACGTGTACAATGTAGTAAAGATTCACGTTGTCACTGAGATGTATGACTATAGTAGAGTTATAAGTAAACTGGTGACTTGGGCAATATGTTTGTTTTTGTTTATGTTTGTTTTTTACAGGTTAACAGCTAGAGGTATAAATTTATTTATCTGTTGTACAGATTTGATTATCATTTTTAATGTTTGAAAGATTGCACTTATTTGCTTTTACAATGTGTGGGGTAAAATATATTTTCTGTTCACATTATATGAAAATATGGAGTAATTTAAACAGTAAATAAATGTTCGTGGATGCTTATTTTTGTAATAAAACTGTCAAACTACATGTGTTTGTTTGTTTGTTTTAAAAACTGGGTCCATTAATGATTGGTTCAAATTTTTAATTTATTTCAACCTAAAATTGTTCTTGTGTATTTTCAAACTCTTAAGTATATAGGGGTTGTTCTCTAAGTGATAGTTGAATAAGGAAAACTCTAGTTCTCAAAAGGTTCTGAAATAATCTGCATTCCACCCAGGAAGTTGAAGCATTACGGTTTATTAGTAATTTTATTTGAATTTTTAAAAAATATATCATTTCTATAGCTCTGGATTTAATATTCTTTATTGTTGTTGTTAAGTGCCGTGGAGTCGGTTCCGACTCATAGCAACCCTATGCAGGGTTTCCGAGGCTATGAATCTTTATGGGAGCAGAAAGCCTCATCTTTCTCCCGTGGAACAGCTGGTAGTTTCGAACTGCTGACCTTGCAGCTCGCAGCCCAATTCATAACCACATTGCTACCAGAGCTCCTTAGTTGAGGAATATTTCTGATAGAAATGTGTTCTTTTCTGTTCTGTCTGCTTTTGCCCTTACTTAATCTTTTTACATTTCCCGGATAGACAATTGTAATGATTCATTGCTCTGCCTCCTAGACTTCAACCTTATAAGTAGAGAATGGTGTAGTTATAAATAAAAAACTTCCAAGTCTGGGATCACATTATTCTTGCTGATGTGGCTTGCCGATGAGTAAGAGTGCATTTTAATTTAGCTTGTAAGTTTTATCACCTAAAAAAGATTCTTCCAGATGAAACAATTGAAAAAGAAAGATGACCAGTATCCCTCTTTTTTTTTTCCTGAAACTTTTATTATGTTTTCCAATAGTAAGCCCAGTTCCTTTATCACATTCTCTTAATATGCAGCAATGGTTTATTTGAGGAGTGCGGTGGCTCCATTAAAAAAATCACTAGACTCCAAAACCACAAGGTTGGTGGTTCAAGCCCACCAGACACTCTACAGGAGAAAAATAAGGCTTTCCGCTCCTGCAAAGTTTTACAGGCTTGGAAACCCTATTCAAGGTTGCTATGATTGGGAACTGACTTTGATGGTACTTTATAACAGGAACAACTTTTATTTAACAATTACATATAATAATAATGTAGCTGTTGTTGTTGTTGTTAAGTGCTGTTAAGCCGATTCCAAAGTAGAATATATTTTAATGCATTTGTAGTGAAAATACATTCTACTTTGTGTTTGATTTTCTTAGTCTTTATGGATTGAGGTTATACTGGAAGGTACCACATGATAGCGCATATATATGGTAAATTTCTTAATTTTTTTTCTGCATTAACTCAGATCCTGACAAATTGCATTGTTCAGTCACACCATCTAAAGATCTTCTAAATAAAATGTTTAGCAGAGTAGTTGGTAGGCAAAAGTTGAGCTAAATCCACAGAGATTCTCTAAATTCAGATTGTCTAATATAAATTATGCTCAGAAATCTACCATCTCAACCCAGCGTACCTGCTTCATTCTGTTCTACCATCTTTTCTTGTTTTTTGCCCAAACCTTCTAGTTTTTGTGACTAGTCAGCAAAAGCATTATGAATTCAGAACTTTTACCTAAAATAATTCATTTTATGAATTAAATGAAGGATAAGCACTGAACCACAAGGTGGTGGTTCAAACTCCTTGAAAACCCTTTACAGGGTCGCTATGAGTTGGAACCAACTTGACAGCACTTAACAACATTCCTTTGTAAGTTGGCTAGTTAAAATCTGAAAGGATAATATTTTTTTCTCCACAAATGCAACATTATTTCAAATATTTATCATAGGAGCATCTGAAGTTTCATAAACTTTGATGGTAATAAACATATCTATGTTAGTATATTGATTAAGTAATAATAATTAAAAAGTTGCTTACCTTTTCAGTTAGCAGCCAAGGACTGCATCGTCTAGGGATTCCAATTGGTTAATGCTTTTTATTTGTTTTTAAACCATTTGAAGGCTAAATATATACATATATAAGTCATAGGACCCAAGACAGTGCTTTCATACAAACCAAAAACCAAACCTCTACCATGGAGTCAGTCCTGACTTGTAGAGAACCTGAGTAGGATTTCCAAGATCCCAAGTCTCTCCTATGGAACAGCTGGTGAATTTGAACCAACCACTAATCCTATACTTAGAAGTCCAATGCTTAACCCATAGTGCTACCAAAGCTTTTTATATAACTGGAGCCCAGTAAAAATTGCCTTACAAAGAATATCTACAATTTCTGGGAAAATACTCCATTACCTTTGGATTTGAACTTTAACCAGTTCAGCAAATTATGGGAGAACCGAGTTGGAATTTTTATGTTGACTAGTATCATTCTAATATTCTCTCATTTTGATCTACAAAAGTGGTAGTTTCATAGGGCCCAGTTTAACAATCCACCACTCGTCAGCTTGTCTTGCTATGGTGGCTTGTGTGTTGCTATGAGGCTGGAATTTACGCCACCATTACCTTACATACCAGCAGGGTTACCCGTAGTGGACAGGTGTCAGCAGAGCTTCCAGACTAAGACTAGAAGAGGAAGAGGCGGACTACTGCTGAATGATTGTTAAGTGCCATCGAGTTGATTCCGACTCATAGTGACCTTGTATAGGGTTCTTAATGATTCAGCACTGAAAACCTTATGAATGTCAGTGTATCATTGTCAGATACAGTGCCAGAAGATGAAAACATTTTTGAATAGCACCAGAATATTGTCAGATACAGTACCAGAAAATGAGTCCCTCAGGTTGGAAGGCTTGCAAAATAAAACTAGGAAAGAGCTGACTCCTCAAAGTAGAGTTGACCATTATAACAGGAACGGAGTAAAGCTTTTGGAACCATCATTTGCTGGTGGAATATAACTCAAAATGAGAAACAGCTGTAAACATCCATTAATCATTGGAACATGGAATCTACAAATATAGGAAAATTGGAAGTTATCAAAAATGGAATGGAATGCATAAAGGTCGATATCATAGGCATTAATGAGCTGAAATGGACTGGTATTGACCATTTTGAACCAGACAATGATATGGTTTACTATGCCTGGAAGGACAGATTAAAGAGGAATGGCATCACATTCATCATCAAAACATTTCAAGTTCTATCTTGAAGTACAATGCTGTCAGTGTTAGGCTAATATCCAGACACCTACAAGGAAGACCGGAGTCCTGGTGTCACACTATAGCATGAACACTGGACCACAAGGTCAGCAGCTACTCCTCAGAAACCCTATATATATAAGGTCGCTGTGAGGAACCAACTCAATGTCATCTAACAACAAGGAAGACCAGTTAATGCCACTATAATTCAAATTTACACTTCAAGTACTACAGCCAGTGATGATGAAATTGAATTCCACCTTCTTCAGTCTAAAATTGATCAAACATGCAATCAAGATGTATTGATAATTACTAGTGATTTGAATGTAAAAGTTGAAAAGAGGAATGATCAGTAGTTGGAAAATACTAGTTTTGTGATGAAAGAAATGATGCTGGAAAGTGCATGATAGAATTTTGCAAAACTGATGACTTAACATAAAAGGTGATTATACACATGGACTTCACCAGATGAAATAAACAGGAATTGAGTTGACTACATCTATGGGAAGAGACAGTGGAAAAGTTCAATGTAAATATTAGCCAAAACAAGGCTAGGTGTCGACTGTGGACCAGAACACCAATTGCTCATATGGAAGTCCAACTGAAGCTGAAGAAAATGAAAACAAGTCCAGGAGAGCGAAAATATGACCTTGACCATATTCCTCTGAATCTAGAGACCATCAAAAGAACAAATTTGATACACTAGCCACTAATGACTGAAGACCGGAAGAGCAGCAGGAGGACATCAAGAACATCATGCAGGAAGAAAGCCAAAGGTCATTAAAAAGACAGGAAAGAAAGAAAAGACCAAAATATGTGTCAGAAAAGACTGAAACTTGCTCTCTAGCATACAGATGCTAAAGTAACTGGAAGAAATGAAATAAAAGAGCTGAACAGAAAATTTCAAAGGGCAATTCCTGAAGGCAAGAACACATCATTTCTCAAGCTAAAAGAACTGAAGAAAAAAATGTGAGCCTCTACTTACATTATTGAAGGATTCTATGGGCAAAAATGGAGTCCTGGTGTGGTGCTGTGGGATAAAGCACTGGATTGTAAATTCAGTTTGTCAGTTTAAACTCACCAGCCGTTCCTTGGAAACCTCATACAGGGTTGCTGTGAGTCGGAAACATCTCGACAGCATATAGCAACAACTTAAAACAACATGGGCCAAAATATTGAATGTTACAGAAAGTTTCAAAAGAAGATGGAAGGTATAAACAGTCACTGTGCCAAAAAAGAAATAGTCAATATTCAACCATTTCAAGAGGTACACATGATCAGGAAAGAATCTATGATGATCAAGAACTGATGGTGATCAAGCACTGATAGAAGAAATCCAAGCTGCACTAAAGGTATTGGCAATAAACATGGATCCAGGAACTGACAGAATACAAATTGAAATCTTCAACAAGCTGTTATAGCACTGGGAGCACTCGCTCATCTTTACCAAGAAATTTGGCTAAGATGGCCAACTGATTGGAAGAGATTCATATTTGTGCCCATTCCAAAGAAAGTTGACTCAAGGGAAAATGAATATTATCAAGCAATAACTTGAGTATCACTTGCAAGTAAAATTTTGCTGAAGATAATTAAAAAATGGCTGCAACCGTAAATTCAATCTGGATTCGGAAGAGGACGTGGAACTAGCGGTACCATTGCTGACATTAGATGAATCGTGAGTGAAAGCAGAGTACTGAATCATATTAACTTGTACTTTATTGATTGTGTGGATCATGACAAGCTATGGATAAGATTGTGAAGAATGGGTATTCCAGAACACTTAATTGTACTCATTAGGAACCAGTACATAGCCCAAGAGACAGTTATTCAAACAGAACAAGGGAATGGATACTGAATTGTTTTAAATCAGGACAGGTGTGTATCGGGGTTGTATTCTTTTGCCATATATATTCAATCTATATGCCAAGCAAATAATCTGAGAAGCTGGATTCTATGAAGAAGAACTTGGAACCAGGATACAACCTTGCTGTAGGTGAAAAGGACTTAAAATGCTTATTGATGAAAATCAAAGACTACAGCCTTCAGTATGGATTGCACCTCAATGTAAAGAAAACAAAAAATCCTCACAACTGAACCAATAAATAATATGATAAATGGAGAAAAGACTGAAGTTGTCAAAGACTTCATTTTGCTTGAATCAACAATCAACACTCACTAAAGCAGCAGCCAAGAAATCAAGCAATGTATTGAATTAGGCCATTCTGCTGCACAAGACCTCTTTGAAATTTTCAAGAGCAAAGATTTCAGTTTCAGGACTAAGGTGTGCCTGAACCAAGCTTCATATGCATGTTAAAGTGAACAATTAATCAGGAAGACAGTAGAAGAATTGATGCATTTGAGTTATGGTGTTGGAGAAGAATATTGAAAGTACCATGAATCTCCAGAAGGTACTATTCAATCTGTCTGGGCGGAGCTGATGAAAGGAGATACAGATGGGTAACTTGTGATACTGTAGTGAATAATGCTTATCAGGACGGACTATGAGGGTTGGAAATGCAAAGTAGAAGTTTTGTAACAAGGAAGGGAGTGACTGATTCTCCAGGATAGGAGCGGAGGCCTCTGGGACCATCAACGGAGAAGAGCCGAGAGCGGGACCCTACCCAGCGAAACAGAGATGCCTGAGATGGAGACAGAGATGACGTGGAGTGATGAAGTGACTGGGAACTTTGGACCCAGAGAGAGAAAGGGACTGTGGGCTGAAAACTGGGGGGAGGAGGGGGAAGTGTAGGGAGCGGGTTTCTGGGATATACCCTTTGGGTGGTTGAGGATGCATGGAGGGGATTGGAACCATGGCAATGAG
Source organism: Chrysochloris asiatica (assembly GCF_000296735.1). Taxonomy (NCBI): domain Eukaryota; kingdom Metazoa; phylum Chordata; class Mammalia; order Afrosoricida; family Chrysochloridae; genus Chrysochloris; species Chrysochloris asiatica. Next base: position 13,014,722 of record NW_006408528.1, on the reverse strand, counting down.
ATGATATAAGATGGAATGAATGTAAAACTAAAGTTCGTCCATGTAAACTATCATATAATTCACAATAAAACATTTAAAAAAAAAAAAAAAAGGAAAAGAAAGTACCATGGACTGCCAGAAGAACAAACAAATCCGTCTTGGAAGAGGTACAGTCAGAATGCTCCTTAGAAGCCAGAATGGTGAAAATTCTGCCAGTCCCCGAAGGACATCATGCTTGGTCATGTGGAGCATCAGCACAAAAAAGGAAGACAACTAACGTGATGGATTGTTACAGTGATGGCAGCAATGGGCTCAAGCATTCCAGCAGTTGTGAGGATGATTCAGGACCAGGCAGTATTTCGTTCTGCTGTGCATAAGGTCACTATGAGTCTTGGAACCTACTCTATGGTGCTAAGAACAGCAACAACTTCATAGCATCCCTTGTTGAAAGAAAGTAGAGTGTAGTACCTGAAGAATTGGTCTTGACAACTCTTTTAAATTTTTTAAATAATTAGTGCAGTTATATTTTGGATAGTTTTCAAGATTGTGAAACTCTTTAAGACACTCCTATTGTAATTAAATCCTATCTAGTGACTTATATGACATGAAGTACAAAATATTATAAAACGTCCTTAAAAGTTATATTCACAAAGGAGTAGTATAAGCAGGAGACTGACAAAAATACAACTGCAAATATGAGCTATATAAAATACCTGAAATTGTAATTTAAAAAAAAAACTCATAATTTTCAAAAATATCATTACAAAGCATAAAGATGTGATTAATCACGTTTTTAAAAGAAAATGATTATCAAGTATAAGAGGGCATGGTGGCGCTATATAAGCACTGGCCTGTGAAAGTGGTTTGAGCCCACCAGCTCCTCTGTGGGAGAAAAATGATACTTTCTACTCCAGTAAAGATGTTCATCCTCGGAAATCCTATACAGGGCCACTGAGTCAGAGCTGACTCGACAGCACTTATAGCACTTAACAACGTACAACATGTGTTGCTGTTAAGTGCCGTCGAGTCGGTTCCCAAGGAGCGGCCGATGAGCTTGAACTGCTGACCTTGAGGTTCAAATCGACTGCAGTCCAGTGCACTAACCCTCAGCGCTATTACAGAATTCCTAACAACTTGTAATGTAGGTCAAAGTCTTTGCACTTAAAAAGCAATGATTATATTTTTAATTCGCCTACTTACATTAGCTTTTACCTCAGTGATACCTAGTGTTCCTTATTTAGAAGTCATTTGAGAGAATTTTTTTAAGTTATTTAAAAATTGGTTTCACAATGCTGTGAATAAGATTTTATTGTTTTCGTTATAGAGCTCTCAGAGATGGATTATGGAACTCATAATCACAAACTTTCAATGAGTATCCATTGGTCAAATAATAAAGTCAGAACATCTTAACTGATGGTGGAGGCTTTCCACTTTATATCACCCATCACTCTGTAGGATCAGCACTGGACTACAAACCACAAGGTAGGCGGTTCAAATCCACCACCTGCTCCTCAGAAACCCCATACAGGGTCGCTATGAGTTGGAACCGACTCCACAGCACATAACAACAATAAACTTCTCACTATGTATTCCAGCCAGACCGATCTTACAGTTCTGCAGATGTCATGCTGCTCTCTCCCATCACTCCTTTGTTCTATTTATCCACCAAAATCTAATTTAGGAGCTCTGGTAGCATAGTGGTTACGAGTTGGGCTGCTAACCTCAAGATCAGCAGTTCGAAACTACTGGCCGTTCTGTGGGAGGAAGATGAGGCTTTATGCTCCCTTAAAGATTTACAGCCTCAGAAACCGTATACAGGGTCACTATGAGTCGGAACTGACTCCACAGCACATAACTACCACCACCACCAAATCTAATTTTTTTTTTTAAAGTAGAATTTAAATACTCCCTTTTTGGAATCTAATACTTAATCTTCTTTTAAACTATTCTTGTGGATAAACTCTTGACCTCTTTACCCTAAAGGGAAGTCTGTCTTCTTCATTACATTCACCTACTACCATCAATGGGGAGACTGCCAGCATATTAGTAGAGCCCTCAGTCTACTGGGGAAAGGAATACTTGAATGCACAATTGCTGAGGGAGCCTACACCAGTTATGACACTAATTTGTTCCGATTTTCATTTATTAATGCTGTTAAGTGCCATCAAATCTATTCCAACTCATAGCAACCCTATATAGTATTTCCAAGGAGCAGCTAGTACATTAAACCACTGCCATTGCAGGTAGTAGTCAAGTACTTCTTCTACAGTGACACACTAGGACCCCACCACTCGGCTGTCAGTTTGTTGTACTGTTGTTGTTGTTGTTGTTAAGTGCCATCGAGTCGGTTCCGACCCATAGCGACCCTGTACAGGGTTTCCGAGGGTGTAAATCTTTACGGGAGTAGAAAGCCTCATCTTTCTCCCGTGGAGTGGCTGGTAGTTTCGAACCGCTGACTGTGGTGGCTTGCATATTGCTGAGGTGATGGAAGCTATGCCACCGGTATTTGCAATACCAACAGGGTCACCCATGGTAGACAAGCTTTAACAGAGCTTCCATACTAAGACAGACTAGGAAGGAGAGGCAGGCTACTTCTGAATGTTTAACCACTGATAACCTTATGAATACCAACAGTTGGATATAGTACCGGAAAATGGAAGCATTATGAACAGCAGCACAATATTGTCAGACATAGTGCTAGAAGATGAGCCCCTCAGGTTGGGAGGCTCTCAAAATACGACTGGGGAAGAGCTGCCTCCTCAAATAGAGTTGACCATAGTGACATGGAGTACAGCTTTTGGGACCTTCATTTGCTAATGTGGCCCAACTCTAAATGAGGAGAAACAGTTGCAAACAGCCATTAATAATTCGAACATGGGATGTTCTAATTGTTTATATTTATGTTTCCTAGGACTCTAGGAAAACTGGATTGACACAAAAGCAGCCGCAGTAGACTCAAACATAACAACAATTGTGATGGTAGTTCAGGGCCAGGCGGTATTTCATTCTGTTGTGCATAGGGTTGCTATGAGTCACAACTGACTCGATGGCACCTAACAATAACAATAAGACCCCTTTATTAATATTGGTAATTTAAAAAATCACCACACATATTAAGAGGATCGATATACCAAATCCAGCAATCGTAATATGATTTTTACCAAACGGAGAAAATGAAACTCACCTCACACCCCTGTCAGAAACTAGGAAAGAAGATGGTGCCATATCTAACAATGAGATTTCACAGCTCTGGTAGCGTAGTGGTTATGAGTTAGGCTGCATACCTCAGGGTCAGCAGTTCAAAACTACCAGCCATTCAGCGGGAGAAAGATGAGGTTTCTGCTCCCGTGAAGATTTACAGCCTCGAAACCCTATGCAGGGTCGTTGCTATGAGTTAGAACCGACTCCATAGCACACCACCACCACAACAACCACCAGGAGAATGTTAAATATGAAATAAAAGTTTGCTAAAGATAAGAATGGCTGCAATAATACAGTGACAGGGAACTTCCAGAGACTCAAGCCAGATTCAGATGAGGACCTGAAATGAGGGCTATCATTGCTGATGTCAGATAAATCTTGGCTTAAAGCAGAGAATACCGGAAAGATGTTTACCTGTGCTTTATTGACTGTAAAGGCTTTTGACTGTGTGAATCGTGACAAGCTATAAACAACATTGAGGAGAATGGGTATTCTGAAACACTTAATTGTGCTTATAAGGAGCCTGTACAAATCCAAGAGGCAGTCAATAGAACAGAACAAGGGAATAGTGAATGATTTTAAATCAGGAAAGGTGTGTGACCGGATTGTAGTCAAGAAAGCAAATGTTTTACATTAGGCAAAGCTGCTGCACAAGACCTCTTTAAAATGTTCAAGAGCAAAGATCTCAGTTTGAGGATTTAAGTGTGCCTGACTCAAGCCATGGTTTTTGTTTTTGTTTTGTTTTTAATATTGTATCACAAGAGTCCAATCCCCATCTCCTTTCATCAGCCCCACCCAGACAGATCGGATACTACTCAGTGGAGATTCTACCTTCCTCCAAATCCTCTGGATCTAGGCTCCCTCTTGAAAGCTTGTAAGCCAGTCACTTCTTGCCATTGTAGCTCACCATTTTGGGTAGCCAATGTCCAAGTTGCTCATCCCTGTCTACCCTGTGTATCGAGGGGATGGGAATGATCCTTGCTGTAAAGATTTGCTCCCTCTTTTGAGCTACTGCATCCATAGGTGTAGGTCAAGTTCATCAAATTGTATCAGATTACCCTTTTTTTCCCCCCTCATCTTTCTTATTCTAGTTGAGTTCTGATCATCCAGCCATTGAAGCCAGGTCAAGTGGGTATTATCTGCAAGTGTGGGTGTTCTTGTGTATACGCCCTCACTTCTTATCAGCTGGACGATTCACTCTCCACACTAGTCCTCTGTGCCTATGCCACTGACTCTGGGCCCAGGAGTCCCCAGGTCTTGTCATACTGCTGACCAACCAGGTCTCAACCTGGGTTCACAGGAGTCTGTTGAACATGGTAGGACTTAGCTCACAGCTTCATTGTTGTTTTTCCCTCGCTTCCCCTTATCGGTGACCAATGTGGTCAATAGTCAGATCACATGTCTGCTTGTGTATTCCCCTTGAGTCTTAGTCTTGGAAGGGGGTTTGCCCTGAGGGAGCTGACCACTTGCCTTGATGTCTTCTGGGCAAGCAACTTGCTTGTTCTTGTAGTAATCAGTCAGACTGCTGTTATTGTTTTGTAATTTTCCTGTCAGTCTTTCTTTCAAGAAGTATCTTCTGTTCTTCTAGGCACTCCAGACTGGTCTGCTTGTCCTTTCAAGTGGCAATTTCCCACCTCAGAAGATTCTGGATGGAGTTCAGAATACCACCTTATGCAATGCAGAGGCTCCGCAGGAAGCCTCCTTCACTAAAAATCATGGTATTTTTAATAGCCTCATATGCATGTGAAAATTGGACAGTGAATCAGGAAGATCATAGAAGAACTGATGCATTTGAGTTATGGTGTTGGAGAAGAATACTGAAAGTACCAGGAACTGTCGGAAAAACAAATACATCTGTGTTGGAAGAAGTACAGCCAGAATGCTTCTTAGAAGCTAGGATGGTGAGACTTTGGCTCTCATACTTCAGACATGTTATTTATCAGGAAGAACCAGTCCCTGGATAATCAGAGAATAAGAGGGAAATCTCCAATGAGATGAATTGGCACAATGGCAGCAGCAATGGGCTCAAGTGTAACAATGATAGTGTGGTTGGCACAGGACCAGGCTGTGTTTCGTTGTTTTGTGTATAAACTCACTGTAAGTTGGAACTGACTCAACGGCACACAACAACAACAAGTGAACATTAAAGGTGGCTGCTAACAAAAAGATCGATGATTCTGCTCCCTAGGAGAAAAGACCTCGTGATCTATTCCTATAAAGATTGGTGGTGGTGGTGGTTGTGTTTCATAGAGTCGATTCCAACTACTAAAGACCCTGTAATAGGGTTTCCAAGACTATATAAGTCTTTACAGGAGCAGAAAGCTTCATCTTGCTACCATTGATTGGCTGGTAGATTCACACTACTCACCTGTTGGTTAGCAGAACTGCTCGTAATCCACTATGCTAACTGAACTCCTTCCTGTAAAGATTCGTGGTGGTGGTTATATGTCACCAAGTTGCTTGAGACTCATAGTAACCCTGCATAGGGTCTCTGAGGCTGTAAATCTTTAGAAAAAGCCTCCTCTTTCTCCAGCAGAGCTGCGGATAGTTCAAAATTCTGACCTTTACAGGGCTCCTTCTTGTAAAGATCTTTGTTATTAAGTGCCATCGAGTCAGTTCCAACCCTTAGCAACCTTGTATATGGTTTCCAAGGAGCAGCTGGTGAACATGAACCAGTGACATTGAAGTTCATACCTTCCTTGCGGTCAAGTGCTTATCCTACAGCACCTAGGAAATCCTATGGGATCATCCTACCTATCATATCAAGATGCTATGAATTGGAATCAGCTTCCGACGTATACCAAGAGAGTATCAATAGGCTTATGGTCCAGAAATCATTCATTTTTCTTATCTTTTGACTCAAGTATAAGCAGAAAGTTAGAAACAGGATCCCCTCCTAACTGTTTAAGTACTTGTAGGTCAGTTCAGAACAGGTGCATATGGTTCAAATTCAGCCTTACTTTAGCGCAGGAGTAGAGAACCTTGTTCCTGCCAAAATTTATAACATCATTTGCAGGTCATACAAAATTATCATCTTAAAAATTAGCATACTATATTTGTTCAAACATTTAATTAACTCACCCCTAAACAGACTCCACGGTACATAACCACCACCACCAATGTGATGGAACTGTGATTGCCTTGGCAGGGCCAGACCAAATGATTTTGAGGGCCTCATATGGCCCACAGCTGGACGTTCCTCACTTTTGCTTTTTGCAAGAAAAGACTTAAAACCTTTTCAATTATTTTAAAGCTGCATGTATAATAAATAAAGGTGATTATGATGAATTTGTTGAGAGCAGGAGTTGGCTCAAATATTGCAAAGTGAGGCGAATTTACATAAGCAGGTCTTGGAAACAGTGCCACCCAGCTCAAAGATGGTAGGCGACAGTGCCACTTTGAATGTGATGACTTTTCATTCCTGCCAATAATCCAGTCTCAATCATTGGGCTCCTGAATAGGCTTAACTACACCTCGTCCGAGTCTCCCATTCCAGTGCTTCAACATGTGATTTTCCCAGTTCAGTAGCCGTGACCAACCACCCAGATTGTGCCTGTTTTGCTTCATTGACAATGACAAAACTGTTTGAAAGCCCTGCATTAAAGGACCTGGGACGTAGCAGTTGTCAAAGAGTTGGATATTTGTAACCTGACTGTAATTACACTTGTAGAGCAAACAACCCACTGCCGTCGAGTCAAATCCAACTTATAATGGTTTGGCGCTGTGGGTTAATGCACTGGACTGCAAGGTCAGTTTAAATCTCAAGGTTGGCACTTCTAGCTCACCAGCCACTCTTCAGAAACTCTATACAGGGTCACTATGGGTCTGAATTGACTCAACTTCTCTTAATAACAACAACAACAATATAGTATTTCTAGGGGAGCACTGTAGATCTATTGGTTAAGCACTGGACTGTGAACCACTGGAGAAAGAGGAGGCTTTCTGCTCCCACGAAGATTTACAGCCTCAGAAACCCTATCTATACATGATTGCTATGACATCACTTAACAACCATATTGGACTTCAAGACTGTAAATATTTATGGCAGCCAGATGCTTCTTAGAAGACAGGATGGTGAGACTTTGTCCGTCTCCGATACTCTGAGCATGTTATCAAGAGGGACCAGTTCCTGAAGCACATCATGCTTGGTCAAATGGATCGGCGAAAAGAGGAAGATGTCCAAATCGATGGACTGACATAGTGGTAAAAACAATGGTTCACAAAGTGCCCATCAACTGAAGAATGGATAAACAGACTGTGATACATACACACAATGGAATACTATGCTACCTTGAAGAACAACAAGGAAGCTGCAAGCCACCACATAACATGGATGAACCTTGAGGGCATTATGTTGAGTGACATTAGTCAGTCACAAAAAGAGAAATACTGCATAGGACCACTACTGTAAAAGACTAAGG
>NW_006408528.1:12950663-13005812 GCF_000296735.1 Chrysochloris asiatica | reverse complement strand
GGCGGGGGGCTACAAAGGCAAGAAGTGACTGGCTTACAAGCTTTCAAGAGGGAACCTAGATCCAGAGGGTCTGGAGGAAGGTAGAATCTCCACTGAGTAGTATTCAATCTGTCTAGGCGGGGTTGATGCAATGAAATGCAGACGGGTCTCTTGTAATACAATAGTGAATAATTGTTATCAGGACTGATTGTGAGACTTGGAAATGTAAAGGTAAACGTTTTACAGCAAGTAGGGGAGTGATTAACTTTTCAGTCTAGGAGCGGCGGGAGAAGAGCGGCGAGCGGGACCCTACCCACAGAAGCAGTGATGCCTGAAATGGAGGCAGAGATGATGACGTGGAGTGATGGAGCAGCTGGAGACTTTAGGTCCAGAGAGGGAGAGCGAGTGGGTGCTGAAGACCTGGGGAGTACAGGGGGCAGGATTGCCAGGTATACCCTTTGGTTGCTTGATGATGCATGGAGGGGATTGTAACCATGGCAATGAGACGATATATGATAGGATGAATGTAAAATTAATGTTCTCTGATGTAAACTATCACATAATTCACAATAAAACATATAAGGAAAAAAACCCAACAACAATGGCTCAAACATAGCAACAGTGGTGAGGATAGCTGTTGCTCATAGGCTTGCTATGAGTCAGAACCGACTCTATGATCCCTAACTACAGTAACAATAAATCTTTATGGTAGCAAACAGCCTCATCTTCCTTCATAAAGCAGCTGGTGGTTTTGCACCACCAACCTTTCAGTTCACAAGGCCACCAAAATTAAAAGGAAATCATAAAAAAGGAAACAAATGGGCTTTCACTTCTCACGTGGTTAGGGCTGAATTTTTTGTTCATACCATAAAATTAGCAATGGAAGGTCTACCAACTGGACAATTTAAGGTAACTTAGTCTTTGGAGTCCTGGTATGACGTAGGATGAACATTTACCCACAAAGTCAGTGGTTCAAAATAAACAGCAGCCCTTCGGGAATCCTATACAGTGTCACTGTAGGTTGGAACGACTCAAGGGCACTTAACAAGAAGTTTTTTTCAAGCATAAATTTGGTTTCAAGATTTTTGTCCTCCTTACTTGTTGTGGTTAAGTGCCATCGAGTCAGTTCCGACCCATAACAACCCTGTATAGGGTTTCTGAGGAGCAGCTAGTGCCAACCTTGCAGTATAAACTGACTTTACAGTACAGCACATTAACCCATAATGCCACACTTTAGGATTAATCAAAATCCCCAGAGAATAAACTAGTAACCTGTCACTGACACAGGAGTATTTGCTCTGTGTTCTCCCTGTTTTAGGCCTCTGTCTAGAGTAGCTCATCATATGCTAATATCTGCTGATGTTGGAGTCCCATCATGGTCTCAGCCTCTGCGATTCATACACTGCACATCTTCCTCATCACATCAAGGACACTTCAAGGCTGTCCTCAGGTCCCCACATCCTACTCAGCCAACTCTACTTTCTGCTGTCTTGTGGACATGAGACTTCTTCACAAGTTTTGTATTTTCTTGAGCTAAGTTCCAGCAAGCCTGACATTACTAGTGTGAGACAAAAACTATGGAATGTGGAAATTATCAAACAATACCATCAATATCAAGGAGCTCTGGTAGCGTAGTGGTTACGAATCGGGCTGTGAACCGTAAGGTCAGCAGTTCGAAACTACCAGCTATTCCGCAGGAGAAAGATGAGGCTTTCTGCTCCCATAAAGATTTACAGCCTCAGAAACCCTGTACAGGGTCGCTATGAGTCGGAACCGACTCCACGGCACATAACAACAACAACAACCATCTATATCACATGCAAGTAAAATTTTGCTCAAGATAATTCAAAATCCTCACAACTGGGCCAATAAATAACATCATGGTAACCAGAGGCAAGATTGAAGTAGTCAAAGGCTGCATTTTGCTTGGATTCACAATCAACGGTCATGGAAGCAGCCTTCAAGAAATCAGGCAACATTTGCACTTGGCAAATCTACTGCACAAGAACTCTTTAAAGTGATCGAGAACAAAGATATCAATTTGAGGAGTAAGGCGTGCCAGACCTTACCCATGCTATTTTGAATTGTCTCATATGAATGTGAAAGTTGAACAATGAATAAGGAAAACCATAGAAGAATCAATGCATTTAAATCGTAGTGTTGTAAAAGTACCATTGACTGCCAGAAGAATAAACAAATCTGTCTTGGAAGAAGTGCAGTCAGAATACTTCTTAGAAGCTAAGGTGGCAAGACTTCATCTCTCATATTTTAGACATGTTATCAGGAGGGACCAGTCCCTGGAGAAGGACATCCTGCTTGGTAAAGTGGACAGTCAGCAAAATAGAAGACCCCCCCGCCCCCAGTAAGATAAATTGACACAGTGGCAAAAACAATAACTGTGCGGATGGTACATGACTGAGCAATGTTGTGTTCTGTTATATATAGGGTCTGTTACACCTAACAACAACAACAATTATATAAAACTTCAGTATAATGAAAGCATAAGTAAAAAAATGCAAGCAGGAAAATTTTAGAATATTAGTATTTGACAAAGATGTAATATCCTCAGGTCTTATCATTTAGAAAGCTTAAGGTGTTTTCCAAATTTCAGCTGGTTCCTGGTTAATAGTGGGTCTCTTCATTCAGACACTTTGATGTGCATCACACAAATAATTTGATTCAGAAATGCATCAGGAAAGCATGGTACTCAAAGCCTGGTTTTCAGGGATTGGGGCAGAAAACAGTGAATTTTTTAATGGCTATTATAAGTGATTGATTATGCCTGCCTTATACATTTTCCAAGTCCTGCTGTGGCACTGTGGGTTAATGTGCCAGACTGCAAAGCTGTTTGAACTGCAAGGTTGGTGGTTGAAGCTCACCAGCAGCTCCTTGGAAACCTTATACAGGGTCATTGTGGGTCGGAACTGACTTGACGGCACTTCACAACAACAACAACATACATTTTCCAAACTAAATATAATTAAGATTAAGCTATGTTAAGTAGAAATTTGGAGCCTAAATGATTTATCAGTCTGAGTGACCATACAGATTCAATTTGGTTTTCCTAAAGAAAATCTTGGTCAAGCTCTAAAATATTTCAGAAACAATTTCTTCAGGAACTACTGATTGTGTTAGGCTCTTGGGTTTTTGCTCAAAAGATGTCACTCCTACACTAGTTCAGTGGACTATTAAGAAGAAAGTTATCACTTTTCCCCAACAACTCTAGAGAATGGAACTCCAGGTATAAAATATCCAGTATGAAACTTCCAGCAGGCTAAAATCTATCAGCTATGGATTTGGCAGTCAAGGAGTTAACTGATGTGCTGCATTGGGCTAATTGACTGCAAAAGACCTTTTTGAAGTTTTCAAAAGGTCACTTTGATGATTAAGGTGTGCCTGACAATCCAAGGTCTTTTCAATCATCTTATATACAGGCGAAAGCTGGACAATGAAGAAGGAAGACAACAGAATCAATGCGCTTGAACTGTGGTGTTGGCAAAGAATATTAAATATACCGTAGACTGCTAGAAGAACAAATAAATCAGTGTTAGAGCAAATATAGAGTCCTGATGTGGCACTTCAGGATAGTGCACTGGACTGCAAGGTCACTTTGAACTGCACTGTTGGTGGTTCAAATTCACCAGCCCCTCCTTGGAAACCCTATCAGAGTCGCTATGAGTTGGAACCAACTCAACGACACCTACAGCAGCAGCAGAACAAATACAACCAAAATGCCAGAAGTGAGGATGGCGAGACTTAAGTGCACGTATTTTGCACATGCCATCAAAAAAGACCAGTCACTAGAAAAGGACATCGTGATTGGTAAAGACAAGGTGGACCTTCTGTGAGATGCGTTGACACAGTGACCAAAACAATGGACTCAAACTTAGCGACATTATGAAATGGCACAGGACTGGGCAATGTTTTGTTCTGTTGTGCATAAGGGACCTATCAGCCGATAACTACAGTAACATGGATTTGGCTGTGTCACACAGTACTTTAAAAGGACATTTAAGAATTTGATTTTTAACATTTCCTCAGACCTTTTAAAATGTACCCCAGAATCAAGTCAGGCCAGCCACCTGAACAATAACTTACTGATTCACCACTAGAATTTCTCTTTGCTTGGATGGCAGTTGTTTGAGAACACTGCAAAAACAGTTTCATGAGATTCATCATTGTGTCAACTTTAAGAATGCTGTTGATTACATGACACAATGGTCTCTTTATGTGGACTCTCAGGAGTGACTTCATTTGGCCTTAGTAGTGGCATATTTGTGTTTCTCCTGAACAATTTATTTGCTACTATCTTATGGACAGTCTGAGTGGACTTTTCATGTTAGCTAGTAAAGCTAGTGTTCATTTTTTTTCTCTAACCCAAAGAATAGGGCATTTTGCTATTTGTTATTTATGTTAGCCTCATTCCTGGCCCCCTTTTTTTCCCTTGTCAGATGGTATTATCTTGCTATATTTTGCCCAGGCTGCAAGTACCTTACCTCCCTTTTTAAAACAAGGTAATTTGGTTGATATATATATTTGTGTGTGTGGTTTTTCATTTTTTTATGTTTTCTTCAGAGTCCCTGAGTAGGTCCTAAGTGTTCCCGTAGCAAATGATCACAGTTTTCCACAATGGTCTTCACAAAATTAACACCAAAACTGAGTTCTTCATCTTTATTCCTGTTTCCTCCACAGGGTTTCCTCTCTCTCAGCCAAGGAGAGACAATGACTATGTGGACTTTTATTTTGACACTGTCCAATAATCTTGTGGTATAAGTTCAGGTTTCTTCCCACACTACCATTACTGTTTTCATTCTGGAGATTGCTGCTCTGAGGTCCAGGTTCCATACCACAATCACGATCCTGGCACACACTTGCCTTCAGGACAGGGCAGTGACCACTTCTGTGGATACTTGTGTCTTGCTACTACAGCATCATGCTACCTCCCTGAGAACACCTGGTCTAGAGAGTCACTTCATTTTGGAACATGATTTGGATGCTCTCTTCCCTTTGGAATGTAGTCTTACCTCCTGCCTCCTAACCTCCTTTTTCCCCTATGTTATGGCATATGTTGGAGGATTTAGAAAAACTCCTCTACTTCTTGCGACATTAGTTTTTCTTACTCTCCAGAAAAATGTAAAACACCACTAAAATTTGATGTAGTAATGTTTCATGCTCAACTCCTACCTTACACACAGAGGAAGGCCTTTGGATAAACAACAGTGTTACCTTTAAGAAAACGGTAAGCTCTAATCAATAAATTTCCAATTTATAATCCATGACAAAGTGAGCAGTGGCCTCTGGCAGAGAAGCAAATAGCAAGGAGGAACATGGCGCCTGGAGGAGACGTTGAGTGGACTACTCAAGGTGGTGGTGGTGTGCTGTAGAGTCGGTTCTAATTTACAGTGACCCTATGTAGGATTTCCAAGGCTGTAAATCTTTACAGGAGCAGAAAGCCTCATCTTTCTCCTACGGAACAGCTGGTAGTTTTGAACTGCTAACCTTGAGGTTAGCAGCCCAACTCATAACCATTATGCTACCAGAACTCAAGATAGGAGGTTATATTATTTCCTATTTTGGCTTGAATTGTGTTCCCTAATAGAGTATATATTAAAATCCTAACCCCGGTATCTGAGAATGTAAACTGAATTGGTAATAGGGCCATTGTAGACGTAATCAAATTAAAGTGATGTCATACTGAATTGGGGTGTGCCCTAACCCAATATGACTGCTGTCCTTATAAGAAGAGATTAAGCAATGAGGAACTTCCAGCAAGATGTTGAACTAGACAGACACAGTGAACACACCTACAACAAAGATACAAGAGACTAAATGAAACAGATCCAAATTATAATCCTAGAACCCTGAGCTGCAGAGGAAAAGATACAGAAGTGGATTGACTTGGAGAAGAAGATGAACAGGAGCAGTAAGTATTGGATCGGAGTGGCAGCTTTATGGCTGGGATGCACACAAGTGGCTGGCCACGAGAAAGCGGCAATTCTCTTCTGTTTCCCACACTCCCCTGGTGACCGGAGATATGGTCAGCTCCCACCCTTATCAACCTCCTGCTCTGCTAGAGGTTCGAGTTGTACCTTTGTGAGTCATGCGCCAGGTACATGGTCTCAGAGCCCGGAGACAGATGGACTCTGCCTCTTCAGACCAGCAGAACTTGTAGAACCACTCCCAGGCCAGCCTTAGACGGCAGGAATTTTTGTAACCAGTTACCCAACTCCCAGCTACCCCTGAGCTGAAAAGTTCCTTCTGGTAACAAACACCCTAATCTCAGCCATGTAGTTAAGACCTACATGAACTACTTCGAGATTGGGTGCCATAGGCCTACAAGAACTCAAATCTAGGACCTGGCACACCATCCTCTCTTCCCTTCACCTTCCACCTCATGAGTTTAGTGACAGGAAGGATCCCCCCCACCGTTTTATCCTCTTTGGATTTGGTCCTTGCCTTAGGATTTTTGTGTTTTTCCCTTTTGCTGCTTTTTCCTTCTCTTTCTGCTTTTCCTCATTCTTCTCTCTCCCTTCCCTAGTTTTCATCCTTTCTTTTTTCTTGCTATGCTTTTTTCTTGTTTTTCTTTTTCCCTCTGCTGCTTCTTACTTTTTCTTTCCTTTTGATTTTGCTTCACTAATCTCTTTGTCTTTTCTTCTTCCTTCTCCCTAGTTTTATATTCTTTTGCTTTATTTCTCTTTTCTTTCATATTCTTCTCTTGTTGTTATTGTTGTTAAGTGCTGTTGAGTCGATTCCGACCCATAGCAACCCCATATAAGGTTTCCAAGGAGCAGCTGGTGAGCTTGAACTCCTGACCTTGCAGTTCAAATGGCTTTACAATCTGACAGCATTAGCCCACAGCTTTCCTTTCCCTTTTTTCCATTTTAGCTATTACATTCTTTTTTTCTTGTTGCTTCTGCTGCCTGTTGTTTTTTTCTTCTCCTTCATTATTTTCTTGTTTTACTGTTGTTTATTTGTTTTGGGGTCCGTGTGTTTGTTTTCCTCTTGCCCTACCCAATGGAAGACAACAACCTTGCCCATACAGCCCAGCCAGAATAATACTAAAATTTCAGAAATGGATAATACATTAATATGCAAAGGAGTAGATTTGAATCAATGAAAGCCCAGAATAGTAGCTTAAAGACAAATTTGTCACTACTAGTCTACCAGGCGTCCTGGTGTGGTGCTGTAGGATAATGCACTGGACCGCTAGGTCGGTTTGAACCACAAAATCAGCAGTCTAAACCCCACCAGTCACTGTGAGTCAGAACCAAATCGATAGCACAACTGTTTTAACAACAAAAACAATTGTATGCATGTCACTCCATTGTCTCCTGGCCTCAATAGTTTCTGGGGAGAAGAAATCCACACTGATTCTTACAAAAGACCTTTGGCAAGTTATATTGTGTTCTTCTCTTCCTGCTTTCATAAATCTCTCCTTGTCTTTGATATTCAAGAATTTTATTAGGATAGAATATGGAATTGATCTTTTTGCGTTTCTTCTAATTGTGGTACATGTAGCAAGCATCCTGTATGAGGGCAAATCAAAACGTATTTCTACTATGGTTACTTACACATACAAAAAAAAAAATACATAAAAAGGAAGGATGGAAAAAATATATCAAACTATTGGCAACCCAAAACAAGCTGGAGTAGCAATATTAATCACTGATAAAATAGACAATGAGGAGAAAACCAGCATAAGAAACAAAGAAGGGTATTTTGTTATAATTAAAGGGTAAACTGATGAGGACATAACCATAATAAATATCTATATTCCTTATTAAAGAGGCTCAAAATACATAAATCAAATTCTAATAGAATGTAAGAATAAATAGACAACTCTACAATAATAATTGTTGTTGTTAAGTGCCATTAAGTTGGTTCTGACTCATAGTGACCCTGTGTAGTATCTCCAAGGAGTAGCTGGTAAGTTTGAATCACTGACCGTATGGTTCAAAACAACCTTGCAGTCCAGTGCTTTATCCCACAGTGCCACACCAGGACTCTACAGTAATAGTAGGATGTTTTAGTACATCACTTTCAATGAAAGACAAAACAACTAGAAAGAAACTCAACAGAGACATAGAAAATCTAAACAATACAATCAACCAAGTTCACCTCATAGACTTATACAAAGCACTCAGCCCAACAACAGCACAGTATACATCCTTTTCTAATGCACATGGAACATTCTCCAAAACAGATCACACATTAGGCTGCAAAGCATCTCTCAATAAATTTAAAAACATCAAACTGCTACAAAGCATCCTTTCGGATCACAATGCTATAAAATGAGAAATCAGTAATAGGAAGATCAAAGGAAAAATACACTGAAATGTAATAACATCCTTCTTAAAGGCTGCTGGGTAATAGAACAAGTTAAAAATGAAATAAGAAAAAATTTTTAATCAAATGAGAACAAAATCACAGCATACTAAGACCATTGGGACACAGTAAAAGCAGAACATAGAGGGTAATTTATAACAATAAGCACACACATTCAAAAAGAAGAGAGAACCAAAATCAACACATTAAATCAACATCATCAAAATTTAGAAAATGAGCAACAGGAAGCGAAAAACTAAATAAAGAATTGAATAGACAAGAAGTTAGTTGTTTGAAATGATTAATAAAGTCCACAAACCACTGGTAAATCTAAAGAAAGCAAAGGGGAGAACACGAAAAACATGAATAAAAAATTTTATGAGTGACGTCACAACAGAACCAACAGAAAGAAAAATAATAATAGAAAACTATGAAGATTTTTACTCCAAAAAAATTGAAAATCTAGAAAAAGTGTACAAATTTTGAGAAAAACACTCTCTACCTAAACTAACACAGAGACAGAAGTAGAAAATTTAAACAGACCTGTAACTGTCAGAGGTTTAAGCTGGATTCAGATGACGATGTGGAATGACAAGATATCACTGTTGACTTCAGATGGATCTTGGCTGAAAAGATAGAATACCAGAAAGATGTTTACCCATGCTTTACTAACTATGCAAGGGCTTTTTTTTTTTTTTTAATTGAATAACAGGAAAAGTATTTAGCTGAAAAATTTTCACCCCACAGCTAACAACACTTACATACACACCCATAAGTAACCAACCTGTGTATAAGCTCACTTTTTCAAGCACTCGGGGTCACAGCAGTTTAAGCAATAGCTGACACTCTGTCCGCCGGCAATAAACTTGCTCTCTGGTGATCCAGGACTGAGTTTCTTACTCTGCGCTGTGCCATAACACTCTGGGACCAGCTCGGACCTCAGCTGCCCCAAGACACACACACACACACACACACACACACACACACACAGGCAGAAAGGACCCCGGGGCTGTCCCAGGTACCCTCCAATCCTAAGAGAGGGACAACTCCAACAGTGTCTACGCTAACCAGCCCTGCAGCCAATCAGAGGCCAAGATCCAGGACCCAACGAGGAAAGGCTAGACCACTGCCCTGACCTGGCCTTTTCCAGACCTCACCACCCAGAGATTCACTCACCTCGACTCGCAACGGCTTTTGACTGTGTGGATCATGACAAAAAATTATGGACAACATTGTGGAAGATGAGTAGTCCAGACCACTTAATTCCTTTAATTTCTTTATTTCCTCACTAGTAGCCTGTACATAGTTGTTTGAATGAAACAAGAAGACACTGAATAGTTTAAAATCAGGAAAAGTGTGCACTAAGGTTGTAGTTTTTCATCATACATATTCAATCTGCATGCTGAGCAAATAATTTGAGAGGCTGGATTAAATGAAGAAGAACTCGGCATCAGAATTGGATGAAGATTCATTAACAACCTTCAATATGCAGATGATACAGCCTTGCTAAGGTTTAGAAAGCTAAGAGGACTTAAAATACTGTTGAAGATAAACAACCTTCAGTATAGGTTGCATCTCAATGTAAAGAAAACAAAGAACCTTACCACTGGACCAATAAATAACATAATGATAAATGTAGAAAATATCAAAGTTGTCAAAGACTTCATTTTGTTTGGATTCATCATCAACACTTATGAAAGTCGCAATCAAGAAATCAAACGATGTATTGCATTATGCAAACCTGCTGCACAAGACCTCTCTAAAGTGTTCAAGAGCAAAGATGTCAGTCGAAGACTAAGGTGAGCCTGTCCCAAGCCATGGCATTTTCAATAAACTCATATGCATGTGAAAGATGGACAGTGAATAAGGAAGACCATAGAAGAATTGAGGTATTTGAGAAGAATATTAAAAATATCATGCAGCGTTAGAGGAACTTAAATATCTGTGTTGGAGGAAGTACAATCAGAATGCTTCTTAGAAAGCAAAATAGCCAGACTTCATCTCTCATACTTTGGAAATGTTATTAGGAGGGACCAGTGCCATCATGGTTGGTAAAGTGGAGGGTCAGTTAAAAAGCGGGAGATGCCCAGTGAGAGAAATTGGCATAGAGACAGCAGCAATGAGTCTGAGCGTAGCAGGAATTGTGAGGATGATGTAGGACGTAGAGATATCTCCTTCTGTAGTATGTAGGCTTGCTATGGGCTGGAATCGACTTGACCAACTCAATAAGAATTTAGTGAATATACTATGTTGTAAGAGATGGTGTCCAATCCTTATAGGTATTGCTACTGAGGTGGTGACTTAGCCATACTTCAAGAATCTGTTTCAGTGCTCCAGTAGGCTGACTGTTTCTGGGTAGTGTGGAACAAGAAAGACCCAGTGGTTCACTGCCACATTTCCCTTGTCAGATGTTATATTGTGTGGAATTTCATGCCTGTGCGCCTGCAACTTTTCAGTTTTGTATTAACCTCCACTCTCTCTATATATATATCACTCCCTTTCTGTAAGCTACCAAAGCAATTTAGGCTGATTGTTAACTACCATCAGTTTCTCATTACCCACCTACTGGGTGTTGATGTAACCTAGTAATAAACTTCCATCTACACTGTCCTTTTAGGCATGGTTTCCCCCAAATCCTTCAAATATTGCAGTTGTCATATGGGCAAGATTATTACCATCCACCAGAATATTCCCCCAGGTCATCACCAGTTAAATTATCAATTAGACTGTCACTTATGACAGGGACTCCATGACTCATATTTTCAACAGAGTTGTGAGTGAGCCTGTCCTCCAACTCCACCTTAGTGTCTACAGTCTGGGACCATTCAGGGTACCAACAATGTCAGTATGAGTAACCTAGAAGTAGAAACTAAGCAGAATTAGACGTGGAAGAGATCTGCCAGGATAAAAGGGGAAGAGAGGAGAGGGGGTCAGAGAAAGCCTTTAGACCATGATGCAGGGATGACATTTACGAAAAGAGAAAGGCAAGGAAGGAGAACTGTGTAAGAATAGCTGTAGAATGTAGTGCAGCTCCAAAAAAGGCTTGCCTAGGTAATGGGGAGCCATGGATTGTCACCCAGAGATCTCAATGACTGAGCAGGAACGTACCTGTTCTAGCACCCCCACTCTACCCAGTTGTTGTCTGGGGGCAGCAGTCCAGTAAGAGTGGCCTTGGCATGAGCACTGAGGCAGATCTGAAGGTACAATGGCTACAGGCTGACCGCTACCTTTCTCACCATGATTTTCTTCTAGGGGAGATCTGAGCAGTGCATCTCTATGATCACCACAAAGAATAATGAGGAGAGCATTTGTAGTTGATCATAATAATAGAGAAACCCAGACATTTATAATTAAATATCAATGCTACACCAATGAACCAGAAAACAATAACAACTGGGAATAGGATTTTGTGACTATGAGAATTTAAAACAGAATGTACATAGAATTTCAAATAAGAAAGGAAAGTGTGGGGGGGGATATAATTAATTTCTATCTAATCTTTGATATATAAATAATTGCTTTAAGCACATAAAAGAAGAAAACAAAATGTGTTTGAGTATAATATCTCCTTTCAAAAGGAAATTTATCTCTTGGTCAAAAGAAATGCTGTAAACAAAATTAAATGACAAATTGAAAGAATTTTTAAATAACATTTTATTGTGTTTTCCATTGAAAAATCTTTTTTTTAAATAATAGAGTTACTTTTAATATCCTTATACAAGGAACTCTTGCAACTTTATTTTTAGAAAAACACAAAGTTTTCTCCAACTTGGTGTTGTTAAGTGCCATCAGTTGGTTCCAACTCATAGTGACCCTGTATAGTGTTTCTGAGAAGCAACTGGTGGGTTTGAACTGCCATCCTGTGCTTATCCTACAGTGCTATATCAATTGATGTTGTTAAGTACCATCAAGTCCGCTCCAACTCATAGTGACCATATGCAGATGGTCCTGTGCTATCCTCACAATTTGTTGTTAACACTTGAGGCCATTGCTGCTGTCATTGTGCCAATTCATTTCATTGAGGGTCTTCCTCTTTTTCACTAACCCTCTACTTTACCAAGCATGATGTCCTTCTGAGGGACTAGTCCCTCCTAATAACATGTCTGAAGTATGAGAGACAAAGTCTCACCATCCTGGCTTATAATATGTAGTCTGGCTGTACTTCTTCCAACACAGATTTGTTGTTCTGGCAGTCCAGAAGAACAATATTCTTCTCCAACACCATAACTCAGATTCATCAATCCTGCTATGGTCTTCCTTGTGCATTGCCTAACTTTAACATACATATAAGGCTATTGAAAATACCATGGCTTGGGTTAAATACATGTTAGTCCTCAAACTGATATCTTTGCTTTTGAACACTTTAAAGATGTCTTGTGCAACAGATTTGTCTAATGCAATACATCATTTGATTTCTTGACTGTTGTTTCACTAAGTGTTGATAGTGGATCCAAGCAAAATGAAGTCTTTGACAGCTTCAGTGGTGAGTATTTTTGTTTTCTTACACTGAGGTGCAACCCATACTGAAGGCTATGGACTTTGATCTTCATCAGTGAGTATTTTAAATCCTCTTCACTTTCCAAAAGTAAGGTTGTTATTATCTGCATATTGAAGGTTGTTAATGTGTTTTCCTCCAATCCTGATGCCATGTTCTTCTTTATACAATCCAGGGTCCAGATTATTTGCTCAGCATACAGACTGAATAAATGTGGTGAAAGAATACAGCACTTGTGCACACCTTTTGTGATTTTAAACC
Organism: Chrysochloris asiatica; assembly: GCF_000296735.1. Taxonomy (NCBI): domain Eukaryota; kingdom Metazoa; phylum Chordata; class Mammalia; order Afrosoricida; family Chrysochloridae; genus Chrysochloris; species Chrysochloris asiatica. The sequence continues at coordinate 12,992,752 of NW_006408528.1, read as the reverse complement.
ATTCAATATTCTCTTGTTCTGTTCAATCGCCTCTTGGTCTCTGTATAGGCTCCTCATGAACACAATCAAATGTTCTGGAATACCCATTCTTTGCAATTTATTCAGAGTGTCTTCTGACATACAATTTTGTCTTTTTTTTTTCTTTGTTGTCTTTTTCTTAACCTTTTGCTTTCTTCCTATATGATGTTTTTTATGTCATCCAACTACGTCTTGTTTGATAGTTTATTATTGCATATAGTACTGCTCCTTCGTTACTTTTGTTTACATTGCATAAATAGTTCAACTTGAAAGTAAATCAGGAAAAAATTGACATAAAAACAGGATGGATATACAGAACAAAACAAAGCCTTTGGGTTAATTCTGTCTCAATAGTGACCCTAGAGCTAAGAATAGAGGCTGTAATATTGAGGAAAGCAGGCTGCCACATCTTGCTTCCATGGAGTGTTAGTAGATTCAAACCGCCTATCTTAGGTCAGCAGCCAAGCACTTTGTAGTAAGACTAAAAATTACAGTCTTCAGAATAAATATGAAAGTGTAAAATGCCCCTGGCACATATCTGGGGTACAACTACTCTTTTTAATTGACTGAAAGTGCAGTGTTAGGCATTAACTGATAATGTATCCAGAAGAACATTTTTTAGAAGGTCTAGAAGGGAGTATTTTCTCTGTATATTGAAAAACATGACCAGAGGAGCCACCATACTTCCAACGCATGATCAACTAAAGGGGTATTTAATACATGACCTACATGGTTCTTAGTGGGGGAAAAGTACTTTAACAAACCTTAGGCAGATGTGTGTTGAGGGCCCAAATTATAGCTTTATATTATACAGACTTAACATTTTATTCTATAAAATGTTTAAGGAAGCTGTAACCAAAGTCCATTGCACCATATTAAGCACCCATACACATCTGAGTACATGCTCAATACAGCTTCCATAGAATGACTAGCTTTGAGTCGATTTTTTTCATATATCTGTCTTTTTGTAATTGACTCGTTTCACTCAACATACTGTTCTCCAGCTTTGTCCCTTTATTCTTTAACACTGTATAGTGTTTCATTGTATGTATGTACCACAATTTGTTGATTTGTTGATGGACACAGGTTGTTTCCATTTTTCACCACTGTGAATAATGCTACAATGAACATAGCTGTGCATATGTCTATTTGTGTCACAGCTCTTATTTTCTATGATATGTACCTAGGAGTGGCACTGATGGGTTGTATGGTATTTTTGTTTCTAGCTTTTTAAGGGAACGCCATACTGTTTTCCATGGTGATTGTACCATTTTACATTCCCACCAGCAGTATAAACGAGTTCCAATATCCCCCAAACCATGCCAGTATCTGTTGTTTTCTCTTCTTTTTGATCAAATCCACTATTGCCAGGGTGGGATGGTATCACATTGTAATTTTGGCTTGCATCACCTGTAGGATAAGCACTGGACTCCACAGGTTGGTAGTTCAAATCCATCAGCTGCTCTTTGGAAACCCTCTACAGGGTTGATATGAGTTGAAACCAACTTCACAGCACTTAACAACAACATGACTGATAGGAAGAGCCCTGTCGTGTAGTGGGTTAAGCACTGTGCTGCTAACCACAAGGTTGGCAGTTCAAACACATCAGCTACTGTGCAGGTGACAGATGAGGCTTTCTGCTCCCGTAAAGATTTATAGCCTCAGAAACCCTAGGGAGAAGTTCTCCTCTGCCCTATAGCATGGCTATGAGTTGAAAGCAGTGGGTGGGTTAATGTCTACTAATCTGTGTTGCTGTGGTATATAGTGCTGGGCCACAAGTTTGGTTTGAACCACAAGGGTAGAGATTCAAACTCACCAGCTGCTCTTTGGAAACCCTATGCAGGGTCACTATGAGTCAGAACAGACTTGACAATACTTAACGACAGCAACAATTAACAAATTAACAATTGTGAGCATGTTTTCACATGCTTTTTAGCTATTTGAATGTTGAAATTTCTTTTTTTATGACTTTTGCTCATATTTAAATTAGATTTTTTTTTTTAATAACTTGATTGCAGAACCAAAACCAGTCCTTTTTATTTACTTTTTTTTTTTTTTTTGTACTTGAATACTTTATTGATGTTGTTGTTAAGTTCCATTGAGTCGGTTCCGACCCATAGTGACCCATAGGGTTTCTGAGGAGCAGCTGGTGGGCTTGAACCACTGACCTTGCAGTTCAAACTGGCCATGTAGTCTAGCGCATTAACCCACAGCATCACACAATTTATTATTAGAAGCTCATTATTTGCAACCCATCTCAGCAATGCTGGAGCTATAGCATGCATGAGACCCACTGCTCCACAGAGATCTTTTGAAAAGAAATTACCATGTCCATGGAAAAGCTTCTCCTCCTGTCCATCATGAAACAATGACCCCCCAAGGGAGTCGCCAGCTTTCTTTTTCTCTAACTACATTCCTATAGTGTTTTTTGTTTTTTTTTTCTTTTTTTAAGGTTTTTATTGTGGATTGAGTGAAAGTGTACAGGGCATATCATCAGTTTCACATTCAACCATTCTTATGACTTGTTTCATTACATTGATTATAATCCCCTCCATACATCATCAATTAACAGTGTTTCTCTCTATCCTCTTTAGCTTTTTTTTAGCACCAGAATAGTGAATACTGAAACCTGATCAACAGCACCAGGATATTGTCAGTTACAGTGCCAGAAGATGAGCCCCTCAGGTTTGAAGGCACTCAAATTACGACTGGGGAAGAGATGGCTCCTCAAAGTAGAGTTGATCATGATAACACAAATGCAGTAAAGCTTTCGGGACCTTCATTTGCTGATGGGGCACAGCTCAAAATGAAGATAAACAGCAGTAAACATCCATTAGCAGTCAGAACCATATTCTGATTGCTAATATAAAAGTTATCTCCATATGTCTCATATGTAAACAATATCTAGATAGAATATAGGAAATAGAAAATACCCTATTTAAACAGACTCTACAACCTCGGAAACCCTATACAGGGTTGCTATGAGTCAGAACCCACTCCACGGCACATAACCACCACCACCACCATTTAAAACAGTAATAAAAAAGAAAAAGCCTTCAGGAATATATTTAACTGGAAAATACAAGCATTTGTACATTCCATAATGTACAAACTATGAATCTAGGAAAATTAAAAATTATAAAAAGTGAAATGGAACACATAAACATAGATATCCTGGGCATTAGTGAGTTGAAATGTACTGGTATGGCCATTTAAAATCTGACAATCACATGGTTTACTATGCTAGAAATGACAAATAGAAAAGGAATGGTGTCTCATTCATCATGAAAAACAAAACAAAACACATCAAGATCTATCTTGAAGCACAACACTGTCTGTGATAGGATAATATCCATATGCTTATAAGAAAGACTAATTGATGCCACTATTATTCTAATTTATGCACCAACCACTAAAGCCAGTGATGGTGAAATTGAAGAATTCTACCAAGTTCTTCAGTCTGATATTGATCAAACATGCCATCAAGATGTGTTGACAATTACTGGTGATTGGAATGCAAATGTTGGAAACAAAGAGGAAGGATCAATAGTTGGAAAATATGGCTTTGTTGAGAGAAACTATGTTGGACATCACATGATAGAATTTTGCAAGGCAGATGATGTCTTCATTGCAAATACCTTTTTAAAACAACATAAATGATGATGAAGAAAATGAAAACAAGTCCATGAGAGCCAAAATATGGCCCTGAATATGTCCCATCTGAATTTAGAGATCACCTGAAGAACAGATATGACGCATTAGACCCTAAAGACCGAAGACCAGAAGAATTGTGGGGATAACATCAAGAACACCATACAGGAAGAAAGCAAAAGGTCATTAAGAAGACAAGAAAGAAGGATAAGACCAAAATGGATGTCAGAAGAGACTGTGAAACTTGCTCTCTAGCATAGACATGCTAAAGCAAATTAAAGAAATGAGGAGTAAAAAAGATGAACAAAATATTCAAAAAGCAGCTGAAGAAGGATATCATAGTTGATAAAGGGTCAAAGAATAAAAGGAATACCCCCAAGGAGATGATTGGCACAGTGGTGGAAGCTATACGTTAAAGCGTAACAACAATTGTGAGGTTGGCCCAGGAACGGGCAATGTTGTGTTCTGTTGTGCATAGGGTTGCGATGCGTCACTATGACACCTAGCAACAATAACAACGTTAGGAGTAGGTGGAGTAGGTGTAACATGTATTTTATCTGATAAAATGCATCTCCCCCAGTTCTTCTTATATCAGGGGATTTAAAAAAATTTTTTTTTTTTTTTAGTTATTCTTACTTGTTTGATTGAAATTCCCTATGTACTTCAGAATCAACTTTTCTACTTTCCCATATCCTATTAGTATTTATATTGGAATCAGACTATCTTTATAAATTATTTTAGGAGATAAAAGTGTACTTCAGTTATTTAGCCCAAAGTTTATCTTTCCATTTACACAAGTTATCTTTTGTATCATTCAGTGGCATGCCAATGTTTCTATTCATACAATGCTTGTATTTTCCAGTTAAATGCATTCCTGAAGGCTTTTTCTTTTTGATTACTGTTTTTAAATGGTGGTGGTGGTGGTTATGTGCTGTGGAGTGGGTTCCGACTCATAGCGACCCTGTACAGGGTTTCCGAGGCTGTTTAAATAGGGTATTTTCTATCATCATATATCCTATCTAGATATTGTTTACATATGAGATATATGGAGATAATTGTTATATTATGGACAGTTTTGTTAATTTGCTTGTGATAGTTTTGGGGGGGCTGATTCTTTTTGGTTTTCAACTATGCAATCATATCATCTTTAAATATTGGAGTTTAACCCCCTTCTTTATCATTTTTTACCTCTAGTTCCTTCATATTATCTTATTGTGATGGTCCTTGTTCATCTTTTTGTTGCCTTGTCATTATGCTGTAGGTAAAACCTTCCTGACTTAGAATACCTCTAGTACTTCCTCATGACTGTCTAGATGTGCCATATAATGTTCTATTTTATTTTTTTGCCAAAATTATTTAAATTTTTGTCCTATACTATTTCAGCATCTATGGAGATGATCATTTTGTCTTTTTCTTTATATCAATTAATAAATTGACTTAGAATAGTAAATTTTTATATTAAAAACACTTATATTCATATAATGAATCTCACTTGGTCTTTCATTATTAATTTTTGGATATAATTTGTTCAGATTTTATTTATAAGTATATTAGTCTGTAGCTTTAATTTTATGCCATAATTGTCAGAGTTTACTATCAATGTTTTACTCATTTCATAAAAATAATTTAGAAGACTTTTGTTTTCAGGAAGATGGAGTAGATGTACTTTTCCCTACTCCTTCCACCAAGTACAACTAAAATTACTGGACATTATTTATAAAACAAACAAGAAAACTCTCAAAAGTGAAAGGAAGAAGACAAACCAGTTAGGGACCTCAGAACCCAAGGAATGACATGATGCGAGTTTCCTGGGTCTTGTTTTTGCCTTGGACACCCCAGATTGGAGAAGATGAAGCTAGCAACACAGGAAACAATGGACACACAGAGAAACAGCCACAAAAAAAGCCTGCCCTCTAGCCAAAGCATCAGAAAAAGAGAAGCCCACCAAGACAGAAAACGTTTAGACAATAACTGCTTTACTCAGCCAAACACCAAAGAAAAAACTGGGGTTCCACCCCACCAGCAAAGGCTGAGTAGACAGCCTTTTCTTTCACCATTATGAAACTTTAACAAGGCGCCCAGCATTCCTGTTAGAGTGGTGTCAGAAGGACAAAGTGAGAAGCTAGAAATTTCATCCCTACAAACGAGTAAGAAAACCTGCAGGTATCAGTGGAGACTAAAAAGGGAGACTGGAATTTTAGGCCTAGAGCCTCTTACTACCTACTGGAGTGGTATCAGAAGAGGCCAAGTGAAGGCTTTTCACTATCAACCTGTGGTGATAACAAGGCCATCCCCACTGTTGAGTCAATGAAGACCACACTGGGTACTAGAACTCTCACCTCCACCAGAAGTTATGAATGCTAGTTTTGTGAAAAGTTCAAAGCTAATTTGATTTCTGCTCTTGATACTCATTTTTAAAAATTTTTAATGGTTTTCTTAATTGTTCATTTAAATTTTACAATAATTTGAAGAGACGAATGATCACCACAGATGAATTAGGTCATAACTTGACTGTTTACTTTTCAGATGTGTTTGTTTTTCTTTAGGTTTGTCTAAGATAGCACTGTGTTACACATTCACCTGAAATGAGACCCCTGGACTTCATTATCTTTATCCATGACAGAACCTTTGAACACTTTGCGTTGATATAGACATTACCAAGCACTAGTATACATGGCTAGTTAATGTTTTACTACCTGTTGTACCCCCCTAAAATTTGCTTCAGAAGCTTACCACAAACCTATATACACAAAAGTTGGACAGATGGCATTTAAAACTGCTGAGGTGGCACATCCACATTGCTCTTTGCCTTAGTTAGAGAAGACCTTTGTAACTAGAAAATTAATGCTCAAAACTAAACTCTTGATTTTATCCTTGGAACCTATTTTTCTCCCAGCCTGTTCGAATTCAGTAAATGGATCAAAATTAAACCCAGGGACTAAGGTTATAATAATTCCAGAAACCTCTTGAGTCCTCCTTTTCTCATTTTCTTTATCCAATCCACCAGCAAATTCTGTCAAATCTATCAGTTCTCAAAGAAAACCACTCTGTCCTCTTGTCCTCCATTTTAAGTTCTAAACAGTTATTCTTCCTTGGTTTTAGTTAGAGTATTATTTTTTTTTAATTATCATCTTGAAATAATTGGAGATTAAAAAAAATATATATATGGTACAATAATTCCAATATACTCCAATTTCCCCAAATGCTTACATTTTACTACACTTGCTATACAATTTCTCTCTCTCTCTCTCTCTCTCTCTCTCTATATATATATATATATATATATACCTATCAATCCATCTATCTACAAAGTTTGCTTTCTAAAATATTTAAGAATAAATTGAAGACATATGTCCCTTTTACCTCTAATACTTTTGTGTCAGTTCTTAAAAAAAGCAAGAATATTCTTTTACATAACCTAATTCCAGTGATCAAAACCAGGAAATTAACATTAGCATAATACAAATTAAGGGGCTCTGGTAGCATAGTGGTTATGAATCGGGCTGCTAATCTCAGGGTCAGCAGTTCGAAACTACCAACTGTTCTGTGGGAGAAAGATGAGGCTTTCTGCTCCCGTAAAGATTTACAGCCTCAGAAACCCTGTACAGGGTCGCTGTGAGTCGGAACCGACTCCATGGAACATAATAACAAATAATACAAATTAATGTATTAGGACCACTGGTGTGGCCCTGTGGATAATCACTGGACTGCTCACCGCAAGGTTGGCTGTTCAAACGCACCAGCCGCTCCTCAGAAACCCTATAGAGGGTCACTATGAGTTGGAAGCAGCTTAACAGCAGTTCACAAGAACAATTCATGTATTACAGCCCGTGGGAGCCTAAACTCCAGGGGACTGCTTTGTTTTTCCAGGTCTTGCGAATTTTATGCCTTAGATAGAATGCAGTCTTAACACTTTTCTGTCAATTGTCTTAGTGGAAAATATTTGAGATTTCTTTTTCTGAATTAGTTTCTGCCTTACGTAAGTTCCAGGCATCACAGGTTTTACTGTATTATCAAGCCTATAGACTATATTTAAGCCTTGCTAATTATCCTAATAAGGTACTTTTTATAATGTAAAATTCAATCCATGATCACACATTGCATGCAGAGTCATGTTTCTTTTGTTGTTATTGTTGTTGTTATTAAGTGCTGTCAAGTTGGTTCTGACTCACAGCTACCCTGTATAGGGTTTCTGAGGAGCAGCTGGTGAACTTGAACTGCCAACCTTGCAGTACAAATCAATCTTGCAGTTCAAACTGACCTTGCGGTCCAGTGCATTAATCCGCAGCGTTATTAGGTGCCATGAAGTGAGTTCTAATTCTGAGACCCAAAGTGCAACAAAAAGAAGCTCTGCCCCGTCCTGTGCTATACTCACAATTGTTATGTTTCAGCCACTGTGTCAGTCCATTCTTTGTCTTTCTCACTGATCCTCTACTTTACCAAGCATGATGTCCTTCTCCAGCAACAAGTTCCTCTTAACAACATGACATCAGACAAAATCTCACCATCTTCACTTCTAAGGAGCATTCTGCTGTACTCTAGCCAAAGCAGATTTAGTCATTCTTCTGGCACTTCACGGTATATTCAATATTCTTCACAAACACCATAATTCAAATGCATCAATTCTCCAGTCTTCCTTATTTTGTGCAGATACTGCATGCATATGAGACAACTGAAAATGGCTTTGGTCAGACACACCTCAAAGAGTTACCTTTGCTCTTTAATACTTTAAAGAGGTCTTTTGCAGCAGATTTGCTCATCCTTTTGTTTCTTGACTGCTGCTTTCACGAGCACTGATTGTGGATCCAATTAATGAAATCCTTGACAGCTTCAACCTTTCTCCATTTCTCATGATGTTTGTTGGTTCATTTGTGAGGATTTTTGTTTTCAGTGTAAACACTGAGTTGTAATCCATACTGAAGGTTATAGTTTTTGATCTTCAACAGCAAGGTTTCTTCACTTTCAGCAAGCCAGATTGTGTTGGCAGCATATCAAAGAATGTTCATGAGCCTTCCTTCAGTCCTGCATTCAGAAGAATATAGAATCCATCTTCTCAGACTATTTGCTCAGTACACAGATTGAATAAGTATGGTGGAAGGATGTTGTGGTGGAACCATGACACATATCTTTTCTGATTTTAAGCCATTCAGGATCATTTGGCTTGAACAACTGCATCTTTGTCTATGTACAAGTTTTGCATGAGCACAGTTAAGTGATCTAAATTTCCATTCTTTGCAATGGTATCCATAGTTTGCTATGATCCCTACAGTCTAATGTAATGCTTTTACATAGTCAATAAAACACAAGTAAACATCTGACAGCTTCCTGTTGATACACTGCTGCAATCATTCTTCTCATGAATATAAATGTAAAAATTCTCAAGAAAATTCTAGCTAATAGAATTCAGTGGTATGTCAAAAATATAATACATCATGACCAAGTGGTTATGCAAGGATAGCTTAACAGAAAATCAAGCAATGTTATCCACCACATACATAAGAGAATCATATGACCATCTCAATTGATGCAGAGGCATTTGATAAAGTCTAACGTCCATTCTTTCGTCTTTCATACTTTGGACATATTGTCAGGAGGGAGCAGTCGCTGGAGAAGGAGATCATGTTTGGTAAATTGGAGAGTCAGAGGGAAAGAGGAAGATCCCCAACGAGATGGATTGGCCAAGTGGCAGCATTGATGGGCTCAAGCGTGGCAACAATAGTGAGTGAGGTTGGCCCAGGATCGGGCAGTGTTTCGTTCTGCTGTGCATAAGGTCGCTATGGGTCAGTACCGACTTGATGGCACCTAGCAACAACAACAACAACAACAACAACACCCATTCCAGATAAAAATTCTTAGCAAGATAGGAATAGAAGGGAAATTCCTCAAGAAAGGACATTTATACAAAACCAACAGCTAGCATGATCTGGATGGAGAGATATGAAAAGCATTCAAAATGAAATGAGAACCAGCCAAAGATGCACTTCATTACCACTCTTTTTCAGTCGTGAACTGAAAGTCCTTGCCAGAGAAATAAGGCAAGAAAAAGAAGCAAAAGGCATGAATAGATATGGGAGGGAAAGCAGGAGCATACCCACAAATATATAAGGTTTGACAGAGGATATTTGTACCTTTGCTGCAAACACACCTAGAAATGTGGTGGAGCATACAGGGGGACAAAATGAGGGAAACTTCATAGACATTATCAAACACTTGAGGCAATGAGTTGCTGGGCCTTCAATATGTGGTTTAATTTCTCAACTGCAGCTTCTGTGAATGTTGATTGTGAATCCATGCAAAATGAAATCTTTAAACTAGTCTTCATGCATCATGATGTTACTTATTGATCCAGTTGTGAAGATTGTTTTCTTTATCTTGAGGTGCAATCTGTCCTGAAGGTTGTAGTCTGTCCTCTTCACTTTCAGAAAGCAAGGGTATATCATCTACATATGGCAGATTGTTCCTGAGTCTTCCTCCAATCTTGATGTCACATTCTTCTTCATATGATTTTTGGATTATTCTCAGCATACAGATTGAGTAAATACAGTGAAAGGATACAACTCTGGCACAAACCTTTCCTGAATTTAAACCTTTCAGTATTCCCTTGTTCTTTTCTATCTCTTGGTCAATGTTTAGGTTCCTCATAAGCACAATTAAGTGTTCTGGAACACCCATTCTTTAAAATGTTATCCATAATTTGCTACGATCCCCACAATCGGAAGCCTTGCATAGTCAATAAAATACAAGTAAACATCTTTCTGGTATTCTTTACTTTTAGCCAAGATCCATCTGATGTCAGCAATGACATCCCTAGTTCTACATCCTTTCACGAATCCAGCTTGAGTTTCTGTCAGTTCACTGTTGATACATAGCTACAACTGTTTTTGAATTACCTTCAGCAAACTTTACTTGCTTGTGATATTAATGATATTGTCCAATAATTTCCTCATTGCGTTGAGTCACCTCTCTTCCAGAATGTGCACAAATATAGATCTCTTCCCACAGTTTGGCCAAGTAGCTGTCTTCTAAATTTTTTGGTATAGGTGAGTGAGCATCTCCAAGGCTACATCAGTTTGCTGAAAATTTTCAATTTGCAATCCATCAATTCCTGGAGCCATGTTTTTCACCCATGCCCTCAATGCAGCCTGGATTTCTTCCTTGAATGCTATTGGTTCTTGATCACATGTCACCTCTTGAAATATTTGAACATTGATCAATTCTTTTTGATACAGTTACTATGTGTATTCCTTCCATCTTCTTTTGATGCTTTTTTCATCATATATAGAAAGCAAAATTATTTGATAGTTATCAGGGATGGGTGGGGAGGGTGGGAAAGTTAGGAACTAAATAAAAGTCACATTCTAGTACTAGGGAAAGGAAAGACAATGCATCATATGGGGAAAATCAGTACAACATGACCAAAGGAAGGAAGACACTTAGGGTACAGAACTAGATTAGCACAAAATTATAATAGTAATGAATCACCAGGTAAGCACCAAAAAAAATGGCAAAAGAAACAATGAGATTAAAATGGTATACTAAAAAAACTATCTTTAACATAAAAGAAGGCATAATGTAGGAATAGAAGAAGATATAAAAGACATATAAGAAACAAACAACAAAGTTATCTTATAATTGATTACATTAAATAAGCATCAATGAATTAAACTTTAGTCTTGGTGTGGCACTGCAGGTTAATGCCCTGGACTGCAAAGTCGGTTTGAACTGCAAGGTCAGTGCTTCAAGCTTACCAATTGCTCCTTGGAAACTCTATTCAGGGTTGCGATGGGTCGGAACCAACTCGAAGGGACTTAACAACAACGAAGAGTCCTAGTGTGGTGCTCTAGGATGAGCACTCTACCACAAGATCAGTTTGAACTGCAAGATTGTCAGTTCAAATTCTCCAGTCACTCAGAAAACCTATTGAGGATCTCTGTGAGTGAGAACCGACTCAAGAGCGCTTAACAACAACAAAGAACTAAAGGAAAGTATGGAAATACCTTACCAAATAAAGAATATCATTAAGGAGAAATTATAAAAAATAAAAATTCTGGAGCTGAAAAGACTCTACTGAATATTTAAATAAGTATTCTGAAGATTATAATAAAATAAGGTATTCACTTAAGGGGCTCTGTCATTGGTTCCCAATACTTCCCTCAGACTCAATGATTTACTGAAAGGACTCAGAAACTATTATAAACACAGCTATCGTTTATTACAGTCAAAGGATATAGATCAAAATCAGCAAGGGGGTGAAGTTCTGGAAATCAGGCTGCCAAACGCTCCCTCCAATGGAATCACACAATGTGTGACTGCATATGCAAAATGTTGCCAACCAGGGAAGCTACCCAAACCTTGGCATTCAGGGCTTTTATTCTGAGTCAGTCACGTGGGTGTTTAGTGTAAACATGACTGATCTCAGCTACTCAGATTTCAAACCCTCCACCCAGAGCAAATTTTACATTTACTATAAATTACGTTACTTGGATAAACTTTTCTGGTCAGACTGTTTTTGTTGTTTTTAAGTGCCATAGAGTTGTTTCCAACTCCTATCAACCCTATACAAGGAGAGGCTAGTGTGTGAAATCTGCCCACCTACATGTTAGCAGTCTAGTGCTTATTCTTCAGCACTACACCAGGACCCCTCAGTCATTTTGTTGTTGTTGTTGTTAAATACCGTCCTTGCAGTTCAAGCCGACTTTGCAGTTCAGTGCATTAACCCACAGCACCACACCAGGACTCTTCAGACATATTTAAAATAAGCACTAGACAATTGCAAGGTCGGTTTGAACCACGAGGTTGGCAGTTCAAACTCACCAACCACTCCATAAAAACCCTATATAGGGTTGCTGTAAATTGGAGCGAATTAAACGATACATAACAACAACAACAACGTAACGTCTTTGCTTAGTAAATCCAATAGCTGAACTTTCTCAGGGACCGTTTCTATCCACTATTTTATTTCTTTAGTGTGGGCCATATTTTCTAATTTCTTTGTATATGTCATAATTTTTTTGTTGAAAATTGGACATTTTAAACAATATAATCTGACAACTCTGGAAATTAGATTCTCTCCTCTCCCAATGGTTTATCTTTGTTATTGTTGGCTTGTTTTCCGTATTTTCTGAACTAAATTCTAGAAAGTCTGTATTCTTTGTAATTTATAGTCAATGAAATTTTTGCTCAGATAGGTTGTTGGTGTTGTTAAGTACTGTCAAGTCAATTCTGACCCACAGCGATGCTGTATAGAGTTGCCAAGGAGCAGCTGGTGAGCTTGAACGACCGACCTTGCAGTTCAAACGGCTTTGCAGTCTGGTGCATTAACCCACAGTGCCACACCAGGACTTAGAGGTCACCTAATGAGATTTCCTTAAATGCCTGGAACCCCATACATCTCTCAAGCTTCACCAAAGGACTCTGTGTACATGAAGGCACGCACTTGCACATTTAGCAAAGCGGTTGGCAATAGTGACTTAACTTCACTTCATGCTCCTGCAGAGCCAGGTCAACCGGAAGTGAGAACTTAGAGCCTTTTCAGATCTTGGAAATCAAATTCTTCCACCTCCCAGTGTTCTTTGTTTTTTGTTATTGCTGGTTTGTTTCATGACTTTTCTGAGCTAATTCTGTAAAGTCTGTATTCATTGTCATGTGGCCATTGAAGTACAATTAATTCAGTTTAGTGGTCAGCTAATGACTGGACAAAGATTTTTTTAAATGCCTATCACCTTAATAAACCTCTGTTTTGGCTCAGGGGTTCTGTATATATGTTGTGACATTTTTTCAGTCCCCAGCCAAGGACTGAACAATTCTGTGTTAGTCTTCTCTTCTTGTTTGCACAAGACCTCAAAATCAGATCAGGATGAGAGTTTAGGGCATTTTTCCTGATGCAAGTACATAGCCTTTGGCATGGGCATGCCGTTCTAGATTCCAGGAAAACGTCTGTGCTTTCCAGAGCCCCTATGGACATCTCACTGTGCAAGCTTTTTCTTTTAGATTTTTTGGTCAGCCGTTGTTTGTCCCAGTTGTTGTCTCAGATAGCCACAAAAATCATCACTTGCTTTTAATTCTTTTCAACAAACACCCTTGGGGGGACAACATGTTTATATTGGATGAACTACGAGTCAAGCCAAACAAAGACAGCCTTGCAAGTGGAGCCACCCAGAGAGCCACCAGCCAGACACAGATAACAATTCTCTAGGCATGTGGCTTTAAGACGTTCCAACCGAGTTCTGTTTCCTCAGGCTACTGGCTTTCACAATGATTGGAGACTATTGCTTTACAAGGCTACTGTAGACTTAGATGGGAAAAGAAATGGACTAGGGCAAGTTAAAACTCCACAAAACTTAGTTTTTATAAAGATCCAACTGCTTTTCTTGAACAAACCCTTCCCATCTTGATATAAGGCTTCTTAAACTTTCCAGAGTACTGAAAAGAATAACAAAATTTCCCAGTTTTCTCATTACTTTTAAGGAGGAGAGAACTTTTGAAGTTTTTCACGCTTCCATTTTCACTGACACCCAGTGATTTTTAAATGTAAATCGGATCACATTACTGTCCTGTTTCCAATGCTCTTAGAGTAAAAGCCAAACTTCTTGATGAAAATCTACAAGACTAATAGGACCCTTTATACACTTTCAGAAGCAACTTTAATTCCATTTCTTCGTTACTCAATAGCTACAATTACACAGCGCTCCTTCACAATCTTGACACTAACATGCCAGAAAACTCAACACAACTGCCTACAGCACAGACGATTCATTCTCTCATATAACTTGGTTTCTGATCATTCAGCGGCCTCTTCCCATGTACTGTGCTTTATTTAAGGGGGTGGTTGGGGGTAGGGACTCTGTTGACCTTATTTTCACCTTAGAGTCAACACATCAGAAAAGAGGCCATTCCTCTTCCTCAGAAATCCCCGAAAAACCTAACTGTATCTCACAGACTCTGCTGGGTCAGAAATCTGAACCCTGTCCAAAGAGGATGCTTACCCAGACCTGAGTTCCAGTGCAAGCACATGGACTGAAAGTACAAAATGGTCACCAATGGAAAAATGTAGAAGATTGCCAACCAAAACACAAAACAAAATAATAAATTTTGCTATTGTTGTTGATTCCAACTCACGGAGATCCTACAGGACAGAATGGAACGGCCTCGTAGGGTTTTCAAGCTTGCAGTCTTTCTGGAAGCAAACTGTCACTGTCTCCCACAGAAGTGACTGGTGGATTCCAACCCAACTTTTTGGTTAGCGGACGAACCCTTCACCACTGCGCCACCAGGGTTCTTTGGAAGTTTGCTAGAGAAGGGCGAATGGATGCTACACAGAAAAGATAGCCAGCCAGTCCCATTACACTGCGTTTGGGTCTGTGTTTCTATTGTTATTCTGACAAGATGGCTGAATGGCCGACTCCCAGTCATCTTTCAAATCTTATTTTAAATGTTTTCTCCATAGGAAGGCTTGCTGTGATCATGTAATCTAAGTAGTTCAGTTTTTCCATTCTTTATTACAACACTATTTTGACCTTCATAATATTTACTCACTGACATTAGATTAATTGACTGAATAAATATGTATTTGTCATCAACCAGTGCCAGAGTACTAGACTTTGTTTTTCATAACATGTTATTATCATGTTTAATTCATCACTGTACAATTCAATGCCTAGAACGTAATGTTGATGTTGTTAAGTGCTCTTGAGTAGGTTTGAACAGTCTAGTACTGATCCTACAGTGCCACACCAAGAGTCCATAGACCCTAAGTAAGTATTCATTGAATAAATAAATGCAATGACCCTGGTACTCAATCCATTTAGGTATTTTGTGATGTTTTAAAAACAAATAAGGAATTGTTGTTAAGTGCCATTAAGTCGGTCCAGACTCATAGTGATGGAGATATATTATTATACCATACCACTCTATCCCTAATTTTTCTCATTGTCTGAGTACTTAGTTGGCCCTAAGTAATAAAAGAAGTTTGTTGTTGTAAGCATCGAATTTGTTCTGACTCACAGTGAACCTGTATAGGATTTCCAAGGCTATAAATCAATATATGAACAGAAATCTCATCTTTCTCCTGAGGAGCTTTTATCACATAAAATTTAAGCATATTTATAAAGTTAGTGATATGGCTCTGAAATATATTATCAAAAACCTGTAGGGAGGGGTCAGTTATATATCAGTATTCAACTAAAAAATTTATTTTAGAAAGATAATTGATATAAAGTATTTGATAGTGTTCAAAAAGTTCACCAAAAATTCTGTTATCTTTTAATTACATTTTCCATGAACTTTTTAAAGCCTTATGATACTCCATATATTATGCAACATATCTAGTAAGGTAAGGGCAATGCTCTATATATAGTATTTCTTTTTTGGTGTAGCAAAATAGCAAATGAAGTAAAATTAGTAAAGATTATAAACAATCTCATTTCAGGACAGGTCTTATCATTAAATGTGTTTGCTATGAACCCATGAAAAAATGAGATCTTTGGATTTGGGAATTACAGAAACGATATTGCAGACTGATAATCATACTTTTTCTACCAAGAATGAAATGCAATTTCCCCAAAATGTGTTTATCTAGCTGACCATTATATATAGGCTGATTTTTGTTCTTCAGGTATCTCTACTGAAACAAAAATTCTAACTCATTGTTTTGGTCATTGGGGATGTTGTTGTTGTTACTAAGTGCTGTCGAGTTGGTTCTGACTCATGGCAACCCTGTATAGGATTTCTGAGAAGTGGCTGGTGGGTTTGAACCACCGACCTTGTGGTTAGCAGTCCGGTGATTATCCTACAGCACCAGAGCTACTTAATTACATACTATGTCCTTTCATTTTACATTCATTTAACGTCCTGGTGTGGCAATGTTGAATAACCACTGGACTGCTAATCACCAGGCTGGTGGCTCAAACCCACTAGCTGCTCCTTGTAAACCCTATACAGGGTTGCTGAGTCAGAATCAACTCGACGGTGCTTAACAACAGCAATACACCATCAGCAATGCTCATGTTTCATCTAGTCCATACATGTGGCAGAGAAAAGCTTGTGTTTACCACACCATGTCCTCTTTGTGACTACAGTTATGCTTGAGTAGCATGGCCAACATGATAATACCAACCAACAGAACATGTATGGAAGCAGTAAGTCATTTCCAGGCTTGCTCTTAAAATCATCCCACATGACCTCTAGCTCTCATTTTCTTTTCGAGAGCAAACCTGGTATCAAGTGTTGCAGATGACATCGTTTAGGAGACGCAGGAAAGCTTCCCTAATTACAATGAATGTCATTAGTGGGTCCTGGTGTGGAGCTGTGGGTTAATGCGCTGGACTGCAAAGTCGGTTTTAACAGTAAGGTTCAAGCTCACCAGCCGCTCCTTGGAAACCCTAGGCACGGTCACTATGAGTCGGAACTAACTCGATGGCACTTAACAATAACAACAATTTTATTGGTAGGCCACTAAGATTTCTGTGGTATACTCATACTTGCAGCATCAACACAATTTCACAAAATAATTTTTCCCTAAATGAAAATCTACCCTCTCATGGCATGAGTTTTCAGTGATAATAAAACCTCAAAAAGTAATTCACTTTCATATAAGAGTGTAAGTCAATATTGCTACTGGGGTTCCAGTTCATAAATGAAAAGTTTTATTCCAAACCAAACATGTTTAAACATTTCTCTGTGACCAGTGGGTGGCTGCACACAGGTTTTCTCATTAATACATTTGTCTTAGCCTCATTGTTGTTAAGCTCTGTTGAGTCGGTTCCAACTCAGAGTGACCTGTATACAGTTTTCAAGGAGTGGCTCGTGAGTTTTGAACCACCGACTTTGTGGTTAGCAATCCAGTACTTATCCTACAGTGCCACTCATTAGGGTGGCTTTAAACGAGGTCCAGTCAAAACAGTGGCTTCCGTGGGGATTTGTTGATCTAGTTCAATTTAAGGCAGAGAGGTCAGCTCAGGTTATGGAGACCTATCAGGGGTAACCTTGATAGGTTTTCTTGAAGGACACAGTATGATCACAGGGGCCTTTTAAGATGAAGTTTTAAGAACACTGAAAGCTGCATTGCTGAGAAAAAGGCCAGGAACTGAGGAATTTTGGACTGAGGAATTTTGCTTAGTTTTCCATCAGGACAATTATCATTCTTCAAGGGCAGCAAGGGCTGTTTCTACAAGAATTTCATTGGGAAACCTTACCCCACCTACCCTAAAGCCCTAACCTTGTCCCTTTAGACTTGTTTTGATTCCCCAAACTGAAAAGAACATTTAAAAGGAACATAATTTGAGTCCTTTGAAGATACTAAAACTGCTGTTCTGACTTGGTATAAATCAGAGAGCACAGAATTATTTGGGAAGAATTAGAGATATAGAAACACAGCCTTCAGATTTGTAAAGACCTAGATGGAAGATACGTCAAAAAACAATAGCTTTACACTTTGATATTTTTGCTTCATAAAGATTTCTATGATCTTGCAGCAATATTTTTTAGTTACCCTGTATATATCTCATGTATGTCACAAGTTGATTTATTTTCTACACATCATGATTTCATCCCATTGCACATTGAAATGTCAGCTAATAAATATGTTAGTAACTGCCTTTCAACACTGTGCTAAAGATCTGCACAATCCAGCAATACCCCTTGGTCAAGATGTTTTGTTACTATCTTCTTCAGCTTTCTGAGCCTCCCACCTCAAGTTTCCACAGTATCTCCTAGCTTCTCAGCTTTCTCCAGTGTATCAGGATGTTGCCTCAGTCTATTCACAATCACAAAAGTGTAGTGTGGTAATAATGCCCCACAGGTAAGGTTCTGTGTCAATGGATGAATATCTAAGTCTTCTGTCACTTGGAGGGAAAATTCTGAGGTGGGTCCTATACAGGAGTTCTTTAAAAGGATTCCTGAAGCAGGAATAAGTGAAATGTGTAATTTTTGTCACCTTCCTTTCAAACTTCCTAACCTCCCGTCTCCTTGTTTCCACACGCTGGCTTCCTATAACACCTCTCACATGAACTACCCACTGTGAGGGTGTGGTACCTTGAATTTACTGGATATGGCTTTTTTACACAGTATCTTAATTCCTACGGAATGATTGGGTGGGACCATGCAAGTAAAGTACACAGGACTCTAAGGCTAGGGTTGGTTAGTTTTGCCATCTAGCTAGGTTTAAAAGGAGCCAGCTAAGAAGCAGAAACAGAAGATCCCAGGACCATCAGACGAAAGAGCATGAGTGGAGTGTGAGATCCTTCCCTAGAAAAGCGGCGAAAGCAGAGGTGATGGCAGAGACAGAGGCATGGAGAGACAGAGCACCCATGGACTGGGGCAGAGGCCAAAGCACCATATGGTTGAGAAGTTGAAGAGAAGAGTTAGGTGTGTCTGCAGTACGGCACAGCAGAGACGTTCTTGGCTGGGGACGTGCTGTATCCTGAGTTGGTTTTGATCCTGAACTGTACCCTGTTCACTTCCCTAACAAATTCCATAATCATGAGCAGTGTTATGAGTTCTGTGTGGTCAGTGCAATGGATCATTGAACCCAGATGTGAAGCAGAGAGTGGGAGGGATGGTTGGTGTCAGAATAGGACATAGAAGGTTGTAGGGTATTAGCATGTCTGACCTCTGCTGCTTTTTGGCCTTTGGCTGAGGTTGAGTTTGAATCTCTTTCTCTCTTGTGAGAAGGGACAGGGGAAGACAGACATGGTTCCATGTGGTTTTTGCCGAGGGAAACCAAAGTAATGGTATATTTCTGGTTTATCACTGTCTTTTCTGAATTTAGCTGTAAGTAATTGATTTTATACCAATTTCAAACACAATTGTTTTATTAGAGGGCATTTGAAAATGTGCAAAAACCACCAACAGACTGGCCACTAGGGTGGTACTTTGTTGTTGTTAAGTGCTATTTAGTTGGTTAAGATTCACAGTGACTATTTCCAACAAGCATTTGGTGGGTTTGAACCACTGACCTTTCAGCTAGCAGCCCAGTGCTTATCCTACAGCACCACACCAGGACTCCAGGGTGGTACTAGTGAATAGATTTTTGATCCAGTAAAATCCACTTTTAAGACTGACACTTTTCTCTTTTGGCTTCTTGTATGTAAAACCCTTAACATTCATAAAATCATGTAATCTAGAACATGGAGGCTTACTTTCTGTATCGATAATGCAGCCCTAATCACCATTATAAGGAGCTCTGGCAGCATAGTGGTTACAAATCAGGCTGCTAACCACATGGTCAGCAGTTCAAAACTACCAGCTGTTCTGCGGGAGAAAGATAAGGCTTTCTGCTCCTGTAAAGATTTGCAGCCTTGGAAACCCTGTGCAGTGTCAGTATGAGTCGGAACCGCCTCCATGGCACATAACACCAACTAATCAATCACCAGTATGTGAACCTATTGGTATAGTGATTTATTTTTATTGTTTGGTGAATCACTTTTGAACCACAGATCAACATCTGTGATTGAAAATGTGATGCATTCTCACATTGTGAGATGGGCTGAGTCTTCTAGGAAGCAGATGCTGAAATAGAGTTAGGAGTGCAAGAGGTTTACTGTGGTGGGGTTGTGAATGATAGAAAGGGAAGAAGGGAAGTCTTCAAACCATGATGCTGATCTGACATCAGTGAAAGGAAAGGGGATAGGGATGAAGTAGGATTATGCTGGAGATCCTTATATCACAATGCAAATATGACAAAGCCTCAGACAGCCCAGTGGGAGTTCCAGAGTAAAGATTTTCCATTAGAGGAGTCACAACTTGGGAAGAATTAGCTAGGCACTGGTATCTCTAACAGAGCTCTGGTGGGATAAGGACTAGACTGCTAAATACAAGGTTGGCAGTTCAAACCCACCAGCTGCTCTTGAAAACTCTCTAGAGTTGTTATGAGTTGCAACCAGCTCGACAGCATACAACAATGGTACCCATAAGAACAACAAGGACTGTCAGTGTACGTAGCCATGGCTGAGACGTATCTATCCAGAAAGAGTCTGCTCAAAGGCTGAGGTAGATCCTGAATAAAATTTCAAAGGCTATAGCCTGAAGGTGACCGCAAGTAGAGGCCTCATCTAACTGCACTTCTCACAGCTGATTGGCAAATTCTTTTGTGGTGAAACATCAAGTAGCATACTCCTATGGTTGTCACAAAGTCACATGAAATAAATGCAATCCTAACAAACACCATATGAAGACTACTTGATAAATTACGTAAGATGAACATTAGTTGAGATGATCTGACTACAGAAAACCTTGTAGCATATCTACACACTTTAAAAGTTCAAAGTTTATGAATAAAGTAAGATTTCTGTGAAAACCGTAAGATTATATTTTAATATTTTTATATATAGCAAATCATCCCGTTTCATCTAACCCATCCATTTTGTTAGCTCTTAGAGGAATAATTTTAACACAAACTTTAGCTGATCAGTGAATATCCAGGTGACATACTGAGATTTCCCATCAACACCCATGACTTCAATGACTCACCAATTCATACCACCAGTCCACTCTGAACTTCAACTTCACATAGCCAATTGCCTACTTGATTTCTCTTATTTTTCCTTAAAGACATCTCAAGTTCACCTTGAATAAAATGAACTCATATTGTTTCCCTCAATCACGGTTGTTTTTTCCAGTGTTTTCTATCACAAATGGTAGCACCTCATATTGGAGCAAACAAAACCCATATATCCAAACTGGCCCCTTTTCCTCATCTTCATATTCAATGCATCAACAATTGCTTGTTGATTTTACCTTGTAAATAGTTCTTAACTCTGTCCACTTCTTTCCATTTCTCTCACCACTATTTTAGTCAAAGCTATCATTTTTCTAATTGTGTTTATAATACTCTCCTAACTGTTCTATCCACATACACTTTGCCCCCCTAACACCATCTGTTTCCCATATTATAGGGGAACAGCTATAGAATACAACTACTAGATCAGTAAAATTCCTGACCTCTGCTTTGCAGTTCCTGGTTGCTTTATCTGCACATCTGGACTAGAGACACTTTGCTGTCACTTGGCAGGAACAACAATTTATTAAATCTCTGCAATCTTGGCAACCTTTACTTTCTGGACATGACTCTGACCCAGTACATTTACAACATTTAGGTGATTAAGTCCTGGGAACATTAGTAGAGAGATCCTAGTATTCTAGTTGTCTTTTTTTTTTTTTTTTTTTTCCTTTAAAGTTTTTATTGTGAATTGAGTGAAAGTTTACAGGGCAGATTATCAGTTTACATTCAACAAATCATATACTTTGTTTCATTGCAATGATTATAGATCCTAGTTGTCTTGAAAAGCAATAGGATTAAGAGAAAAATCTTAAAGAAACAAAAGGATGCTGGTGTGGTGCTGTGGGTTAACACCCTGGACAGCAAAGTCATTTTGAACCACAAGGTCAGTGGTTCAAACTTACCCGCTGCTCCTCAGAAACCCTATACAGGGTCGCTGTGGGTTGGAACCGACTCAACAACACTTAACAACAAGTACAACATACAGGATTTCCGAGGAGCAACTGGTGAGCTTGAACCGCCAACCTTGCCGTTCAAACGGCTTTGCAGTCCGGCGCATTAAACCACAGCACCACACAGGACTCCAATTTAAAAGAGGGCATCTCTTTCAAATTCAGGGAGGGCTTAGGGGC
The DNA here is from genome assembly GCF_000296735.1 of Chrysochloris asiatica. Classification (NCBI taxonomy): domain Eukaryota; kingdom Metazoa; phylum Chordata; class Mammalia; order Afrosoricida; family Chrysochloridae; genus Chrysochloris; species Chrysochloris asiatica. The sequence continues at coordinate 12,970,456 of NW_006408528.1, read as the reverse complement.
GCCAATGTCAAGGACATGAGAGACTATTTCCCCTAAATGGAAAACTAGGTGCTGCACACAATACTAATAGGAAGTCTGTTTGGATACTAGAAGCATATGTCCTCTAGACCAATGGGGAGTCCTGGTAGCACAGTGGTTGAAGCACACAATGCTAATAGATAAAGTGGTCCAAACCTACCAGCCTCTCCATGGGAGAACGATGTGGCAGTCTTCTGTGAAGATTCAGCGCCTTGGAAGTCCCATGTGACAGTTCTATTCTGGTGGCAGTGGGTTGGGCTAGTTGATTGGCTTGATCAATTAACAGGTAAATCTACCCTGACAGAAATCTACCCAGAATTGAATAAAAGGTTTTCCTGCTGGCGCAGTCTGCAACAAACACTGTCCTGCTAGCTGGTCCCCATTGATTCAATAGTGTCCTCAGTGCAGGGAGTAGACCTGAAAGTAGTAATGTCACAGCAGGGGGCCATTTGGGAGGTGATTCCTGTCACTATTAGTAGGAAATTATTCTTTTTGGAAAACAACTAACAGAAAATATCTGATCACAGAATCAGGTTAGTAGGCAGTCTAGACTGCTCTTCATGAACTGGGTCTGCTCTACAGCACTCCAGAGGTGGGATGCAAAAGTGCAGACTCTCTAGGTCCTAAGTCTTATTTAAATGGTTGGTCACTTAGAACAGAGAAGTATACACATTTATATATTTATTTGTTATTGTTAAGTGCCATAGAGTAGGTTCCGATTCACAGCAACTCTTGTAGGGATTCTGAGGAACAGCTGGTGGGTTTGAACTGCCGAACTTGTGGTTTACAGTCCAGCGCTGCTCCTACAGCACCACACCAGGAGTTCTATATATTTATAGCAGGGACTGAATGAAATCTTGTTGAATGAGGAATGAACACATGAGTCTTATCTAGCAACTAAAATATTCTTAGAAAATAGCAGCCAATGAAAGATTTTTCTGAACTGAATTTCACCAGACATCATGCTTCATTAATAATGTTTATTTTAAAGACCACTTTTTATTGTAACAAATATAAATTCATTGGTGTTTTACAAAATGTCAAAAATGTCTGAGGTACAAAAGAAATACATTAATAAAATGAAAGTTATGTTGTATTATTTGGTATATACTTAATACTGTTGACATGCACACCATATTCCAGAAAAGTCCATGCATTACTAAGAGAAAAAAGGAAATAAGATATAACGATTATGTTATCTGATTACAAATTCATTGCTTCAGTCAGTTTTCTTTCTTCAGGGATACCATTTACCTGCGGTATGTAAGAACGAATATAGGTATGAGTTAGTCAGGGCAGGAACACTTGCAGTTTTCAAGCAAAACAAATTATGGCAAGGAGACATTTTCTACCTACTTAGGATAACTTAAAATAATGATTTTGCATTATTTCTCAACATTTGGTTTAAAGGGAAAAAATTCTAAGTAAATCCTCTCCTTCTTAGAGCAAAGCCATTATATTTTATATATTTCAAAAGGTACAGCCTGAAAATCTTCTCACAATAAATAAAAAGAATGTACTTGACTATGGAATGTATGACTATAGCTTTTAATAATGCCTTTTTAAAAAATATGTGGTTGGAAGGACAGAGCAAATGAGAAAGCCTGAGGAGGCATCAATCCAAAACGTTAAGGCAATTGTCAACTTGTGGAGTCCTGATGTGCTGTAGGAGAATGCAATGGACTACGAGGTCGCTTTGAGCTGAAAGGTCAGCAGTTCAAACTCACCAGTCGCTCATCAGAAACCCTAACGGTATAGAACCAACTCAACGGCACTTAACAACAACAACATTGCCAACTTGTAAATGCTCTATTATCCTAGCTAGTACGTAAGTCTAGGATTACAAGAGCAACAGCTAGTCCACTCCCTAAACTTTTAATGGGAATTTACGAGGAAATAACTAACTAAATGCAAGAGACACTTCAAAATCTACTCCCTCTCATGAATTCCACATAGTTACCAACAAAATTATCTGATATCTAAGAGATGAACCCTGTGTCTAAATAAACATCATAAAGAAAACTGCTGCTAAACTAGTGCTTTGAGATACTTAGAAAAAGCAAGTAATTGTTTCATGATAATCAGGCACAAATGTAGCCACCTCTTTGTGGTATGAGAGAACAGAAAAGCCGGTGTACCCATGAAAAGCTATTAACAGCACTGAATCCATGACTGAGAAAGAAACGTTATTTTTTTACTTAAATGGACAGAATGGGAATAAGGGACGCAATCTGTGCATTTAGCTCTTTCCTCCAGGTGGCATGAGTCTAATTAGTTTTAAATTTATCAAAGGCAGAAACATAATAATTGATCAGAATTACATGAAAAGTGCGAAGCTGGTTTCTCTCCCTTTAGCACTTCAGATGCTTAGGGAACTCACTCAAAAAACAACAAAGAAGCAAATAAACACAAAACAAAAATCAAGAAAACCAATTATATAGGAAGATACTTCAGTTAATAATATGTTCCAAATTGCAGAAAATATAAGAAATTAAGAAGGTAATTAACTATAAGGTTAACTATAGGAGTCAACTCAAGTAAAATGCCTGCTTCCCAAAACCTGTTTTAGAAAAATATATACAAAATTAGGTTGAACAACGTAGTCCCCCACTCCCCACCCCCAGGAAAGTTCTGTGGTGTTTTATGCTATTTATTCATACATAAATTGTCCTTGTATTTGTTTGGTTTTTTTTTTTTTTTTTGTCCTTGTATTTGAAAATGCTCCCTATTACTAAAATGCAGCTAAGTCTACTTATTCAAAATGTATTCAATGATAAAATAATGGGACTACGAGGTTGGTGTGACCACAATGTTGGCAGCTAGAACTAACTAGGCACTCCTCAGAAACCCTATATTGGGTCACTCTGAGTCGGAACCGACTAGACAGCCCTCAACAATAACAATATTATCTGGTGTGGTGCTGTAGGGTCAGCACAGGACTGCTAACCCACCAACTGTTCCTCAGAAACCTTCCACAGGGGCGCTATGAGTTGGAACCGACTCCAAGGCACTTAACAACAGCAACATTAAATACCCAAGTTTCCTGGTTTCCCTAATGATATAAAATCTGGGTTTTTAAAACTCAAAAGAAATGTTCACTATTTTTCTAGACTTTACCTCCCACTCACTTCATGCCTGAAATAATTAAAAATCGGATGAACGATCTCTTGGGAGGGATGGGAATCTCGAGGTTAATGTGGAAGAAATTCTAGCAATTCCTTTGTAGAAAGATGCTTTAAAATGGTTTCTTCTTAAAAATATTAGTAGTACTGGATTCATTTTTTCCTTTGCACTGTAGGTAGCATATTTACAATAAAGTTTGTTCCTTCATTGATATCCTGAATGCTTACATAGTAGCTCCCCACATTAATATCCTGAACAGTTGAAACCCGTCAGGATTTAATTAAAACAAGTGATCAAAATTGTAGGTAAAATTCTGATAAATGTTATCTCATAATTAAAATTTGATGAACAACTTCATTATACTTGCCTCAAATCTTTGAAAAGTTGTCAAACGAAAATCTCCTTAAATTCCCGAAAGCAGTAACAGAGAAGATGAGTTTTTAAATGAAAACATCCAATAAATATATATATATATATATATGCCTGAAGTTCTTAAGAAACTTACTTAATAGCTTCTCTGCCACAATGCCACCATTCATACTCAGAATTCCTCGTTCACCTTACACTTTAAAAACTCCTCTTGCTTTTCCAAAAGAGCTACAAAGACATTACTGGTTGCCTGGCAATTAAAGCCAGGAATCAACCACTAATTAGAACACAATCATGAATAAGGTATCTACTGGGTACTAAGATGAATGAAATAATTGGCTGTGGAAAATTTTAGGGACACTTGAAAGAAATAAACTTAAAGAAAGCAAGTCTTAGGGAAATAGAATAGTCCAGAGAGAATTGTCCGCCATCTTGTTGCCACTGGTTAAGTTATAGCCGCTTTTTAAAGGGGCTTTAGACCAAGCCAACCATTTCTCATTTATCCCCATGAAGCCTCAGTGATTAGTCACAATGCCTTCCTTTTGTAAAAGTCAGTTTCAAGCTGCTCACTTATTGAGACAAATCCTGATGCATCCAAGCTAACAATCTTTCAGACCAATGGGAAGAATAAGGAGCTTGGCTAAAGGAAAGGGATTTCATTCAGTCTTCCTTAATTAGGCAGGACCTCCATGAATGTTTTTGCTCTAAGATCATTTACCCTGTGCTTATCACTCTGGTACCAATTGATGCAATAATCTAAACAATTCTTCAGCATTTGGGTTGAAGTTCTAACTCTGATTAAGGAATGACACAACTGTTTTTGCCTTAGCTGGTAAAGCTTCATACATTATATATCACCATAATTATCTTTTATTAATCTATTAGCTTCATCAATAAACATCAGCTTATTAATTTGAGTACTCACCTGCAGTCTGCTGTTGTGGAATCTGAGTCTGATGTGGCAAGTTCCTGGAAATGATTAACATGTTTCAGTAAAACAATGTTTGTCTACACATACATATAAATAGAGAAACATATTAGAGTGAAAATGCTTATAGCTAGAAAGGATCCTGGAAATCATCGAATGCTACATACCTCTGACCCTACTCCCAGAGTTTATAGATGAGAAAAATGATGTCTGAGGAGGGTAAATAATATTTTATACTATTTATTGACTTTTTTTTTTTTTTTTTAGTTTATAGTCAAAACCATCTCATTCATAATAGCCCTAGGAAGTGGGTATGATAATTTTTCATTTTGCACATGAAAAAACAGTCTTAAAGGTTTGAGGCTACATAGCTAGGAAGTAGTGAACAAAAATGTGAACACAGTGATTCTAAAACTTGTACTCTTAACCAAGACAATTTTATATCCCTGACTATCACACACACATACAGTTACACACATTCATTCAAACCACCTTTATCTCAACTTGTGCTCCTTCATTCCCATCCCGGGGAATGGCAGTCCTACTCTACCCAACTGTATTAGTCCACCTGGCGAAGTTTTCCTTGACCCTTCCCTCTCCATAAACCCCATAGCCAATCTCTTTGGGAACTCTTGACAATTCTCTTCAATCTCTTCTTGAGTTGGCTTCCCTCTCCCCCATCCCCATGGCTACTAACTTAGTTGAGGTCTGTAACATCTCTCACTTGGATCATTATATAACTGGTCTGACTTGTGTCCTCATTTCCATTTTTGCTCCCTTATAATTCATTCCTGGTGTGGTGCTGTAGGATCAGCATTAGATTGCGAACCACAAAGTTGACAGTTCAAACTCATTGGATGCTCCTACAGGGCCACTGTTAGTTGGAACCGACTTGACAGCATTTAAAACAGCAACAATATAATCCACTCTGCTATTAAAATGAATTTTCTGAGGCACAAATCTGGTTATGTCATTCAAATAGTTAAATAATGTTTAATATTTCCTTACATACCTGAAAATTAAGTTTCAGGTTTTTTAGCTTGGTCTAGATGGCCATCAGTAGAAATGGAACCTACATGGAGCCCACCTTGACTGGTTGAATCAAAACAACCTACTAACATGGCTGCTTTCATCTCCTGTTCCCATAGAGCTTAGCACCTATTCGTCCTTTCAAACTCAACTCAAAATCTGTGACAGTGGATATATAATACTCTTGTAATTTATTAAAAAACAAACAACTCATGATGAAAGCTACCAAAATGTTTAACTTCTTATACTGAATTAAGAATCAAACAACACTCCTAAACACCCCTTTCCCTAAAAGGTCACCAATTAGTATACTTTCATACACGTGGTGATTGTCAGTATTGTGTACCACATAATATTTCATTGTCCTAAAGAACTGTTAACAGAAAAAGCCAGTTAGTAGCTCTAGCGGTCAGCATGCAATTACTGGCTTTTGAAAAAAACATTAAATTTTTTTTTTTTTCAAAAGTGAAGATATTTTCAAAGTCCACACAATACACATGCATTTCATTAACACGTTTGCACACATGACTGAGCTTCAAAACTTGGTATTAAGAAAATGCACAATTTAAGTTTTGGTGCTGGAAGAAACTCTAGAAGTCAGCTCCTTACTACAGAGTAGGGCTTGATATTAGCCAAGGAGTTTTCGAGATTTTTTTTGTTGTTGTTGTTTCTCTTCAGTAGTTGGATTCCTTTTCATTGAAATCCTAATCAGAAGCCTAATACACAAAAGAGATCAATGTGAGGTTGCCTGGGTTGGAACAAGGGAGCCAGGGATCTCGCCGACTTTGTTTCTTTCGCCCTACAGACTGGCGCCTGAGACATTTTGAAGAAACCTCCAAGAAATGGAGTTAGAAAACCATGGATCTGAATAATTTTGACCAGGCAAATATTATGTTCCAAATGTTGTATCAAGTCAGTTCAGACCCATAGCGACTAGAGCCATCTAAAATGGAAAACAGGATGTAAACTAGTTACATATTAGTTAAACTCTTAAATTAAGCTGTAGGAATGCTAATGACTTCAAATTATTTTAAAATACTCAGTTCCATTTAAAATATATTCTGTTGGAGACAAAGAATTGATTCTAACTCAATCTGACAGATTTGCTTAATTAATTCTTCCTAATAAGTCTCCATTCTTTTTTGCTATTTCCTATGACCCCTGTTTTTCCTGGTGTAGGTTACTGGAGCATTTCTTTCATTTAATTGGTTTATTCTTTCTGTATTTCACACAACATATATGGGTTTTGATTATGCAAGTAAAAAGATTAATTTGTAAATCACAAAGAGGAAATAAGTTCCAGACTTAAAAGATGGAAAAGAGAACATTTTTACTATATAAATCAAATTCTGAAAGGAAAGGCTGATTTGGTATAGCCTACATTAGATTCTCTGGAGTCCAGGTGTTGCTGTAGGATAAGCACTGAACCACAAGGTCAGTTTGAACTGTACGGTTGGGAGTTCAAACTCACCAGCTGCTCCTCGGAAGCCCAATACAGGGTCGTTATGATTCAATGACACTTAACAATAACAACAACCCATTAAATTCTGATATATGCACATATTGGTGTTGTTGTTCAGCACCATGAAGTAGGTTCTGACCCACAGTGAACCTATATAGGGTTTCCAAGTTTGAACCACTGACCTTGCAGTTCAAACCAACTTTGCAGTCCAGTGCATTATCCTTCAGCACCACACATGGATTCCATACATACAAATGGGTATGCACAAATTCAAGTACTTCTTCATTCTTTAGCATCTCTACTTCTAGCTGTTAGCAGATTGAATAAACTTTTAAAAACAAACCTAAAAAATTCCTGACAAAAAGATAAAAAGAGCAAAGACGACAAAGAGAGTCAGAATGCAGGCATTGTGACATAAGCAGTGGTAAGTGGTAAGCAGAAAAGCAAGTTTTCCAAAATTCCTAGGTCAAAAAACAAATATGGAGAAAAGTTAGTTGGAGGTCCTTTTGCTTTTAATCCCACCTCACTTGCTTTCTGTGGGACTCAAGTTTGAAAATCACTGCTCTAAGTCAGTGTACCCTCCTGTCATTTCTTCCTCTTCTGTGTCATTGCAAAACTTTCTAAATAGCAATGGGCTTGGCTGAGTTTCAAGAGAAAGGGCTGGTTGGGAATGGGCCACACATAAAGTTAGCAAGCAGAGAAGTGTGAGAAAGCAATTTTGTGTATGTGTATTAGATTGGTTTAGAGACTGAGAAGTCTGCAGTGTGTGTGCCAGTTGGTTAAAGTCTGAAGGATGAACATACATGATCGGTGACTTCAACTACAGTTACCAGCAGTGTGTTCAACTGAGATGAGTTGTATCAAAATGCTTAGGTTTTCAAAAAGGTGTTCAACAACAAAAGATGCTGAGATTCAACTTCCCCCAAGTCTTAAGGTGTGCACACAGCTGTGTTTTTGTAAGCATCCAAACATGTGGCTACATGTGAGCCTGTGAGAGTTAGAGTGTTAACATGTCAATGATGGGAATATTTGAAGTTGTGTATTTAAAAATGGAAGGAAAGGAACTCATAAGAACACTGCTTCAGGCATATTGGAAAATTGCCTATGACTACCTTCCTAGTGTTAAGAAGCAAAGAATGTGGTAAGAAAGGGAGCATTTCCATCTTTGGTGAAAGCAGGCAGCAAAAGGTAATTGCACAGGAGAGTGGGGGTTGACTTCAAATAGAGACCCCATAACCCTTCAAAGAAAGGACCTTTATAAAGTCATAAAAGTGTTTAGAATAATTAAGTTATTAATGAGAGAACTGAACATTTATTCTGTATAAAGTATTATTTAGAAATAAGATTTAAGAAAACTATAATCCTCTAAATTATTAGTGTTAATTATTTTCTAATTTTGCTATCATTAACTGCAAGTGTTTAAATAGAAAATTGTGGGAATTACCCATTGTATAGACTTCATTCTTTAAGAAAACAAAGGTAATACCTTTCAAATTCATTAACAAATGGTTTGGCAGGAGCAGGCCACTATTTGGAGCCCTGATGAGGTGCAGCAGGATAAGCACTGAACTGGTAACTGCAAGGTGAGTAGTTCAAACCCACCGGCTACTTCTTGGAAACCCTATACAAGGGTTACGTGCAAACTGGACGGCACTTAACAACAAGGACACCACTATTTACGGAGCCCTGGAGACACAATGGTTAATCTCTTGGCTACTCATTGAAGGGCTGGCAGTCTGAACTCAGCCCCACAGGAGCCACAGAAAAAAAGACCTGGCAATTTGCTTCTGTAAAGAAATCCTATGGGGGCGGCTTTACCTTGTCTATGAGGGTCACAGTTCAACAACACCATTATTTATTATCTGCATAGCTGTTTTAAGACAATTTGACAGTCTAAGAGTCTAATTGTAGAGTCAAAATTCTATGAGAAAGACTGATGATTATCAACTGATTATATTCCTACCTGCTTAAAAACCCAAAAGCAAGTGAGGCTAAATGATATATATAAAGCCATAGCATCCATTCTAGGTTTGACAGTAAATGACATTAGTTTAGGTATTTGGAATACCAAACACTTTTCCTTTGAATCAGTATGGAGTCATTAGCAATAGTAACATATACTTGGAATATCCAAGTTATTTAAGTAAAACTGATACTGTTAAAACACTAAATCTTCTACTAAAAAGTTTTCTACAAAATTGCAAATTTGAACCCTATAAGTACTTTTACCAAGCAATCAGGCCATTATTTGCAAAGAGAAAGCGAGATCGCATGCAAAAAAACAAAAAAACACTGTAAATTTTTAAATTTCAAAAATTTTAACGAAAATCAGTTTTGAATACATGAAATATAGAAGAGGAAGGAGCCATTCATTTATTTCTTTTCTGTTTTCCCTCAGGTTGTTTACAGTAAAAATCTGGCCAACCACAGCTTTGAAATGAAGCAGTACAAACCTGTGGACCCAAAATTCATCAATAGATATTGCATACATCACTTTTAGCGTGTACTTGGTGAATTAAAAAAAAAGTCAGTCACTCCAAACAATCCTTAGCTGTTTGACCCTTCTTGTCAGTAAGAAACCTTTATGTTGCTCTCTGAAGCATTCTCTTCAACTAAAATTAACTTTTATTAAAATCTAAGTATTATTTATGGAATTTTACCATAAAGTTAGTTGTCATTATTGGCAGAGGGAAAACAAATTGAGAAAATACTTTAAATAAATGCTAAAATGATTAGTTGCTAAATATCTTTAATTAGGAGACTTACACAATTCTACTTTTATACTTGTTAATTTGCAAAGATTAAGTACAACCTCCCTTCTGTTTGGAGGAAGACACAATTATTCTGGATTAGATGCTATGTTTAGTATAAATAATAGGGAAATTTTTATGTAGAGTCAATTGAGATATTACTCGAACTATGTGGGGGCATTTCCCCCTGTTATTTATGACATAAGGCAGCCATGAAGATACCATCTAGGAAAAATCAATTCGTATTAATGCTGGCAAAGGAAAAGCACAACTGAGGAGGCACATCTGTCCCACTATAAACTTCAGAACAAATTATCTTCCCTAGAAAACATTAAGATGACTGAAATAAGCATATATATAGGAACCAAAGATTATTAATGGTTACCAAGAATGGGAAGGAGAAGGGTAAAGGGAAAGTTTTCCTTTGGGGGTGCTGAGTTTATGTTAATGATGGTGGAATAGTTTGGATGAGAATCATGGTAATGGTCAATGTTGTTGTTAAGTGCTGTCAAGTTGGTTCAGTGAATAGCAACCCTGCATAGGGTTTCCAAGGAGCTGCTGGTGAGCTTGAACCACCGACCTTGCAGTTCAAATTGACCTTGCTGTCCAAATTGACCTTGCAGTCCAGAGCATTAACCCACAGAGCCACATCAGAACTTCAGGTAGCACAACATGAAAATGTAATGAAGGAGATTCTGTTGTAAATGTGGAAGTTGAGTTGGCTGGATATTTTGGTGTGTGTGCTTTCACCATAGTAAAAAAAAGAGAGAGAGAGAGATTAAAGAAAAAATTTTTTCCTATAAAATAAAATGTTTAGGATCCTTAGGCAATATCCATTTTCCCAAGAGTCAATAATAGTATCTGAGTGGTTTGCTTTTTAAAGTTTCACATTTCCAACAGAAATACCAGAGGCTCTGGCTTTCCCAAAACTAAATATTTAATCAGGAATCCAGAGTCCTGGTGTGGCACTACAAGATTAAACACTGGACTACTAACTGCAACACTGGTGGTTCAAACCCACCAACTGCTTCTAGGAAATCCTACATAGGATCACTATGAGTTGGAGCCAACTCCATGGCACTAAACAACAACAACAACAACAACAACGTTGGAGTCTTGGTATGGTTCTGTAGAATAAAGCACTGGACTACAAATTCAGTTTGAACCATAAGGTCAGTGGCTCAAACTCACAAGCTGCTCCTTGGAAACTCTATACAGGGTTGCTGTTGAGTCAGAATTGACTAGATGGCACTTAACACAGCAAAAACCATACCACAGACTTTCATGAAAACTAGAATTCCCCAGATGGAGAGCACAGAAATTGGTATTGTAAAAATTTAACAGGTGATTCTCATGCTCAACTTTGTTTGGCATCAACTAATAACATTCCTTCTAGATCTTAAATTTCTGTGACTTGGAATATAATATTTTAATTTAGATAAGTACAAAGGTTTATCTTTTAAGCTCATCAATCAAATCTATTATATAATCTTGATGTTAATCCTTTGGTCACAAACATAACTCCCTAATAGAAAATGAACAAAACCAGTTACTTAAGATTGACTTTTGATATGATTTTCAGAAATCAGTTGTGATAAATTACAGAATAGCCTATAGAGTTCTATTATTAATGGCTGTCAAGAATTTCTTCACTGATCTATAAAATTGATTAAGAACAAATACTAAAAGTCTAACTATACTAAGGATTGAGGATTATTCTACAAAATACCTGGCCAGTGCTTCTCAAAACTCTAAGGTCAAGGGAAACAGGAAAGTTTAAGAAACTGTAGAGACTAAAGAGACATAAGAACACATTGAGATAGCCTAGATATAATCCTGGGACAGAAAAAGAATGCCAATAGAAAAACTAGTGGAATCTGAAAAAAATATCTGGAGTTTAGTTAATAGTAACACACCTATGTTGGTTCCTTTGTTCTGATAAATGTACCATGATAACGTAAGATGTTAATAATGGGATAAACTGGGTGAAGGGGTTCCAAGAACTCTTTGTACCATCTGTGCAACTTTTCTGTACTTCTAAAATCATTCCAAATTAAAAAAAAAAACAAAAAACTAAAAAATCAGCTAGCAAAAATCAAATTAAATTCATCTTCAACTTTTATACTATGGAATAACTTTAACAACCTGTTTATATTGTCTTTGTAAACTGAAAAATAGAAAGACCATTCTGCTCAATGAAAATCTTTCTTCCTGAGCATGTGCTACATTCTCCAGCTTGCTCTGCTCAGTTTTTCCTTTCGACTATCTCTGAAATCACCTTGCCTGGATCAGAAATACCTCTGAGGTCAATGAGAGCATTATGTATCCCTCACTATGTATCAGGATAGGTACATAACCTAATCTCAGTTCTCACCTAATTTAGTGTTCTCTCATACAATATCTTAATTTTATCATCTGCAAATGATTAAACAGTTTTGGCTGGCTAATTTATGGTACCAATGGAGTCTTATGAAGCATTCTCCCAAAAAGAAAATGTCACTATATGTTTGATCAATAACTATAGCAACCCCTTGTTGCACAACTGCCCCATAGGGCTTTCCAGGCGGTAATCTTTATGGGAGTACATTGTCAGGAGTTTTCTCCCAAAGGCGCTCTGACAGGTTCTAACTGTTGATCTTTTAGAGAGCAGCCGAGTGCTTATTCATTGCACCACCACGGACCCTTGCATCACTGTTAGAGTTTTCTATTCTTCTGAGGTGGACTGACTTGTTTCAAAGACCAAACCAGTTTCTATGAGACTTTAAAGTAAAACTTTAAACTTTCATCTTGCTTTGACTCCGAAATAAACCTTTAGCTACATTCTATGCCAGAATATCTATGATATCAACTCTGAAGAATAAACAGCTATGATGAGCCTGATACAATAAGTTCCCTATTATCTGGCATGGTTGGAAAATGAGGTTAATCACATATTGTGGCTTATAGGGGGTTACCATAGAGACCACGCACATATTATCCATTTCCAAGAATAAAAGAAAGATAATATACACTCAACACTGAAACTATACCGAATGTAATTTAATTTTCCTCTGATGAGTCAGACACACTTGATGATCTTGCAGCGCCTCAGAATAATCATTGTGAACATCATCAATTATCTATGTACCCTATTTATATAGAAGTGCTAGTTAATGGGGTTTTTGCATTAGCAGAAATCTGAATAATATTAAGGAAGGTTTTCTGGACTTAAAAATACATATATGATCAAATTGTTAGAAATTCAATAAAATAATCTATTGCATTTTCAAATCAAGAGCTCCGATCAACATAATGAAGGTCTTGATGGAGTTATGACAGGAACAGGAAAATGTACTTGGTTGAAAACAGGAAATTTTACTTTATTTGTGTATTAGTAGCAACAATGCAAACTCCTAGCCACAGAGAATCAAAGTAATTTCTAAGGAGCTAATCTTATCTTTAATACATATGGTTAGAAAACATATAAAAATGAAAATGATGGCAGCCATTAATTCTGATCTCAACTTCACCAGCAATAGAGTTTTAGTCACTTACAAAAAGTATTTCCCTACTCATTCAAGTATTTTTTCTATCATAAAAATTGATAGCATCACCACCTTATCAATAGAAGCATTTCTCAAACTGTGTTCTTTGAAGAGTTGCCTGATCTGGCTTCCTTGCATGGATCACAACATTTATCAACACATCAATACACTAAAGGCTCAGAGAACCCCTGTCGCTTAAAAAACAAACAAATAAATCCTGTGTCTCAAGCATTATTTGATCATTGCTTATTTTTGAAGACTACGTCTCAACATTTCTGAGAACATCAGCATTCTAGGGAAAACAATATATGAAACATTAGACTTAAATAATATGTACAAATTACAACAACAAAAATAATTTCTTAAAGGAAGAACATTTGAAAATGAATGATAAAGCTATTCACAAATTTCATGTAGAAGGGAGGACCATTCCCTGGTGAAGGATATCATGTAATCAACAAAAAGAGGCAGACCCTCAACAGCAACAATCTAAAAAAGACAGGGGAGATTACTAAACTGTGAATTGTTATGATAGTCTTGAAATTTTACTAGCTTTTTCATCAGTATCTAATCCTGGTTAAGTGGATTTTTTTTCAGATGGACCACTGACCATATCAAGGCCAAAGAAATCTATCCTATCCATTTAGTAAAATAAAATTCTGAGAGACATTAATACATCTATCCTTGCTGCAATACTGATGCTCTCCAAACCCAAAATTTTACTTGCATGTAATTATATGCACCATTATAGCATCTGAATTAATTACTCATATACGCATGTATACACACGCAAACATAAACACACATCTTGACCTATTCAGTACTATGCAAATGATATTACAAGACTTCAGAAGATATAATACATTTGGATTTTCAAAAATATTTGGACAAATTTATCTAGTTTGTCAATACTACTCAAATTGATCATAATTTGAGCTTCAAATTACCAAAATAAGCATTCTCAATGGAAAAATGTTTGCACCCAGCATGGATCCTAGTTAATTTTTTAAATCCTAAGAGTTTACATTTATATCACAGACTAAGGTTATATATATGTGTGTTGGGTGGGGGATAAGAAAGAGAGGAGCATGGGATGAGGCAAGGGAAAGAAAGAAAAAGAGATTCATTCTGCATGATGTCTATTCTATTTATAAATTAAAGGTCAGAAAGAGGAGGCCCTTCAAAGCAAACGTCGTGACTCTTAGTTCAAGGGACAACTGAATTATTTCATTTCAAGATATGGTTAAAAGAGTCATGTTCTTAGAAATAAATGATAGTTTTATCTATCATCTTCTTATATTAAAACCTAGCTTCCAGGCATATCATTTGGATCCTTGAACACAATTCTGCAAGTTCCTCTACCCACACCCCAACCCCAATATCTGCCCTTACAGAGGCTCTTCCAGGCTGGCCGGCCACAGTATCCTTGAACAGCAGAAAAGGTTTACACTAGTAAAATATCCTTAGAACCAAAATTGGAAATGCCTCTTTAGACATATAAACAGATCACAGAAAGAAGAAAAGAAACCTAAAAACTTTTGTCCAAAGGTATAAAATTTAAATTAAATAGCTGAGATAATAATAATAATAATAAAATGGTTAATAAAACCAAAGAACCCTATCTCTAAAAAACAATCGAGCTTTAGGATATGCTTCTCTTTGCACAATTTACTCATCTTTGTACAAACTTGTTCTTTTATTATCAGTGTGAGTATCCTACATATTAAGGTGAAAGAAGTCTTCTTTGGACTAGTGAAGAAAATGTCCCAATTTTTAAATTTCATGAAACTGGGTAGGGGGAAGTATTACCTGAAAATAATTCTATTTTATTTGTTTCAGTACAATGGCATTGGGACCTAGAATATCAATGTCCTCTTGGTTTCTTCTTTTCCCATTACACACAAGCTAAAACATACATGCATGCAAACTAACAGTCGTTATTACAGCTCCAAGTAGATACTTACTGCTGTGTTTGCATCAGTGGCATGTGAGTGCTATCGTAATTATCTGTGTGGAGAGGAGGGATGATTTCCCCAGTTACAGGGTGGAACACAGGCAGCGTCGACAGTGGCCATGCGATCTCTCTATTCTTAGACATGTCACGAAGCTCCTTGGTAGATTTCTGAATAGCACTGTGATGGACCAATTGGATACTAGGTCAAAAAGAAATAAAATAATACATATTTAAGTCCATATACTAGCCTGGATGGGTCATCAATTTGAAAAAGTTATAGAAAATTATTTTTCTTTTAAAATAAGAAAGCATTTTTACACTTGGAATATTATGCATGCTATCTCAGAAAAAGATACATTCCACATAAGTTTTAACATCGAATAACTGAACATTATAAACTAATTTAAAAATAAATCTATCTTTTATTAAACTAGGCTATGAAGCACTGTGTTAATATTACAGCCCTAAGTAATAAACTGGTATTCTAGTTAATTGCTACGATTAAGATAAATCTACCATTGCTTTTATGTCATTGCTTCTGGTGGGGCATTTATAAATACTCACAGAAGTTTCATTTTATGGTAGGTTATTACTGAAGATTCAGGAAAACTTGTATGAAAGGTCTTTTCATCTGTTTTCTGGTTTATAGAGATGCAGATTGGGAAATCACATAATATAAATGGCAAGTTAATATTCTAATTCTGAAATAGTTTAGGTTTAATTTTTACCTATATCATCTTAATTTTCAGATCCTTTTTATATTTCGTTTCTACCCCTCTGTATGTATCTATTTAGAAAGCAGCATTCACATGTATGAAATAAAGTATGAAACATGGAAAAGATGGAAAAACAGAAAGCATGGCATACATGTATAGAACGTGGTATGCAACTGAGAAATGAAAAAAAAAATGATAAAGAAAATAACAGGAAAAAAAGACACTTACTCTGGTGTTTGCATGTTTCTCTTTTCCCTAGAAACAAAACAAAATTTATGAATTAAATAATAGCATTGATATTTGGAACATTAAGACTTTATGCTCATGGGATCTTGCGTGATGTGGAAATGCTGACGTTGTTACTATTAAATGCAAACAGGTAGCATTTGCCACCATGTTTATGGCATTTCTTGGATAAGCACACATATAGACATGGAATACTGATGAGAAACACACAGAAAAATGAAAGAAAGAAAGAAAAAAAAACCAAAAACGACATGGAGGTTAAGAATCAAGCTCCTGATTGAAATAAATTCTATGATATAATGAAATCAGGTTACATGTAAAAATGAAAGAATTTGTTACTTGCTGCTTTATTAAATTTTATGCTTTTGGCTTTATTATCCTGACTTCCGGATAATCTCGGGAAGTTATTTTAATTGACAAAGATGTCCTGTAAGTATAACATTCATCAAGTGAGGATGTGTTACTTCAATTATATCCTGATTTTCATTAATTTACTCCTAAGGTGTCTTTAAAAAAATTTTTTTTTTTAATGTTTTAGGCATTTGGATTGTGTCAACCTGTTTGACAGCAGAACAATTTCAAGAAGAATTCTAACCATCACTTCTGAGCAAATTTACTAAGACTATTTATTTAAAGTGTAATTACCAGGTCTATAGATCCTGAAGAGTCTCTGCTCACACAATACAGCCCATATAACCGAAACATCTAGCTTCAATTATGCTGTACTGATGGCATGAATTTACAGTTAGCCTTAATAATTTTCGAATAAAATAATTATGTCCCTTAATTTGATTTTCTAGACTCATCACTATTTTAACTCCTTTTGAAGGAATAAATTACTGTAGTTTGACTTGAACACAATTTCAACACAGTTATAAAGTATTTTACGAACTAATGAAACTTTGCTTTTAATGGAGTCTTATGTGCTGCTATCTTAGTGGAGTCTATAATTTCTTATTAGTGTTTTTAAAGTACTCACACTCCTTCCCGTCGGCAGCACATGATATAAGCTAGTACTAGAAAAAGGACCAGTGCCACTGCCGAGGGCACAGCCAGTGTAATCAGGAAATCCGTGTAATAGTCTCTGCTTTTCAAAGAATCAGAAGGGGGTTTGTATTCTCCACCATCAGGTAAAATCCCCTCTCCACGAATCACTTCCTGATAGGTGGACACTTGCTTTGTTTTATCAACCTAACACAAAAGAAGACAATTACACATCAAGTTAACAGCTTTAAGTATTATGAGGCTTTATAAACTAGACATATCAAAATATATTTTGATAAATTACCAAAAAATAGAAATATTTTCTAAGTACTTAATACCTTGAATTTGCAATGAAATGTACTGGTATTATGGAGAGATGACAAATGAAAGCTTTACCCTGACCTTCTTTCTCTGTTCTTCTCACCATATACATACATACATACAAGCACACATAATAAATACGCATGCATGCATATAAAGAGAGTGCAGGAGCTAATGTGTGTGTGTGTGTGTCAGTGATGGTGCAATGGGTAAGTGCTTGGCTACAGGTTCAAACCCACCAGCTACTCCACAGTAGAAAAAACTCATCTTTCTCCCACAGAGAGGCTGGTGGGCTCGAACTGCCAACTTTGTGGTTCACAATCCAGCACTTATCTTATAGAGCCATGGCGCTCCCACACTATAAATATTGTTGTTGTTGTTAAGTGCCATCCAGTCGAATCAGATCCATAGAGACCCTGTATAGTGTTTCCAAGAAGTGGCTGGAGACCTTGAAATGTTGACCTTGAGGTTCAAACTGACTTTGCAGTAAAGGACTGCACACTTTACACACACATATATTAAATAAATCACTGTTCTTTTTTAGTTTCCTTTCTTCTAATCAGGAGTCTCTCACATTACTATATAAATTTGCTTCCTAATGACAAATCTCTAGGGAACCATAAATTAGCTGATGATCAAGTTTGATATCTAAGGTTAATGAAAAAGAAAAGAAAAAAATAATGAGGGACAATTTCCAAATAAGTACAACTTTGATCTTTCTCCCATCTAGCTGACATAAGTAAATTTTAGAAAAGATAATTTAAGGACTTTGTAACCTATGGAATACTCTAATATTACTAAATTCTAACCATGAATCAAAAATTCAAAATACCAATGCCATGTTAATTTACCTCTATGTTAACTGAACTGCTTTCATTACTTTTTATTGAATTATGCTAAGGCTCTAATGTGGTGCTGTAGTATAAGCACTAGATTGGTAACCAGAACGTCAGCAGTTCAAACCCACCAGGCGCTCCCAGAAACCCTGTACAGGGTCGCTGTAAGTTGGAACCGACTGGACAGCGTACAAGTTTTATATAGAAGATCACTGTTTTAAAAATAGCCATGGGAACTTTATGTTTGCTATTTTTAAAAAAGGGGGTGAACTTTATTCCTGTTATTATTCAGCATTCTCTCCAAAAAAAACTCCACTTGGAGAACTTTAAAAATAATCCAATAATAGTAAAAACTTTATTTTCTGCCAAGGAATTTCTGCTCTCTCTACCTTCTTATTAGCAATGAGAACGAAATAACTGATGAATTTCCCCCTTTTTATCTTAGAAATTAGGAGGCTTACTGCCAAACATGATCTTATTATTTGTGTTTTTTGTAACGTTCAGACCCTAACTTTTTCATTTTAGATTCTATTGTGCCTATTGTATGATTTTTTAATTTGTGCCTTGGAAACCTTTTGTGGTAAGATGTTGTTGTTAAGTGCCATCGAGTTGGTTCTGACTCACAGTGACCCAACCTGGGGTTTCCAAGGAGCAGGTGGTGGATTTGAACATCTGACCTTGTGGTTTGCAGTCCAGTGCTTATCCTAAACCACTGTACCAGATGAGAAAGGGCATATCAACATTCATAGACAAAAAATTATGATTTATAAAACACTTCTCCATACAGTAAAATCTCTAAGATATAAATCACTTAAAATTGTTTTAGAAACTAGATATATTCCTAAGCACAGTTCAGTTTAGAGTCCAAGCACAGGTCCAATGGCTGTGACGAGGGACTGCCGACTGCTAACTGCAGAGCAAGGAGTCTGCCTAGGCGAGCCTTGTTATGTTCAGAGCTGCTCAGCTTTGTCACCTCCATATAATTAGCACCACACCAGAAACACTGAGTGGTGCCAACTTTTATTCATGTGCACGTATTTCAACAATTGAATTACTTTATTTCATTGAAGAAAGCAAAGAAAGAATATTATTTTCCTAAGACACAAGGCACACAAAAGGGTATCCAAGACACAAGGACACAAAATGTGCTATTTGCTCCACATGTGAATGGCAGCTTCTTCAGTACTGGATCCTGGAAAGTTCCGTACACGAAGTGACACTTGTGTTTATGTGTCAATAACTTTGTTCAAATGTCAACTGTAAACTTAGATCTAATTTACTTTCACCAATCATCGGGAGTTGACAGAAGTTAAATTTAAAGGTCACTAAAGAATTAAAATATCTTTCCAGCTTGTAGATTGCAGGACGATCAAAATATAAACAGCTATGGGTAGGAACCGACTCAACGGCACTTAACAACGACAACAATAATACAAATAGATAGATATATAATAAATACTTATATGTGTGCTCATTAGTTGCTGTTGAGCTGATTCTCACAATAACTCATGTTCACAAAATCGGTGTTTATAT
>NW_006408528.1:12799831-12950503 GCF_000296735.1 Chrysochloris asiatica | reverse complement strand
GTTTGTGGAAAAAGGTCCATTATCTTTCAATTCCATTTTTTTCTTGAAGTTTTTGAAGACTTCTTGGATCTATGTGTGTGTACATATCTACATTTATACATGAATATGTACATATATTTATATATAAGTATATATCAGGAGTCCTGATGTGGAGCTGTAGGATAAGCATTGGACCTTAAGGTCGTTTGAATCGTTCAAGATTGGCAATTCAAATTCACCTACTGCTCCTTGGAAACACTATACAGGGTTGCTATGAGGTGGAACTGATTTGATGGCATGTAACAACTACAAAGATACACTCATAGATTGTGTATGTTGTTGTTGTTACGTGCCGTGGAGTCGGTTCCGACTCATAGCGACCCTGTACAAGGTTTCTAAGGCTGTAAATCTTTACAGGAGCAGAGAGCCTCATCTTTCTCCCGCAGAACAGCTGGTAGTTTCGAACTACTGACCTTGCGGTTTGCTGCCCAATTCGTAACCACTATGCTACCAGAGCTCCTTAGATTGTGTGTGTGTGTGTGTGTGTGTATGTGTGTATATATATATATATATATATAATATTTTGGATCTATATACATTATGTTGTTGTTGTAATGTGCCGTGGAGTTGGTTCTGACTCACAGCGACCCTGTACACGGTTTCCAAAGCTATAAATCTTTACGGCAGCAGAAAGCCTCATCTTTCTCCCACAGAACAACTGGTAGTTTTGAACTGTTGATCCTGAGATTCACAGCCCAATTTGTAACCACTACACTACCAGAGCTCCTTTATATACATTATATATATATGTCAAGTGCCATTGAGTAGATTCTGACCCATAGCAACCCTGTATAGGGTTTCCAAGGAGCAGCTGGTGAGCTTGAACCACAGACCTCATAGTTCAAATGGCTTCGCAGTCTGGCTCATTAACCCACGGCGCCACACCAGGACTCCTATATACATATATATATATATATACATATATTATATAATATATACTCCTATATAATATACACTCCTATATACACACACACACACACATATAATATGTATTATATTATATTATGTGTGTGTGTGTATATATATATATAATGTTTTGAAGTCCCCTTGTGCATGTATTTACGAATTTATACTTAAGGTTGTAAGATTCTGACTTTCCCCATTTGGAAATATTTCTTCTCCCTTGAACTTTCCCTATAATTTGAATACACAAGATATTACATCTTGCATACTGTTGTTGCTTTTTTCAGACTTACTGTACTCTGGCACCTCCTTCCAGACTTGTTGTGGTAGTGTGTCATGCAGTTGGTTCCGACTCACAGTGATCCTGCATAGGGTTTCTGAGACCGTGAATCCGTATGGGAGCAGAAACTCATTTTTCTCCCATGGAACCATTGGTGGTTTCAAAGTACTGACCTTAAGGTTAGCAGCCCGACTTGTCACCATTACCTACCAGAGCTCCTTTCCAAAGCAGAATAGTGGCAGCATACTTAAAGGAGAGACATTTTTCAGGTGTTGTACTAAATGCATAATCTCTCTGATTTAGGAGCCACCTGGACATGCAAGGGGGTCCATCTGGACCACCTGCCAAGCTAATCCAGCCCCGGGAACTAATCAAGGGTAGAGTGAGTACAAAAGTGGAAATACTCTTTCTTAAATGAATGCTGTGTCAATGAGCAGGTCAAATCATTGTCAAAGTAAGTCAATTTCAGTTAACAAAGTAAACCCAGGATTTGTCCCTAAAAGCAATTTAGGTTTCAGTCAAACTTTATCTCCAGGCATATCCATTTTACATCTGTAAAAACAACAAAACAAAATAAAACAAAAAACTCACCAATGAAATTTTGCACCAGTCAATGTAAAATTGAGTGCGAAATTTTTTATCACATGTTATTACAGGTTCCATTTCCTGACTGCATCTCAGTTGGTTCTGTGGATTTTTGACTTCTCGTAAACAAGAAGAAAATGGGACATCGGCACCAACCATGACATAGACTCTGTAAAAATGTGAAACTCTCAGGTTATCCTTTAAAGGAAATTGAAAACACTGAAAAACAATCTAGCCTGAAAGCAGGACTTATCTTGGTGAATTGAAGGATTATCTAGAATCTTCCCTAAGGTTGGGGTCTGGGTTTTAAAAGCAGTGATTCATGTAAGGGGTTTCCTTTCATTTGTTCCTTTATCCAACCAATATTTACTAAGTGCCTTGGTGCACCAGACAATGTTTCAATTCAAAGTTAATTTCCAAAAAATTCTATATCATCCTACTTACTTCAAAATAATTATGCTTAATATATTTGCCTTTAAAAACATTTTATTTCAGGTAAATTACTTAGAAAATAACATGATCATTAAAATAAATAATTGAAAGTAATAAATGTACATTTTCACTTAAGTTTAGAAAGATTGTAAAGATACATCCTTGGAGCTAAAATCGCTTCACACAGACTTTCCTATTTGACTCCCCAGTTACGTCTGGCAGCTTTTCTTCTAGTCACAGTCCTACATATTTGGTCTCCCATTAGAATTTCTCTCAGTATGTTATGCATGAAGTTAATTTAATTGAAGGAAAAGCTACTACTGGTGTGTTTTTAATAAACACACACCAGGCAAACGACATTTATTTTCTTTGGTATGTATCTTAGCAATTGTTGTTGTGTGTTATCAAGCCAATTGTAACTCACAGGAACCGTACATGATACAGCAGAAATTATGGGAGCAGACTGCCAAGTTTTTCTCCTACGGAGCTGCTGGGGTTTGAACCACTAACATTTTAGTTAGCAGTCGGGTTCTTAACCTTTGCACCATCAGCACTCCTTATCTTAGCAATGAGAATTAAATAAATAGAATAAATATTTCACCATAAAACAAGGTAATGACAATATCAGCTAAGTATTTCATGTCTTTCAAGAGAAGAGAAAAACTAAGAAAGTATTCTAAATAAATAATATTCATTCTCTTAATAATAACACCATATCTACTTATGAAAAAACAACCCTATTGCCATCAAGTTGATTCCAACTTGTAACAACTCCATAGTATAGAGTAGAACTGTTCCTCAGGGTTTCCAAGCCAGTAAACCTTTAAGGGAGCAAGACAGCTTCATTATTCATATAAGGTACAGCTGGTGGGGTTGAACCACTGATCTAACCCATCAAAACTCCAGTAGTCTTCTTTCTAAAAACTGGTAAGATGATCTTAAAATTCTTATGGAAATTCAAGGGACTCCAATTAGCACAACTATTCTGAAAACAAAAACAAACTTGGCAGACTCACACTTGCCTATCTGAAAACTTATAGCAAAGCTTAAACAAGATAAGATAATATAGTACTGACATAAAAAGATACAGAAGGATGAAGGAAACATAAATGAGAATGTAGAAATAAATCTTAATAATCATAGTAAAGTGGCTTTTGATATTAGTGTCAAGAAAATTCAATGGGGGAAAAGTAGACTTTACAACAAATGGAGCCGGGACAATTGACATCACATGCCAAAAAAAATGAAGTTAAACCCCTACTTCAAAATATATAAAAAAAACTAACTAATAGTGAATTAAACATCTAAATGTTATAGCTTAAATCACTAACCTCTAAAAAGAAGGCACAGGCATAAATCTGCATGGCCTTGGATTAGGTAATAGTTTCTTAGATATGGAACTAAAAGTTTAAGCAATAACAAAAAATTTAATAAACTGAATTTCATCAAAATTTTGACCCTTTGAGCTTCAGAAGACACCATCAAAAGCATGAAAAGAAAACCCTCCACGTAGTAGAAAATTTTTACAAATAATATATCTGATAAGGGTTTTGTATCTAGAAAAAAAATACATAAATTTTTACAGTTCAGTAACCAAAAGACAAATAGTCCAATTTATAAATGGTCAAAGAAGAAGAAATGACATTTCTCCAAAAAATATATACAAATGGCCAATAACTACATGTTATTCTATTTCCCTAAATTTAAACCACACTGAGATACTCCTCCATATTCAGTAGGGTGGCTATTTAAAAATGACAGATATTAACAAGTGCTGACAAAGATGTAAAAAAATCTGGAACCCTAGTACATTGCTTGTAAGAATGCAAAATGGTGTAGCTGCTTTGGAAAACAGTCTGGCAGTTCCTCAAATGATTATAAACATAGCTAGTATTCATTGTTGTTAGATGCTGTTGATCCCAACTCATAGTGACACTATGAAACAACAGAAGCAATTACTGCCCAATCCTGTGCCATCCTCACAAATGCTGCCACCCTTACTTGAGCACCTTGTTGCTGCCACTGGGTCAATCCATCTCATTGGAGTCTTCTTTCTCACTAACCTTCCACTTTACCAAGCATAATGTCATTCTTGATAACATGTCCAAAGTATGAGACGAATCTCACCATCTTGGCTTCGAAGGAGCATTCTGTGTGTACTTCTACCAACATGGATTTGTTTATTTTTCTGGTGGTCCATGGTACTTTTAATATTCTCAAACATCATAACTCAAATTCCTCAATTCTTCTACAGTCTTCCTTCTCCATTGTCCAACTTTCACATGCACATGAGGCTATCGAAATACCATGGCTTGAGTTAGGTGTGCTTTAGTCCGCAAACTGGTATCTTTGCTCTTGAACACTTTAAAGAGGTCTTATGGAGCAGATTTGCCTATGGAATTATGATGGTGAGTCAAAAATTATCTGCATTCCAGTTATATTAAAAATTCTGTTGGCTGCATTGTCTTATCAGCACTTTCCGTTCAAGGTCACTGCTGTGCAGGTATGACATGTGGATATCTGAAAACAAAATTTGGACCAATACATGAAGAAAGGTAAAAATCTCTCAAAAAAACACACTGTTACTGGTGACAAAACATGGATTTATCACTACGAGTCTGAGAGTAAATTGCAGAGTATGGAATGGAAACATCTTCAATTGTTGAACAAGAAAAAGTTCAAAAGTCAACTATCAAACTATACTCATGGAGATGTTGTTGTTGTCAGGTGCCATCGAGTCACAACCTACTCATAGCGACCCCATGCACAGCAGAACGAAACAATGTTCGATCCTGGGCCAACCTCACTACCGCCGCCACACTTGACGCCATCAATGATGTCACCTGGCTGATCCATCTCATTGGGGGTCTTCCTCTTTTTCTCTGACCCTCCACCTTACCCAGCATGACATCCTTCTCCAGCGACTGTTCTCTCCGGACAATGTGTCCAAAGTATGAGAGACGAAGCCTAGCCATCTTGGCCTCCAAGGAGCACTCTGGTTGTACTTCTTCCAAAACAGATCTATTGGTTCTTTTGGCAGTCCATGGCACTTTCAGTATTCTCCTCCAACACCACAACTCAAAGGCATCAATTCTTCTACGATCTTCCTTATTCACTGTCCAGCTTTCGCATCCATATGAGGTTACTGAAAATACCATGGCTTGGGTCAGGCGCACGTTAGTCCTCAAGCTGACATCTCTGCTCTTCAATACTTTAAAAAGTACCTGTGCAGCAGATTTGCCCAATGCAATACATCGTGTGATCTCTTGACTGCTGCTTCCACGAGTGTTGATAGTTGATCCAAGAAGAATGAAGTCCTTGACAACCTCAATCTCTTCTCCATTGATAAGAATGCTGTTTATTGGTCCAGTGGTGAGGATTTTTGTTTTCTTTACATTGAATTGTAATCCATATGGAAGGCTGTGCTCTTTGATCTTCATCAGTAAATATTTTAAGTCCTCTTCACTTTCAGCGATCAAAGTTGTATCATCTGCATATCGCAGGTTGTTAATAAGTCTTCCTCCAATCCTGATGCCACGGTTTTCTTCATAGAACCCAACATTGAGAAGTATGAGTATTCCAGAACACTTAATTGTACTTCTGAGAAATCTGTACCTGGACCAAGAGGCAGTTGTTCGAACAGAGCATGGGAACACTGAATGTTTTAAAATTGGGAAAGGTGTGCAACAGGGTTGTGTTCTTTCACTCATGGAGATAGTAGCTCAAAATACCAACACAGAGGGAAGGAGTCTTCACATCAAGGATCAATGCTATCCCCTCTGTACACCGGGTAGATAGGGACGGGCAACTTAGACATTGGCTACCTAAAATGTGGGGGTGATAAAGGCATGAAGTGATTGGCTTACAAGGTTTCAAGAGGGAGTTTAGTTTAAGTGTGTGGGGAACATAGAGTCCCCACTGAAAAGTTTTCATCTTGTCTAGACAGGTCTAGTGAAAAGAGATGGGGATAAGATTCATATGATTCAATAGTGAATAACTGTTATCATGACTGAGACTGTCACAATTGTAAAGGTGGAAGTTTTGTAACAAAAACGGAGGAGTAGTTAATCTTACAGTCCAGAGACAGAGAACTCTAGGACCATCAAGGGAGTAGAGCACAAGCGGAATGCGGAGAAGCAGCGACACCAGAAATGGAGACGCATTTCTAGTGTCCAGAGAAGCATTTCTGGTATCCAGAGAAGCAGCAACACCAGAAATGGAGGCAGAGATGGGAACATGGAGAGAGGGAGCAGCTGAGGACTCTAGATTCATGGGAAGAAAGGGACTGAGAGCTGTGGCCAGGAGGCAGACTTGCAGAATGTGTCATTTAGTGGTGTAAATTATTATATATATGTCTGAGTTAAAAAAAAAGAGCTTAAATGATTAGAGAGAAATACTGTTAACTGATGGTACATGGAGGGGATTATAACCATTGTAATGAAACAAAGTGTATGATTTGTTGAATGTAGATCTGATGATCTACCCTGTAAACTTGCTCTCAATTCACAATAAAAACTTGGAAAAAAAAAAGTCAACTATCAGCTAGAAAACTGATGCTTACAGTTTTCTGGGATCCTCAAGGGCCAGTATTGGAACACTATCAGGAAAAAGGTACAACAGTCAATAGTGAGATGCTCATTGAAGAGCTGAAGCCTAAATTTAGGATTAAAGGGAGAGGACTGCTATCCAAAGGCAGTGTGATCTTGCATGACAATGCACATCCACACACATCTGACCACACTGTTGACACTGCAAAAATCTCATTTGAGGTGTTAAAACTTCCTCCCTATAGTCCTCATTTTGCCCCATCAGACTTCCACCTCTGATGAAGAGGGAAGACAGCTCAGCCTAAAACATTTGAAAATAAGGGAATATGAAAGCTTGTTGACAGATGGACAAATGTAATGAAAGGGAGATTATGTTGGGAAAATGGTGTATTTGTCTTTTCTAAAATTCTACAGCCAGAGTACACATAATTTTTGACTTATTCTCATATGTTGTTTTATTTCTTGACTGCTGCTTCCATCAATGCCGATCCAAGCAAAATGAAGTCTTTGACAACTTCAATCTTTTCTGCATTTATCATGATGTAATTTATTGATCAAGTTGTGAGAATTATTGTTTTCTTTATATCAAGGTGCAATTCATAATGAAGGCTATACTCTTTGATCTTCATCAGTAAGAATTTTAAATCCACTCCCAGCAAGCAAGGTTGTATTATCTGCGTATCACAGGTATGAATGAGTTTTCCTCCAATCCTGATGCCACATTCTTCTTCATATAATCCACTCTTTGTTCAGCATACAGATTTATAAGAAAGTTTAAAGAGAACAATACTGGTGTATACCTTTCCTGATTTTAAACTTGTCAGTATTTCCTGTTTGGTTCTAACTACTATCTGTTGATCTATGTACAGGTTCTTCACGAGCAAAATCTTATGTTCTGGAATACTCATTCTTCGCAATGTTTTCCATAGCTTGCCATGATCCACAGTCGAAAGCCTTTGCATAGTCAATAAAGTACAAGTAAATATCGTTCTGATATTCTCTGCTTTCAGCCAAGATCCATCTGACATCAGCAGTGATATCCCTCATTCCATATCCTCTTCTGAATCCGGCTTGAACCTCTGAAGATCTCTGTCAATGTATGGTTGCAGCCATTTTTGTATTATCTTGAGCAAAATTTTACTAGCATGTAATATTAATGATATTGTTTGATGATTTCCACATTCCATTGGGTCACCTCTCTTTGGAATAGGCACAAACACAGAACTCTTCCCATAAGTAAGCCAGGTAGTTGTCTTCCAAATTTCTTGGCATAGATGAGTAAGTACTTCCAGTGCTGCATCAATTTGCCGAAAGATTTCAATTTGTATTCCATCAATTCTTGAAGCCTAGTTTTCCACCAATGTCTCAGTGCTGCCTGAAATTCTTCCTTCAGCACCATCGGTTCTTGATCATACACTATCTCTTGAAATGGTTAAACGTGAAGCATCTCTTTTTAGTGTACCTTCCATCCTCTTTTAATGCTTTCTGCATCATTCAATATTTTGCCCATAAAAATCCTTCAGCATTGCAATTTTCTGTTTTTTAAGCCTGAGAAATATTGAATTTTGTTCTTCCCTTTTGGTTTTCTAACTCCAGGTTCTTTTTACATTTCGGTATACTTGACTTTGGCTTCTAGAGCTACCCTCTGAAATTTTTGCCCCTCTCTTCCCACAGATGTCATCAGGTGAGGTCCATATGTATAGTTGCCTTTTGTGTTATAAAAAAATGGTATTTGCAATGAATAAGTCATTGGTGTTGCAAAATACTATCATGTGATTACCAGCATCTTTCTACCACCAAAGCTGTATTTTCCAACTACTGATCATTCCCCTCTTTCCAATCTTTGCATAACAATCACCAGTAATTATCAATACACTTTGATTGCATGTTTAATCAATTTGTAACTGAGAAAGTTGGTAGAATTCTTCAATTTCATTATCACTAGCTTTAGTGTTTTTTTGTGTAAATTTGAGTAACTAGCATATTAAGTGGTCTTCCTTGTAGGTATATGGATATTATCCAACCACAGACAGCACTGTACTTCAAGATAGATATTAAAATGTTCTTTTTGATGATAAAATGCAACGAACACCATTCTTGTTGAATTTCTTGTTCCCAGGATAGTAAACCATATGATAATCAGATTTAAAATGACTTATACCAGTCTATTTCAGCTCACTAAAGTCTGAGATATCAATCTTAATGTGTTCCATTTCATTTTTGACAACCTCCAATTTTCCAAGATTCATACTTCGTACATTCCATGTTCTATTAATGGAACTCTGGTAGTGCAGTGGTTAAGAATCGGGCTGCGAACCTTAAGGTCAGTAGTTCGAAACTACCAGCTGTTCTGCTGGAGAAAGATGAGGCTTTCTGCTCCCATCAAGATTTACAGCCTTGGAAACCCTATACAGGGTCGCTATGAGTCGGATCCGACTCCATGGCACATGACAACAGTGTTTCTCCTCATGTTGTGCTCTATCAGTAAATGAAGGTCCAGAAAGCTTTACTGCATTCATATCATCATGTTCAACTCAACTTTGTGGAAGCAGCTCTTCCCCCAGTTATATTTTGAGTGCCTTCTAACCTAAGGGGTACATCTTCCAGCACCAAATCAGACAATGTTTCACTGCTATTCATAACGTTTTCAGTGGCTAACCATTCAGGAGCAGTCTGCCTCTCCGTCTGCCTAATCTGCCTTAGTCTGGAAGTTCAGCTGAAAGCTGGCAATGATGAGTGACCCTTCTGGTATTTCAAATAACAGTGACATAGCTTCCAGCATCACAGCAACACACAAGCCACCACAGCTCAAAAAACTGACAGACCAGTGGTGGCAGAGTTACCAGATGACTCAGTAAATTCGTTCCTAGGTGTATACTGAAGAGAAATGAAAATACACTTCCATGCAAAAAGCTGTACACGAATGTTAATAGCAACATTATGAATACTAGTAAAAAAAAGTAGACAAAAAAACAAATATCATCAAATGATGAATACAGTATTACTCAGCAATAAAAAAAATCAAGTACTGATTCATGTTACAACATAGATGAACCTCAAAATATTATTCTAAATAAGGAAATCAATCACAAAAGACCACTTAGACGAGTCCATTCATATAAAATGTCCAGAGCAGGTAAGTTTACAGAGACGGAAAGTAAATTAGGGCTTGCCTAGGGCTTTTGGGGTGAGCAGATGGGTACAGAGAAAAGGAGGAGTTGTGATAATAAAAATATTCTAAAACTGATTGTGGTTTTTGCCACATAATTCTTTAAATATACTACAAAGCAATATATACTTACAATAGATGCATTATATAGTATGTAAACAATATCTCAGCAAAGTTATTTTTAAAAACGGAAATGAAAATTCAGGACAAAAATTCAAAGTTATATAAAGGTACGTATGATGTCACCCCCAAGCTTGAGGTAACAACTTTGTCCCACAAACTCATTTGGTTGTTCCTTATATCAATTTAATAATTTAATTTTCATTTGAAAGAACATTTTAAAAACTATGTTACCCTTGGGAAATGAATAATATATGATGGACTAATATATTAATTTACAAAATAAAAAACAAAAGCAGATATGAGAAATCATAAGTTTAGATGATCAGTGAGAATCAACATACTCCATTTAAAAAACTGCTATTATTTTAAAGATTCAAATAAAGCCTCTTTTATGCCACTAATAACTGTCTGGTGTGGCGCAGAGGGTTAATGTGCTGTACTGCAAACTCATTTTGAACTGCAAGGTCGGCAGCTGAAGCTCACCAGCTGCTCCTTGGAAACCCTATACAGGTTCGCTAGGAGTCAGAATCTACTCGCCGGCATTTACCAACAAACAACAAAAATTGCCTTGCCAATACTACTTTTCTTGTTAACTATAAAATGCAACTTTGATTTTTAATTTTCTAGTTTGTAAATACAGAAATAAATATTTCTTACACTGGCTGACTTAACATGACATTGATTTTCATTTATTGTTGTGGTTGTTGTTAAGTGCCGTCGAGTCGGTTCCAACTCATAGCAACTCTGTATAGGGTTTCCGATGAGTGCCTGGTGAGCTTAAACCGCAGACCTTGTGGTTCAAATCGACTTTGAAGTCTAGTGCCACACCAGGTGGTAATGATGGTGATGGTGTAGGTTCCAACTCATAGTGACCCTATATAGGGTTTCCAAGGCTGTAAATCTTTAT
Organism: Chrysochloris asiatica; assembly: GCF_000296735.1. NCBI lineage: Eukaryota > Metazoa > Chordata > Mammalia > Afrosoricida > Chrysochloridae > Chrysochloris > Chrysochloris asiatica. Next base: position 12,939,518 of record NW_006408528.1, on the reverse strand, counting down.
GGGAACAGAAAGCCTCATCTTTCTCCTGCGGAACCACTGGTAGTTTCAAACTGCTGACCTTGAAGTTATCAGCCCAATTCGTAACCACTACGCTACCAGAGGTCCTTTCACCAGGTAGGAATGTTAAATTAACTCATTCTAAATTAATGTAAACAAGCATAAGAGGTTTTCATGCTTGGAACTGCTGCATTTTTTCTTAAATTATAAAAGTAATATAAAAATATTACAGGCAATTTACAATACAGAAACAGAATTTATTTACATTGCAGAGATAACTCTTTTCCCTTTTTAATATACCTTGCAGAATATTTTCAAATGCACTTATATTTTAAACTAATTGCAATCACCTCTGAAATATAATTTTGTGTCTTCTGTTTTCACTTAACACATCATAAGCATTGTTCTATATTGTACAGTCTTTGTAATTATCATTTCTGGCAATTTAATTTTTAAGTGCACATGTTTTATTCATCAATTATTTCAGAGTTGGACATGCATATTGCTTCCAATTTTTTTATGTTTTAAGTAATACTGGGGAGACCATCTCTGTGCATATTCTTTAATGTTAATTACTATCTAAAAAGAGATGCCTAGAACTGGAAACATTTTAATGACAGTTGACAACCCCTGCCAAATTACTTTCATCTCTACTTGGATGATCCATCCTTTTCCAACATAATATGTTCCCAGCTGAGCTCATCATCACCCCACCCCACCCCACCTCCACCTGTTCTCCTGTCCATCTTCTTTTCTTTCCCCAGTTGGCATCTCCAGTTGCACAAGTCATAAACTCAAGTACCATCACCTTTGACTCTTCTCCTCCTTTCCACAGACTGAATCCATCATCACTCTTTAACATTTACCCTGAAAAAAACTCTCATACACACACCTGTCCACTTTGTTCACATTTTATGAAGTGAAATGACGATGAGCTTTACCTTTATGAAAACAAATGAGATTAGAATATATCAAGTACAAGACTCTCAAGCAATATTAACAAAGTATTGTGCCTCACAATGTTAAGAACGGTTATATACCAGATAGAGCTTGTTGTTAATATTTTTTCATTTTGAACAATTAAATTTCTCGTCTTTGAAATAAAATGGATTTATTGATGTCTTTAGCCATATAACTTGAATAATCAGTTGTTGCTGTTGTTGTTAAGTGCCTCAAGTTGGTTCCGACTCATAGCAACCTTGTATAGTGTTTCTGAGGAGCAGCTGGTAGATTTGAATCGCCAACTTTGTGGTTCACATTCCAATACTGATCCTACAGTGCCACACCAGAAGTAGCAGGTAAATAATTTAAGCCAAAACTCTTTTTAAGCAACAGTTAGATAATTAGATCCCATGATCTGTATTTGTTTTACTAATTGTCCAAGTAATGACAATACCTTTTTCTGTATTAGATGTGATAGGCCATAAAAGTAGCTTACAGATGACTGTGTATACACATGTTACGTGGTGCTGGGGAATTCCTGAACTCTTGAAAGAAGGAATACCATACATCTTGCTCTGCCTCCCTCCCCAAAATACACCCTATCCCTGTTTCTTCATGTATCTCTGCAGTCAATCAATGAAAACTAAGATAAACTGAAGAAAAAAAAAAAAAACACCACAGAATTTATGGGATTGTAACTAAATATACATAATTCTAGATAAACAGTTACGGTTAAATTTCCTCAGATTCATGGACCCCTCACGCGTATCGTAACAGAACTGTGCTCCACAAGGTTTTCAATGGCTAATCTTTCAGAAGTAGACTGCCAGATATTTTGTTCCAGGGCACCTCTGTGTGGACTCAAGTCTCCAAACTTTTGGTTAGCAATGAACACTTAACCACTTGCACTATCCAGGAACATAAACATAAGAAAATAGGGTAATTAAATGAAAAAGCAATCCAGAGTTAAGAAAAAAATTTAGAAACCTGACAGGTAACCATCCCGTTGTAATATGGAGCATTGAATTTGGTGCTAAACTTCCTCATTGTTGTTTCTGTTAAGTGTTGTCAAGTTGGTTCCAATGCATAAAGACCCTAGCTAGGGTTTCCCAAGCTATAAATCTTCATGGGAGCAGAAAGCCTCAATGTTCTTCCTTGGAGCAACTGCTGAGCTTGAACTGCCAACTTTGTGATTAGAGGTCCCATGCTTATTCTACAGAACCACACTACTCCTAAACTTCCTCATATCCAAATGAAAATAGAAAAAGAAAACAGTACATATCATCATTCTCATTTTTAGAGGCATGAACATTCCTTAGCGATCTTAAAGAATTTTCTCATGAGTGACCTTATCTGGGAGAAAATTACTAGCATAAAGTGCTAAGCAGGTTGATAATAAAGGGAGGAGCAGTTTCATAGGGCTGTCTCCTGTAATGGTCTCTGTTAAGTCCAAGGACAGGACGACAAAACTCTTTAAATAGCCAGCTCACTGCAGAGACAGGAGCTAGCCCCAGTCTGCAGGTCCCTCCCATCAGCACCTCCCTTTCTCAGCCAAACTTCTTTAAAAATGAACACCTATTCAGCAAATCAACTCTGCGTTCCTCCTGTTCACTCCTTAATCCTCTGACGTCTGGCCTCTATCCCTACTCATCCACTAGAATTGCTCTTGCCAAGGTCGCTGAGGACTTCTTCGTTATTCAATCCAACGCTCACTTTAAAACACACACACAGGGACTTCAAAATTTCATGGAAAAATTCAATTACCTTTCCATTCCATTTTCCCCTAGCTTTTGAAGCCCCTTCATACAAAATATAAAGTTGTTGTTGGACATACAGTCACTGGAAGTCAGAACCCACTTGATGACATCTAACTACTTTTCATATTCCAAACTTTATATAAATGGTATCAAACTGAAATTTTCCTTCTGTAAAATTTTAAATATTATGATTTTTATATTATGTCTGCAAATGAATGCATTTTCACTTTGCATATACTATTTGCATAATATATTTACATCTATTCTGAGTATATGAAAACCTTGGAATGGAATTATTAGGTCATAGGGCATGTGCAACTTCAGCTTTCTTAAACATGGCATTTTTACTTTTTATTTTCTCATTTTCCCCTACTCTATATTCCCATAGCACAGCACAATGGTCCCCACTGCTCAACATTTTTCCCACATATTTCTTATTTTTAGATGTTATAATTTTAGCCAACTTACTGTTGTAAAGTGTTGTCAATCGGTTCTGACTCATAGCAGCCCTGTGTAGGGTTTCTAAGGAGCAGCTTGGTGGGTTTGAAGCACTGATCTTATGGTCAACAGTCCAGTGCTTATTCAGGACTCCATTTAGGTAAATTAATGGGTAGTAAATTATAGGTTTCTCTGCTATGCATAGAGTTTTCAGTGACTAGCGATTCGGAAGTAGTTTGTCACTCTTTCTTCCTAGTCTGTCTTTGTTTTGTAGCTCATCTGAAACCTTTCCACCATGGGTGACCCTGTTGGTTATTTAAAACACCAGTGGCATAGCCCTCAGAATCACAGCAACTCAAACCACCACAGCACAACAGACAGACGAGTGGTGGCCGTTTGGTTTTATGTCTATACTGTCTCTTTAAATTTCTATGTCAATCTTGAAGAATCTATGAAGAAAAACGTGGCATCAGGATTGGAGGAAGACTCATTGACAACCTGCGATATGCAGATGATACAATCTTGATCGCTGAAAGTGAAGAGGACTTGAAACATTTACTTATGAAGATTAAAGAGCACAGCCTTCCATGTGGATTACATCTCAATGTCAAGAAAACAAAAATCCTCACCACTGGACCAATAAACAACATTCTTATCAATGGAGAAAAGATTGAAGTTGTCAAGGACTTCATTCTTTTTGGATCAACTATCAACACTCGCGGAAGTAGCAGTCAAGAGATCAGACGACGTATTGCACTGGGCAAATCTGCTGCACAGGAACTTTTAAAGTATTATAGAGCAGAGATGTCAGCTTGAGGACTAAGGTGCGCCTGACCCAGGCCATTGTGTTTTCAATAGCCTCATATGGATGTGAAAGATGGACAGTGAATAAGGAAGATCGTAGAAGAATTGATGCCTTTGAGTTGTGGTGTTGGAGGAGAATACTGAAAGTGCCATGGACTGCCAAAAGAACCAATAGATCTGTTTTGGAAGAAGTGCAGCCAGAGTGCTCCTTGGAGGCCAGGATGGCTAAGCTTCATCTCTCCTACTCTGGACACATTGTCCAGAGGAAACAATCGTTGGAGAAGGATGTCATGCTGGGTAGGGTGGAGGGTCAGAGAAAAAGAGGAAGACCCCCAACGAGATGGATCAGCCAGGTGGCATCATTGATGGACTCAAGTGTGGCAGTGGTAGTGAGGTCGGCCCAGGATCGGACATTGTTTCGTTCTGCTGTGCATGGGGTCGCTATGAGTCGGTTCCGACTCGATGGCACCTGACAACAACAACAACAAATCATAGGTGCTCATATTTTAATTTGCAAGTCTTTGATTACTAGTTAAGTTGAGCATTTTTTCCCTATGGCCATTAGCCTCCTTTGTGGCTTGTCTAGTCATATATTTTGCCCATTTTTCTACTAGGTTATCTTTTTATTACTGATTTAAAATTCTTTATTTTGACATTAATACTTTGTTGTGTATATGTGTGGCAAAAATTTTCTCCTGGTCTGTGAATTATCTTTTTGTTGTTTTGGTATCTTTTGCTAAAATTTTAGTTTTGAAGGCAAATATATGGGTTTTTTCCCCCATGGTTTGTACTTTTGAGAATTAAGAAATCATTGCTTGTTAATTTCAATGGAGACTACACCAAATTCTCCAACTAGCTTTCTCATTAATAAATTAGACATTTGATATCCACCTCTGATACTTAATGTGTAGACTGGTTCATGTTCTTCTGGCAGGACACATGGATACCAATGGGGCCTCTAAAATCCCAATGCATATCTTTACTCAGTCCTCACTCCATTCTGTCCTTCACTGATACTATAATATCACACCCTTCACTCTAAAGAAAAAGTTAAACATGAATCATATTTTACAAAGGTCTCTAATGCTTCCGGATAAAATCCAAACCATTTTCCATGGCACATAAAGCCTTATATGATCTGGTCTTTGCATCCGTGGTAACTCTCTCTTCTGGAACCTTCTCTTCTATTTCTAACTAAGTCATTTTCCACATCCATGGCACTCTCAGGAGTTGTTTTTTCATGTTTTCAGGAGACTAATATACATTCAGATTCTAAGGTTCAGATGAGGCTCCATCTACTCTACGAACCCTTTGCAGGCTTGGCTATGAGGTGGATGAGAAGACTGCTCTTTGAATAACTCAGTTGTTAACAATTGCATTTTCATTAAGTGATTGTTTGCTGGTCCTTTCTAGATTGTGAGCCTAATTTGTTTTTTAAATAAAAAATGAATACAACATTCCCCCATAATAAGTAATTAATTTTTGCTAAAATGTGAAGAAAAAATTATGCCCAGATATGAGACATGGCTGTATTTATTTATTTATTCCTGGTGTGGTGCTGTAGGATAAGCAGTGGATTGCTAATGGCAAACTCGGTGGTTCAAATCCACCAGCTGCTCTCTGGAAACCCCCTATACAAGGTAGCTATGAGTTGGAACTGGCTCAACAGCACTTAACAACAACAGCTTAATAACAATAATGGACTGATTTAGGTTCCCAGGTTTTACTTTATTAAAGTCAGTTTAAAATTGCTTTTATATTCATAAATGCATAAAAGAAAAGATATCGGCACCAAAAGTGCAGGACAAACACAATTTAAGAATAAATCATCAGGGATGTTGACAGTTCGTCAGAGCACTATGGATTCCCTGGGATCATAAACTACCATCAGACTAATATTTGACAAGCAGTGACTTCTTCAAAAATAATTTATAACAAAAGCTTTTGATATGGGACAAAAAGGAGACAACTAATTAGAGGTTAATACTTTATGAGATGGTCTAGAGCATAAACTAGTGCTCCCTGTCACTGAGTGAGGGTAGTCCACATGTTTTGGTAACAAGAGGAAATAGTAGTAGGTTTGACAATCTCTTAGGAACAGTGAGTATATTCTTTAATCCTCACACCCCATCATTCCCTTCATAGGCACCATTTACACCACATCACTCAGTCGTGGTTGGCAGCTATGACATACCTACAATGAAATATGAACTAGCTCATCTTACACCAGCTTTATCCCAGGCTAAATACATACACGAGTCCTTAGACTCTGGCTGGGTATCAGGAGTAAAAACAGCACCTAGACCATGCTCTCAGAGAGGGCACTGTTGCCCTGGGGTTAGGGGTCTGGCAAGTGAAAACAGATCTTTTTAGGAGGCCCAGGCTTCTTTGCAGGAGTTCAATCACTTTGAAGTAAATCTTTATCACTGTTTTCTGTTTGATTAAGGAGAGGTTTGAAAGCCATCAGAGAGTTCTGCAGAGATGAAATGCGCAAGAAGGATGAGGACTGGAATGCTGCAGACTGGGTTCCTGACACTGACATTTAATGGTGTTTTGGGCTGCAGTAGAGTATAGGTTTACTCTGATAAAGCTGGGCCCTGGTGTGGGGCTGTAGAATAAACAAAGGATTGGAAGTATCAAAGTTCATTCAAACCCACCAGCTGCTCTTGGAAACCCTATATAGGGTAGTTATGAGTGGAACTGTCTTGACAGCCCACAACAACAACCACTACTACGAAGAGCTACTCTTGTTGATGTTGTTGTTGTTCAGTGTCCTCCAGTTGGTTCCGACTCATAGCAACTCTATATATAGGGTTTCCCAGGAATGGCTGCTTGCGGTTCAACTGACCATGCAGTCCAGTGCTAATCCTACAGCACCGGTGACATTGTAGGATAAGAACTGGACTTCTGGTCACAAGGTTTGCAGTTCAAACCTGTCAGCTGATCTGTAAAAAAAAAAAAGATGAGGCTTTCAGAAACTCTATACAGGTTCTCTCTGTGAGTCAGGACTGACTCGACAACACCTAATAACAATTATCCAGAAAGTGATCCACCCTTCCTCTCCATCCCAACCTTGATAAATCACCAAAGTGTATTATTTCTTTTCATATGGATATCTATTTCTAACTTTTTATATTTGTTGTTACTATTGTGTGCTGTTTAATTGGTTCCCACTCATAGAGACCCTGGATAGGGTTTCTGAGAAGCAGCTGGTCGGTTTGAATTGTTAGGCCACCAACCTTTTTGCTTATCCTACAGTGCCACACCAGGAGTCCTTTTTATAATAGTGGGAGCATACGTGAGATAATGCACTGGACTGCAAAGTTAGTTTGAACCAAAGGTTGGCAGTTCTAATTCACCAGCCACTCCTCGGAAAGCCTACAAAGGGTGGCTATGAGTTGGAACCCTCGATGGCACTTAACAACAACATATATTTTTACTTTTGTGATTGACTTATTTCACTCAGCATAATGTCCTCCAGATTCATGCAAATTATAAGATTATTCTTTATAATTGCATAGTATTCTAGTGCACAAATAAATGTACTACGGTTTGTTTGTTTGTTTGAATTCATCCATCCATTGATTGGATCTTAGGCTATTTTCACCTTTTCACTATTGTGAATTATGTTGCAATGAACATTGGTGTATATATGCCTGTTCATGTCACTGCTCTTACATCTCTTGCATATAAACTGAGGAGGAGCTGGATCAAAAGATAATTCTACTTCTAGATTTTTGAGGAAGTGCCATACTGTTTTCCATCTTTTTTATACCATTTTACAGTCCCACCAGCAGTTTATAAGAATTTCAATCTGCCCACAGCACTACCAGAATTGGTTTTGTTTTTTAATCATTGCCACTTTTACAATTTTGATTCAATCCTGGTATGGCACTGTAGGTTAATGCGCTGGACGGCAAAAGTCGGTTTGAACCACAAAGTCAGTGGTTCAAACTCACCAGCTGCTCCTTGAAAACCCTATACAGGGTTGCTATGGGTCGGAACCAACTTGATGACATTTCACAACAACAACAACAACAAATATTTAATGATCATAAGCATCTTTTCATGCATTTGTCAGCTATCAGAATTTCCTTTGATGAAGTGTCTATTCAAGACCTTTGCCTGTTTTTTACTGGGTTGTCTTCATGTTGTTGAAGTGTTGAAGCTGTCTATGTATTTTAGAGATTCAACCCTGGTTAGGTAGGTCAAGTCATTTCCAAAGATTTTTTTTCCCCCTATCTGTGACTTCTTTTTATTCTTTTGGTAACATCTTTTGATGAGCATAAGTATTTAATTTTTAAGAGTTCCCAGTTACCTCATTTATGTTCTGTGGTTTCACATTAATAGTTGTGCTGAATAAGTTATCTAAGCCAAAAACTAGATCCCCTTGTTTGGTTCTATATTATCTTCTAGGAACTTTATAGTTTTAGCTTTATGACCTGCTATTAGTTTGACTACACATATAAAATATAGGAGAATCTATAGTTACTAGATTGTGGCTTTGATGAGCAATAGGAAATAATTTCAGAGTATAAAAAAACAAAAACTTAGTATTAGGTAGAACATATTACTAAGCAGCTGATATAACCTTGCTGGCTGAAGGTGAAGAGGACTTAAAACATTTACTTATAAAGATCAAAGAGCACAGCCTTCACTATGGATTACATCTCAATGTAAAGAAAACAAAAATCCTCATCACTGGACCAATAAACAACATTCTTATCAATGGAGAGAAGATTGAAGTTGTCATGGACTTCATTCTTCTTGGATCAACTATCAACACTCATGGAAGCAGCAGTCAAGAAATCAAACGACATATTGCATTAGGTAAATCTGCTGCACAAGACCTTTTTAAAGTGTTGAAGACCAAAGATGTCGGCTTGAGGACTAAGGTGTGCCTGACCCATGCCATGGTATTTTCAGTAACCTCATATGCATACGAAAGCTGGACAGTGAATAAGGAAGACCGTGGAAGAATTGATGCTTTTGAGTTATGGTGTTGACGTAGAGTATTGAAGGTGCCATGGGTTGCCAAAAGAACCAATAAATCCGTTTTGGAAGAAGAGCAGAGAGAGTGCTCCTTGGAGGCCAAGATGACCAAACTTTGTCTCTCATACTTCAGACATATTGTCAGGAGGGGCCAGTCACTGGAGAAGGATATCATGTTTGGTAAGGTGGAGGGTCAGAGAAAAAGAGGAAGACCCCCAATGAGATGGATTGGCCAAGTGGCAGCATTGATGGACTCATGTGTGGCAACAGTAGTGAGGTTGGCCCAGGATTGAGCAGTGTTTCGTTATGCTATGCATAAGGTCGCAGTGGGATGGTACCGACTTGATGGCACCTAACAACAACAATACTTCTGAAGTATATGAATATGTTGTTGTTGTTAAGTGCCATCAAAGCAGTTCTGACTCACAGCGACACTCTTATTTATGGTTTCCAAGGCAGTAAATCTTTACAATAGCAGAAAGTCTCATCCCACTGAACGACTGGTGGGCTTGAACCACGAACCTTATGGTTACAAGACCAATGTTTATCCTACAGAGCCATGTGCTCCCCATATTGCTGTTGTTAAGTGCTGTCGAGTCAGTTCCAACTCATAATGGCTTTGGATAGGGTTTACGAGGAGCAGCTGGTGGGTTTGAACGGCCGACCTTGTGGTCCAAACCGATATTGTAGCCAAGTACGTAGCCATCCCAGGACTCTGATAGTCACACGAATGCTCCCCATATGAATTAATATTGTTATTGTTGTTGCTAAGTGCTGTCAAGTCATCACCAAAACTAATAGAGAGCCTGCCTGTATAGGGTTTCAGGGAGTCCTGGTGTGGTGCTGTGGGTTAATGCGCCAGACTGAAAAGCCATTTGAACTACAAGGTTGGCAGTTCAGGCTTACCAACTGCTCCTTGTAAACCCTACACAGGGTTGCTATGGGTTGGAATCTACTCAATGGCACTTCACAACAATAACAACAACAACCACGACATAGGATTTCAGAGGAGCGGCTGGTGAATATGAACTGCTGACCCTGTGTTCTGAAGACTAGTGCTGATATTACAGCACCACACCAGGAGTACTTTTTAACACGTCGGATATGAATATGGAGTCCTGGTGTGGTGCCTTAGGATAAGCACTTGACCTCAAAGTTGAACTGCAGGGTCAGCAGTTAAATTCACTAGACGTTGCTCGGAAACCCTACACAGGGTCGCTATGAGTTGGAATCAATTCGACAGAATTTAACAGCAACATATGAATACAGGGTGCTTTAAGAAGTTCATGGAAAAATGGAATTAAAAGAGACTGGAATTTTTCCACGAACTTTTTGAAGCCCTTTTATATTTGCGGTAAAATATGTATAATAAAATACTTGCCAAATTGACAGTTTTTACATGTGCAATTTACTGGCATTGATTACATTCATTATATTGTAAGATAAATAAATATATATGTATATACAGTCATGTGTATATAAATATTGCTTCTGTTAAGTGCAGTAGAGTCAGTTTCAACTCATAGCGACTCTATACAGGGTTTTCAAGGAGCAGTTGGAAGGTTTGAACCACGGACCTTGTGGTTGCAATCCAGTGCTTATTCTACAGTGCCACACCAGAAGTCCATACACACACATGCACACATGTTTAATCACAAAGGCAAAGAATTTAAACAAACTACGGTATGCCCCATCACAAAGGAAGGAAGACACAAGAGAGGAGTGAAGTAAAGGATTCAATTGTAGACTTAAGACAAAAAGGTTAGAACATTGTTTTGTTACCATGACACTATAAACCAACTAAAAAAGTATGCAAGATTATCCCCAGTGACACACTTTTCTTCTACTCAAGCAATGATGCTTGTTTGTATAGGGACACTGAAGTAACAGAATTGGCATTGGGTACAATTTATAGAAACGCTATTTTAAAAGATTTCTCACATGAATACTTTATAAAGGTTAAGGCTTAACATTGAATTAAAACTCATGGAAAGCATTTCAAGTTGGGAAGGGATCTGAGGCAACACGGTCCAAATAAATGCCACTGGGCCTACTCCCTGAAGTATCTGACAGCATATGCTGCCTTTAGCAGGTGCGGGGAGTCAATCAGTTAATGACTGGATTCTCTATCAACTACTGGTAGAACAAAAATCTGTTCTTAATTTAGAGTCACATGCTCAGGCCCAGTCCTGGGGATAAAGAATTAGAACTACTAGGGAAGCCAGAGGCAGGAATCTGTCTATATTGTTAATAGTCAGGGGTGGAAGCATTAGGACAGAATTTGGTCTATAGATTGCTAGTTCAATGTAGTGTAGCTCCAGTTCTAAAGTGCCTCTGTGGGTTATTGCTGTTAAGTGCCGTCGAGTTGGTTCTGACCCATAGCAACTGCAACTACGTATAGAGTTTCCAAGGAGTGGCTGGTGAGCTTGAACTGCTGACGTTGCGATTCAAACCAACTTTGCTGTCTAGCACATTAACCCACAGCGCCACACCAGGACTCCTCCTCTGTGGGTTTTGTTGTTGTTGTTGTTAGGTGCCATCGAGTCAGTACTGACTCACAGAGACCTTATGTACAGCAGAACGAAACACTGCCCGATTCTGGGCCAACCTCACTACTGTTGCCACGCTTGAGTCCATCAATGCTGCCACTTGGCTAATCCATTGCATTGAGGGTCTTCCTCTTTTTCTCTGACCACCTTACCAAACATGATATCCTTCTCCAGTGACTTGTCCCTTCTGACAATGTGTCCAAAGTATGAGAGATGAAGTTTGGCCATCTTGGCCTCCACGGAGCGCTTTGGCTGAGCCTGCATTATTGGCAGGCAAAGGTGAGTTCAGAAAGCAACAGCCATAGAAAACTATCCATGTCTGGTCTTCATGGAGCTTCCTTGAATATCTTTTGGTGATTGTTTCAATAATCATCAAGGAACACATTACCTTTGGAGTATGTTTTCAAAAAAAGATACCCATATTCATAGGGAAGCCTGGTGGCACTATGGGCTAAGCATTGGGCTGCTAACCACAAACTTGGTGGTTCAAACTCACCAGCCGCTCCATGGGAGAAAGATAAAGCTATCTACTCCTGTAAAGATTACAGTCTCAGAAACCCTCGTTCCTAGATGGTTGCTAGCAGTCAAAACCGACTCCATGGCAGTGGGTTGGGTTTGGTTTTGGTTGCCTTATTCATTTCTTTCCATGGTTCTGCTTTACTCAGTGGAAAAGAAAAACATGCTAATAATCCTCATGTGAAAATATAAATCAAGTCCGTGAATAATATAAGCAATTAAATCAGCTTCTCAAGGAATGGTTAGAGGTTCAAGTCCACCCAGAGTCACCTTGGGGAAAAAAAAAAATCAATCACTGAAAATCCTATGGAGCACAGTCCTCCTCTACTATCCACAGGGTTTCCATGAGTCAGAATTAATCTGACAGCAACTGGTTTGAGTTACGTAGAATCGTGGTTTCATATAAAAAGCCACTGAGCAGAGATAAAGCAACTATTTTTCTCAAAGCAGTTCTATGTGTGCTTGACTGACTCCAAACCCCATTGCTATGTAACACAGAAAATACCATTTAATTCTGAAATTTCTAATTTGGATTTTATGGCTCACTTCTTTCTCCATACCCCCCATCTGTCTACCGCCTTAGATTTCATCTATGTGTATTTGTGATCTTCTCTTTTATTTCTAATCAAGGTCCCCTTTAAAGCTGCTATTAAGTTCAATTCTTATCCAATTTCACTTGAATAAAAGTGCTGCCAGGAATACAAATAAAGGAGGAAATGGAAAGGGGCTATGCCATACATAATGTGATTTATTCTACAGCCATGTACATTCATAGGATTGGCAAAAGCTAAAAAACAAAGGCACATCTGTCTCAAACTACAGATTAGAAATCAAAGTTTGGCTTGACCCTGTCAATTTACCCAGGTATGTGTATTTCTCAGCCTCTGTTGTTGTTAGCTATAGATGAATTGACCCCTGACTTGTGGCAACCCCATACAAAGTGGGATTGAACCACTGTGACCCATAGATTTTTCAGAGGTAGAATGCCAAGCCTTCCTTCCCAGCCTGTCTTAGTCCAGAAGCTCCAATGAAGCCTGCTCAGCATGACACAAGTAAAGAGCAGAGATGGGTGGAGTCTTCACTTGAGGTACACTGACCAGGAATCAAATCTGGTTCTCCCACATTCAAGGTAAACATTCTACCTCTGAATAACCACTGGACCTCTACATGCCTATAGGTCAGGTCGCATTTCATATTGGTGATGCTTTAGAACTGACATTCCCTTTCCAACATATTGTCTGGATTGTTGTAACAACCTGTGAAAGAGTATAATCACCATTGAAGCACATGCAGCAGTTGAGGCACAGAGGAGTCCAGTGATTTGCCTCATGTCACCAGCCTGTGAGTGACAGGGCCAGGCTTTAGGCTTCAAATCCAACCCAGCCATCAGTCTCTGACACATGCTGGAAAGAATGCTAAAGGCGAAGAAATAGTTTCCTAGAATAAAGTTACAGCAGTCTGCAAGTCCTTCTGTAGCTGATAACTGGGGCATCAATTTCCTTTCGAAGTCAGGGCTCTACATTATCAGTTTCTCTATGGAAGGTACAAAAGACTTAGTGTTGTAATTTCTGATGCTGATCTACAATTAGATGCCCAGGACCTAGAGTTTTATATATAAAGAACTGTTAGCATAACCTTTTGTCAATATAGAAAATTGCAAGTATATCCATATCTTCATAATATCTGTTTCTTATTAAAAAGAAAAATGCAATTGGCCTTCTTCCATCTATAATAAGTTTGATAAGATCATCAAATTTTAAAATCCATATTTAAGGCAACAAGATAAAGGTCTGCTTACCCCTCCTTCATGTCATTAATGGGAAGTGGAATCCTGCCGCCCCTGTCCAGAGCTGACGTGATGTTTATGGCGTTGAGACGCTCCGGTTGCCACACATTTTTCACTGCCCCAAGGAAGTCTCCAAGAACCTCGCTGGCCAACATTTCTTCTACATTCATATTTTTAATGAAGAATTCTGCTTGATATGGTAGTGGGAAATCTAATTTTTGGAGAAAAGTTAAACTAAGTCATTTTTAAAAAGAGAAGCAAAATGACAATTTAAAATTTGTTGAGTTCTGTCATAATGCTGGCATTCAAGGAATACTATTAATACTGACTTGAAAGGCTTTCTCTAAATACATGATCTGTCTAAATATATCATGTATATTAGACACAGAACTTTCTCTACAATATAATCAAAACTAAAGGATAGCAGTTCAAGTTACAAGGATCTGGCCAAAGGAAAAGAAAGATGAAAGAAAAAAGTCAAAATCTACCTCAAACTCACAGTTTGGATTAACTTGTCAGTTTCCCACCTGCTTTCTCACCCTTTGAATTTACTCAGCTGGCAAGAGAATCTAAAGAACTCTACATGGTAGAAATAATGCTGTGTATTTGCAGTGCTTTAGAATTTACAAATCTTTTCCAAACATGTTATTTAATTATTGCAACCACCCTGGTAGCGTTATCTACAATCTAACAGAGAAATAACCTTTCCAAAATAACAAGATATTATGAGATATATATACTTTGATTTGGGGTTGTTTTCATATGATTTACAATACTGTATTTTTAATTTGAATATTGTTCTTTGTATATCATATTAAAACATTACTTTTCTGAAATAAATACTGATTATATTTTCAATAGCAATTTTGAAATCATTCAAGTCCACTATTTTGATCACCATTTAATTAAATGATTTAGAAAAAAATATAATTCTTATGAACCTCAACATATCAGTTTAAAAATTTACTTTGTCTTTTTCCCTACCAATGATTCATCAAAATTTTCCTCTATGCATTTAAAACTGAATGCTTTAAATCAACCCAATGTCAAATTCAGATTCTTAGCATAAGATTCTACATAAATATAAAAATATTTCAGATTCTCATATGCTACTCTTGAATTTAGAATCATCATTTTTCATAATCTGATTATTCTATTAAGATAAAGACTTCTTTCTATTTTGTAGTATAGCTGTAATACTTAAAGCAGTCCTGGTGTGGCTCTGTGGGTTAATGCGCTGGATTGTAAGGTTAGTTAGATCTGCAATGTCTGTGGTTCAAGCTTACCAACCCTCTACAGGGTTGTTATGAGTCAGAACTGACTCAAAGACACTTAACAACAAAAACACTTAAAAATACTTAACAGTTAAAAATATTTAATATTTTAAAAAATCTTCTGCTAAGATATTTTTGCATATTTTACCATGAGCTTGGCTGAGGGATGTAAGTGAATTATCACATTTAACCTTCACAATCAAAGGGTGAAGAGGTACTAGTATTTTTCTCCAGATTTCCAGATGGGGAAGCTGAGCTTTGTGTTATTGTTGTTCAATGCCATAGCACTGATTCCAACTCATAGTGACACTGTATAGGATTTTGGGGTAGTGCGGTGGCGCCATATGATAAGCACTGGACTGCAAACCACAAGGTTCACGGTTTGAGACTGCCAATCACTCCTTGGGAGAAAGATCAAGCATTCTGCTCTCCTGAATGTTTCTCCTTGGAAAGTCTACACAGAGTTGCTGTGCATAGGAACCAACTCAACGGCACTTAACAACAATACAGGGTTTCCAAGGAGCAGCTGATAGGTTTGAACCTCAAACCTTGCAGTTAGCAGTCCAACTCTTACTGTATAGCGCCACAAAGTTATAATCTCAACTAATCTTATCAGATTCTTACATAAACTAAAGGAGTCTGTGTCCTTAAAGTACTCAGGAAAGTTCCCAATACCTGTCAAATATTCGTTTTTAGCTCTTATGATAGGAATGGGTGCACGGTGCCTCCATAGGTAAGCACTGGACTGTAAAACACAAAGTTGGCAGTTCAAGCCCACCAGCTGCTCTGTGGGAGAAAGATAAGGCTTTCTGCTCCCACAAAAGATTTCAAGCCTCACTATACATCAGAACCAACTTGGTACTTAACAACAGTGACCATAGGAACAGGCTGATTAGTTGAATTCTTCCCTTAAAATGAAAATAAAATGTTTCTGGACTGTCACACAGATTTATAGCTGGTGTGGCGCTGTAGGATAAGCACTGGAATGTAAGGTCGTTTAAACAGCCAGGTTGGCAGTTCAGACATACCAGACGTTCTTCAGAAATCCTGAGTCAGAAATTACTTCACTGCAACAACAGCAGTCATATTAAAGTACGTTTTCTGATTTATTTCAATAAAATGGGTGAATCTATCATTTATTTTACTCTCATTTAATAACTCAGTAAAAAACAAGAAATTATATAATTAATAACTGAAATTTCAACACCCCCATTTCTCATGAAGCTTCTTATAAAATTAATTCAATGCCGAAAATGAAGTGAAGGAAAAAGATTTGGCTTTAGATTTTCCACAGAGTTTTCTAGAGTGTCGGCCTTTCTTACTATATAGATTTACTCATTATTCTGGGCCCTGGTCACAAAAGCACCTTTACTCTCTCCTACACTGTCATTTATTTTGCTACTGATTGTGTTAAATTTGCTTTATGAATAGTTCCAGAAGCAATTTTCTAAAATATGTTGTATTTATTGTTTTATGCAGATAAATTTTCTGTGTCATACAGATTAATATGTTTTGTTGTTGTTGTTTTAGACAGATACACAGTCACTTAATCATGTTATATTTTGTCTCCCATACTGGAGGAGAGAGTTCTGGTGTTGCGCTGTGGGTTAATTCACCAGACTGCAAAGTTGTTTGAATCAGCTGCTCCTCAGAAACTCTATACAGAGTTGCTATGGGTTGGAATTGACCTGACGGCACATAACAACAGCAACAACACTGGAGAGAGTAAAGCAGAAATGTGTCATGAAGAGCCACTTCCTGGCAATAAATGATTAACTTTATAAATAACACTGATAACAGTTTTTTTTTTTTTAGTATGCCAGAAGCCTATTATCTATTCAGTGTGTTTATAACCAGTTTTCTGGAAAAGCTGGTAAAGCTTTTTTCTTGCTCTCAGTGCTCCTTTTTGGAGAATGGTTATTTGCCTTTTTCATATCCAAGCGGCTCTGGTTCCCTTAAAACCTGCTGCCAGCCCTTCTGTACCACGCCCCTTGGAGGCTCTGGCTCCACGCTGCCTGCCAAGGGTTGCTGCCGGGCCACCCAGAGATGAGTCACAACAGCTTTCTAACTTTGGGGAAATCCCATGCATGCTATATTTGGACATCATAGCGGCCAAGAGAACAGTAGGCCAATAGATGAGTGGCAGGTCTCAGAGGCACTGAAGCCCAATTTAGAGAATCGTTCTGCTCTGTTTCAGCTCTACTGTGTGACTCTCCAGGATCAATGTCCCATTAAGATACTGAGAGCTAGGCAGGGAGTATATCTGAACAGGATGCTCCTGATAGGTATATCTGCTTTTTGCTCCTGATAGGTAGTTGCTTCTTTTCCTAAATCTTATCTGACAGGAAATGGCACGAGTATAGGTCCTCTTCAAAGATTCAGTCCCACTGCCCATTAGCCCACATACATTGTGTCTAGACCAGCAAGGGCAAAGGTATGTCAATTTAGCTCAGTGGTTGTTAAAAGTTTGGAGACATAGAACCCTATGTTAAAAGCAGTAGAACAGCTCTGAGTGAAGAAAATGTGGAGGCTCCCAAGCCTACCTGGCTCTTCCTCCTTTACCAACACAGCATCAAAACTGAGAAATGAACCATTACTCTAGCAGAGCTTTTGGATTCAGATCAAGAGCCCCTATAGCTAACTTTCCACCTAAACTGTCCAGCAGTCTTTCATCAGTATCTGCCGAATCCTAAGTCTCTACATTTCAACAACGGCATCTATTAAGATGTCTTGAGAAGAAGGAAGTTCACACTGTACACTAGGCTGTTTTTTAGTCAGTAAGGATTCTAACAGATGGTGGAAATTTTCTGTATCATCAGCCAAAACCATCCCAAGGGCAGACTGGAACAGACAATGGTCTGTTTGCTCAGATGCAAATTCAGGCTTAAACTGAAGAAAATTTGAACACATCCACAAGACTGAAAATATGACCTTGAACATATCCCATATGTCAATTTAGAGATCATTTCAAGAACAGATTTGATGCATTGGACACTAATGACAGGAGACCAGAAGAATTGTGGGATAACAACAAGAAGATCATATAGGAAGAAAACAGGCAGGTCATTAAGAAGAAAAGAAAGATCAAAAAGACCAAAATGGGTGTCAAAAGAAACTGTGAAACTTGCTCCCCAACATAGAAACGCTAAAGCAAATGGAAGAAATGAGCAAGTAAAAGAGCTGAACAGAAAACTTCAAAGGTCAGCTTGAGAAGAAAAAGTTGAAATTATAATGAAATGTGCAAGGACCTAGAGTTAGAAACCAACAGGGAAGAAAAAACTCAGCATTTCTCAAGCTGAAAGAACTGAAGAAAAAATTCAAGCCTCAACTTGAAATATTTAAGGATTCTTTGGTCAAAAAACTGAATGATGCAGAAAGCATCAAAAGAAGATGGAAAGAATACACAGAGTCACTGTACCAAGAAGAAATGGTTGATGTTCAACCATTTCAAGAGTTAGAATACAATCGGGAACCAATGGTACTACAAGAAGTCCTAAGTGCACTGCAGACAATGGCAAAGAACAAGACTCTGGGAATTGATGAAATACAAATTTACATCTTTCAACAAACTGAGGCAGCATTGGAGGCACTCACTCATCTATTCCAAGATATTTGGAAGGCAGCTACCTAGTCAACCGATTGGAAGAGATACATATTTGTGCCCATTCCATAGATAGATGACCAAATGAAATACAGAAATTATCAGACAATATCATTAATATAGTATGCAAGTAAAATTTTGCTAAAGATGATTCTGAAATGGTTGCAGCAGTACCTTGACAGGGAACTGTCAGAGGTTCAAGCTGGATTCAGATGAGGACATAGAATGAGTGATACAATTACTGACATGAGCAGGATCTTGGCTGAAAGCAGAGAATACCAGAAAGATGTCTACTTATGCTGTACTGACTATGCAATGGCTTTTGACTGTGTGGATCATGACAAGCTATGGACAACACTGCAGAAAAGGAGTATGCCGGACCACTTAGTTGTGCTCATGAGCAACCTGCATATAGAATAAGAGGCAGTTGTTTGAATAGAACAAGAGGACACTGAACAGTTTAAAATTAGAAAAGGTGTTTGCCAGGATTGTAATCTTTCACTATATTTATTCAATCTGTATTCTGAGCAAATAATCCGAGAAGTTGGATTACATGAAGAAGAACATGGCATCAGGACTGGAGGAAGACTCATTGACAACCTGCGATATGCAGATGATACAACCTTGCTTGCTGAAAGGGAAGAGGTCTTAAAGTATATACTGATAAATATCAAAGACCACAGGTTTCAGTATGGGTTGCACCTCAATGTAAAGAAAATAAAAATCCTCACCACTGGAAATGGAGAAAAACAAATGAAGTTGCCAAAGTTTTCATTGTGCTTGTATCCACCATCAACACTCATGGAAGTTGCAGTCAAGAAATCAAATGACATAATGCATTCGGCAAATCTGCCGCACAAAACCTCTTTAAAGTGTTGAAGAGCAAAGATGTCAGTTTGAGGACTAAAGTGCGCCGGATCCAAGCATGGTATTTTCAGTAACCTCATATGCATGTGAAAGTTGGACAATGAATAAAGAAGACGGTAGGAGAATTGATATGTTTAAGCTATAGTGTTGGAGGATAATATTAAAAGTACCATGGACTGCCAAATGAATGAACCAATCTGCGTTGGAAGAAGTACAACCAGAATACTTCTTAGAAGCCAGGATGTCATGACTTTGTTTCCCATTCTTTGGACATATTATCAGGAGAGACCAATTCATGAAGAAAGACATCATGCTTGGTAAAGTGGAGGGTCAGAGAAAAAGAGGAAGACCCCCAACTAGACAGATTGCCATAGTGGCAGCAGCAGTGGGCTCAAGTGTAGCAATGATTGTGAGATTGACGCAGGACTGGGCATTGTTTTATTCTGTTGTGCACAAGGGCTCTATGAGTCAGTACTGACTCAATAGCATTGAACAAAAATAACAACAAGGATGTCTATGCTTGTCAGAGGATTCTGATTCCCTTTGAGAGTACAGTGGTAAGGTTAGGTATTCTAAGCCCAATATAATATAACTATATTGATGAATTCTCAAGGAGGAAGGGAACTCTATAATTATTCCACTCATGAAGGGTATTTCAAGTCTACAGGAATTCCAATTCCAATTTTGCAAGCATTCAATTATAACTGAGGTCAAGAACAGTCTTCCTGATCCAAACATGAATACCTACCAAAAGCCCTCATGAGGATGTGGGGGTAGTGGACAGAGAATCAATCCTCTTGCCATGCCCACAAAACTGCATTTGGGCTTGCTTTTCATATAGGAAGGGTATTTAAAATGTTTATTCAGTACATCCACTGTCTACAATTGGTACTACTAAAACATTAGGGAAAAAATTCACTTAAGGAGGTTCAAAGTCTTCAAGCAATTTCTCCAAATGTGAAAAGTAAGGTAAACTTCACAGAGAAGGCACCATTTCCTATAGTATAGTGCAAAGTGATTTGTAATTCAGCCTTGACTGAATTACCATGAGTTTCAAATTAATAGCTTCTGATAAAATATTCTGTTTGCTCAATTCTTTTTAACTGTGTTTTATTTATTATATAACAAGAAGTCCCCTACTGAGGATATGCAATTACTTTACTATTTTCATCAGTGGGTAGTAAATCTTTATCATTTCTTCTCCTGTTGCCACTGAAAATGACATACTAGAGAATATCACCTGATTTATAAATTTTAACTACAGTTTGTAGTGGCTTGCATTTTCCCCAGTCATATACCAAAATAAGGGGGAAATCTTTGGAAATGTTATGTTTTCTTTGTCTCTTTACAAAGCCTATGTAAATCTAAATTACCAATGGACTCTAGCAAGTATTGAAGCAGATCAGCAATTTAGAAAAGAACACTGTTGCCCAAATAAATCACACCAGTAACTCTGTATTTTTGTTACACAATTAAAAGTACCTGTAAAAGTTTTTAAGAAAGTAGTAAAAATAGCCGCTAATCATTGAGTGTGGATTCTGTGCTGGCTCTGTGTTAAATATGTTTAAAGGTTTAACTCATGTGAGCTTAACTGCAGACTTGTGGAAGAAATGTAACTTGTAGCAGTGTTTTACAGAGAAGGAAACCAAGGCTTCCAGAAATAAGTAATCTACTCTCAGCTCCTTCTTCAGAGTTCTGATGCACCACAACAAATCATAAGGCATGTAATCCTGCTTCATTTCCCCCTACATTTTACTATTTAATCTATCACATTAGGTATGTGTGAAGCATGGTGGCTCCATAAGATAAGCACTGGACTTCAAACCATGAGGTCAGTGATTCGAGCCCACCAACTATTCCATGGAAACAAATGAGGCTTTCTGCTCCTGCAAAGATTCACAGCCTTGGAAACTCTATACAGGGTTCCCTTGAGTAGAAACTGACCTGATGGCACTTAACAACAACATTAGATATGTTGGTTCTTTAGAATCCATAACACTTTTTAACGTTACAAAGATTATCTAAAAGGCTTTTTGTAGATAAGGAAACAATCATCAACATATTTTTCCATACCTACCTTCTGCCGACATTGTATTAATGATCAAATTATGTCTTGCAGTCTCAAAGGTACGCCTATTGTAAGCCGTTATCTATCAGAAAAAGATAATCATGTTAAAAAAAAAAAAGTGGAATGTCATTTGAAAAATAAAATTCATTAAGGACAAAAATTTTAAAACAAAAGAATCATCTTCCATCCTATTTACTCGTAAACGACTCCTTCTCTGGGCTGTAAGAGCTTTTAGCAATATTACAAGAAAATAATTAGTCAAGTGTATTTAACATGCTAAAACAACAACAACAAAAAAACCAGGAGCTCTTTCAGAAAGGTCATGAGTGCTGGCGGCAGTACAGATGCATCATTAGTAAGTGGATTGGCCATTCTGAATCACCGAGCAGTGGCATTCTAAGACCTCAAAACAAAACACACAAATAAACCTCAACCAGCCTAGACTGTACTTTTGCACTTTTAAATGGATTGCAAGGATGGTACTGGAAAATGCATACAATTGAAAAACAAGCACATCTCTGTGTTATTTGCATTTAGTACTGAGCTGTACAGCAAACAGTTTAACTCATGAATAAAAAATTGTATCTCACTTATGACGGGAGTAAGGCAGCAATTATCATAGTCTATAAGGTTCATAGCATATACTCAATAACACAAACCAATCCCTTCATGGAAGCAAGTATTAGTAAACATTGCTGAGCCAAAGAATGTATGTCACTGTCAACTCAGAAGCAGCCACCTCAAATAACAAGCAAAGACAAGGACAACAGGATATGGTTTCAAAAATCACAAATTAATTTTAAGATATTAAATCATTCTGACATATCTGAAGTACCTCAAAAAGGCAAATGATTGTGTAAAAACCTTAGGATCCCAGCACTAGACTGCAGGCAGTGATAGTGGCTCTGGCTGACACGAAGATAAGAGAGTGGGAAAAAACTGACTCCAACTAAAAAGGAAAATCTTGAGCATTTAATATCAACATTTTTATAGAATCACAAATGTGCTCCTTATGAAATACATTATATACACCAAAAATAACCCTGCAGTTTAAACAATTAAAAAAAAATTGTAGTAAGTAATTGCAAGCCTTTAATAATACTTAAAAGATCTTTATTTCAAAAGTTGTTTTTTTTTTTTTTTTTTAATAATCTATCCCCACAATTTGTCAAATTTCCCTCAGATTTAATCACTTCCTTCCTGTTATCTATTGGGAGACATGATTAATTGGGTTTCTTTAAAATAGTAAATTTAAGTTCACTGCTGTTGATGCGTGCTTTCAAGTCACTTTTTGTTCATAGCATCCCTGTGTAGAGTTTCTGAGGCTGTAAATCTTTATGGAAGCAGAAAGCCTCATCTTTCTCCAGTAGAGCAACTGGTAGATTTGAATTGCTGACCTTGTGATTTGCAGCCAAACATATAATCCATTGAGCCACCAGGGCTAATAAAATAAACTAGGGAGTATCATTCACAAAGAAACAATAAAAAACATGTAAAATAATATTTAGCTATCTTCAGGATTTGAAAAGTTCCCCTGCAAAACAAGTAATTATATTTTCAAAGGGAAGGAAGTAACACCCCTGTTGCTGAGCACCATCGAGTCAGTTCCAATTCATAGTGACCCTGTATAGGGTTTCTGAAGCGCTACTGGTGAGTTTGAACCTTGCAATTCAAATCGAACTTGTAGTCCAGTACTTAATCTACAGTGCCACAACAGGGCTTCATCACCCCTATACTATTTGTTAAAATATTTTGAAGCTTCTGCTCAGAAAGGAAGATTAGATATTTCCAAATTAATTGCAATACTATGTATAACTGACCTGCTCATATATATCACAAATTTCATTATTGTAATGTTCATAAATTCTAGTTAATATTTCTTTTTAAAAAATCACAGGATAGTAAAAGGAGTGAAGAACATTTTATAACAGGAGGAGGGATTTTATTATCTCAATTTTTATTTCATGTTTAATTTTAACAAATATGGTATAATGCAACCCTTTTTATCAAATCTAAGGAGACACTGGAACACTGTAATAGCCTTACTCCAATTCCCCTTTTGTTTTTTATATTTATGGCCGTGTTCCTATAAGACTATCACTGAATCTGCCATGTAATGTAATCTAGTTCATGGGTCAGTACACTGTGGTCTGCAACCTGTTTTTGTAAGTACATAAGAGGTTTTTTTGTTTTTGTCCATAAGTGTTTTTACAAAAACAGGTAGCAGACCATAGTTGGCTAACAGGCCAACAAAAGCACTACAGCTATGAAACTTACGCTCTCTTTTTGTTTTATTTTTTGCTGTTGTTTGGTAGGAGTTGATATAGCAAATCAGCTTATTCAATAACTTGCACACATTTTGTTTCCTGACTTTGGTTGCAATTCCATCAACGCAACAGCACTTGTCTGGGGCTCCTTTCCCTTTTGCCCTTTCCTGTCCCTTCCTGCCTTCTAAGCTTTGTTTTTGGGCAAATGCTGCCCATTAGTTCTCCTATTGTTCACTGTACTGAGGAATACATCCTGATGTTATTATTTATTTTCTATGACTGTCCATTTGACTGAACATAGATCTCAAGGGGGGGGGGTTCAGTTCTATGTTTTAAGAATACTTAAGGGCCACAGTCTCGGGGGTTTCACCACCTTATTCACACCAGTAAATTTGGTCTTTTTTATAACTTTGAATTTTGGTCTATTATTTTTTTCCTCCCTCTCTGTTCAAGACCTTCTATAGTATGGTGAAAGGATACAATTGATTCTACTATTCAGTATCCCCATGTTCTGTTCTAACCATTGCCTCTTGGGCTATGTCCAGGTTCCTTATGAGCACAATTAAGTGTTCTGGAATGATCATTCTTGGCAATGATATCCATAACTTGTCATGAGTCACATAGTTGAAAGCCTTTTGTATAGTCAATAAAGCACAGGTAAACATCTTTCTGGTTATTCTCTGCTTTTTGCCAAGATCTATCTGATGTCAGCAATGATTTCCCTAGTTTCATGTCCTCTTCTTAATCTGGCTTGAATTTCTGGCAGTTCCCTGTCACTGTACTGTTGGAATCGCTTTTGAATTATCGTCAGTAAAATTTTACTTGCATGTTATATTGATATTGTCCAATGATTTCCCCATTCCATTAGGTCACCATTCTTTGGAATGGGCTCAAATATGGATCTCTTCCAATCATTTCGCCAGATAGCTATCTATCTTCCAAATTTCTTGATATAAATGAATGAGCGCCTCCAGTGCTGCATTACTTTTTTCAAATACTTTTACTTGTATTCTGTTAGTACGCAAAGTCTTATTTTTCACTAATGCCTTCAGTGCAGCATATATGTTTTCCTTCGGTACCATCGGTTTTTGATCATAGGCTACCTCTTGAAATGGTTGAACATCGTCCATTTCTTTTTGGTACAGAGACTTTGTATTCCTTCCATCTTCTTTTGATGCTTTCTACATTATTCAATATTTTGCTCATGGCTTGCAAATCAAGGCTTAAGTTTTTCCTTCAGTTCTTTCAACTTGAGAAATGCTGAGCATATTCTCCCCTTTTGGTTCTCTAACTCAAGATCTTTGCACATTTCATTGTAATACTTTGTCTTACTGAGCAGCTCTTAGAAATTTCTGTTCAGTTCTTTTACTTCCTCATTTCTTCTCTTCACTTTAGCTTTAGACTCTATGATCAAGGGCAAGTTTCAAGAGTCTCTTCTGGCCCCCATTTTGGTCTTTTCTTTCTTTCCTCCCAGTTAAGTGATCTTTTGCTTTCTTCCTTGATGTCATCCCACATCCCTCTGGTCTTCAGTTGTTAGTGTCTAATGCATCAAATCTGTTCTTGAGCTAGGATATAATCAAGGCCATATTTTGACTCTTGTCGACTGGTTTTAATTTTCTTCAACTTCAACCTCAACTGATGGTCTTTTCCACAGTCAGCCCCTGGTCTGGTTTTGACTGATGATATGGAGCTCTCCAACGTCTTTTCCAACAGATGTAGTCTATTTGGTCCTGTATAGTCCACCTGATGAGGTCCAGGTGGAGAATCGCCTTTTTAAAAAGGTATCTTAATTAATAAATCACTGATCTTGCAAAATTCTATCATGTGATCTCCAGCATCATTTCTATTACAAAGGCTATATTTTCCAACTACTGACCCTCTTTGTTTCCAAGTTTCACATTCCAATCACTAGCAATTATCAATACGTTTTGACTGAATGCTTGATTAATTTCTAAGTGAAGAAGTTGGCTGTTGTTAAGTTCTGGCTCATAGCTATCCAATATAGGATTTCTGAGGAGAGGGTGGTAGGTTTGAATTGCTGACCTTGTAGTTCTCAGTCCAGTGCTTATCCTACAGCACATCAGGAGTCCGAAGAAGTTGGTTATTGTTGTTATGTGCCGTGGAGTCGGTTCTGACTCATAGCGACCTTGTACAGGGTTTCTGAGGCTGTAAATCTTTACTGGAGCAGAATGCCTCATCTTTCTCCCGCTAAACAGCTGGTGGTTTTGAACTGCTGAGTTTAAAGTTCGCAGCCTGATTCATAACAACTACACTACCAGAGCTCCTTTAGAATTTTTCAATTTCATCATTACTGGCTTTAGTGTTTGGTGTGACCATTTGAATAGCAGTGGTATTAACTGAGCTTCCTTGTAGGTGTATAGATATTATCTATGTCAGTCTGTTGTACTGTGGTGATTTGTGTATTGCTGTGATGCTGGAAGCTATGCCACAGGTATTTTCAATACTAACAGGGTCACCTATGGTGGACAGGTTTCAGCAGAGCTTCCAGACTAATACAGACTAGAAAGAAAGAAAGAAAGGCAAACTACTTCTGAATGTTAGCCACTGGAAACCTTATGAATAACAGTGGAACATTGTCAGATAGAGTGTCAGAAGATGAAAACATTATGAATAGTAGTGGAACACTGTCAACTATAATGCCAGAAGATGAGCCCCTCAAGTTGGAAGGCATTCAAAATATGACTGGGAAGAGCTGCCTCCTCAAAGTAGAGTTGACCACAATGAGGTGAATGGAACCAAACTTTGGGGCCTTCATATGCTGATGGGGCACAACTTACAATGAGGAGAAACAACTACAGATATTCATTAATAAACAGGACACAGAATGTATGAAATAAGAATCTAGGAAAATTGGCAGTTGTCAAAAATGAAATGGAATGCATAAAAACAAATATACTAGGCATTAGTGAGCTGAAATGGACTGGTAGTTGCCATTTTGAATCTGACAGTCACATGGTTTACAATGCCAGGAATGCCAAATTGAACAGGAATGGTGTCCATTTATAGTCAAAAAGAATTAGTAAATCAACAGATTTGTATGTGATCAAATATTCAAGATATGTAAAACCCAGAAAAGATAAGAAAATGTTTTATTGTGTTAATATTTAAAATATAGTAAATATGTCACTGTTGGAGTCCTGGTATGGCACTGTGGGTTAATGCACTGGACTGCTAAGTTGGCAAGGTCAGCAGTTCAAGTTCACAAGCTGCTCCTTGGAAACCCTATACAGGATCACTAAGGGTTGGAACTGACTTGACAGCACTTAAGAACAACAACAAGTGTCACCGTTGTTGTTAGGTGCCATTCAGTTGATTTTGATTCCCAGTGACCCCATGTAATGGAGTAGAACTTCTCCATAAGGATTATTTGGCTGTAATGTTGATGGAGCAGGCTGCCTGGTCTTTCTTCCACAGATCTGCCTGGTGCATTCAAGCCATCATCCTTTTGGTTAGCGGCTGAGTGCTCAACTGTTGTGCCACCAGAACTCTTTAAATATGTTACTATATATGAATATAAAAAGCAAGCTAAAGAAAAATCACTATTTGGTTGTATGAAAAATCTACTAAATTCATTATTATCTTCCATTTTTCATTATTATTTCACTAGTATATTATTCATTAGTAGTAAAGTATAAAAATATAATGAGTACCTGTCAACCCCAAGAGAGCCATGGTGTCACTGTGAAGTAAGCATTAACCAAAAGGTCAGAGGTTCAAACCCAGCAGCCACTCTGTAGGAGAAAGATGAGGCTATTTGCTCTCCTACAGACTTATGATCTCAGAGATCCTGTATAGGATCACCAGGGGTTGGAATCGTCTTGATGGCAGTATTGTTGTTGTTGTTGTTTTTAATTTTGTGAACCCCAAGTCAACATGCATGTATTTTCCTATTCTACTCTCTAGCTTTCCCCAGAAATAACCATGTTTTATAGCATATATTCATTATAGTATAAAATGAGAGGGCTTCAAAAATTTGTAGAAAAATGGAATTGAAAGATAACGGAATTTTTCCATGAACAAGAGGAAGCCCTCTGATATTGTTGTTGTTTTCTTTGTTTTTGTTCTTTATAAAATTTCTATCATACTGTATATAGTCTTCTGGGCCTTTCTTTTTCTTATTTGACATTGTATTTACATTTATCTGTGTTCCTGGGAAAGCCTAAATTCATTGATGCTATAAATCATTAGCTTTGTGAATACATCACAATTTATCTGTTCTCTTGCTAGTGAACTTTGGGGTCTCCATGGTTTTATTAGTTTACAGTGTTTGCTACACCATGAGCATGATTATACAACCCTCCAAGTAGGCACGTGTACGTGTTTCTTTGAAATAGATGCATATATGTGAACTGGCATTGCTATATTATGAGGTACAGTGATCTTCAATTTTGTGAGATATTTCAGTACTATTTTCCAAAGTAGTGTGCCAATTCCCATAGCTATCCACAATGAATTTTATTAAGGGTAAAATTCTCATTGTGATCTTTATTTGAATTTTCCTCATTACTGATAAGGTTCAGCATTTTCATTTAAGTATTTGTTTAAATGCCTGTTCAGTAAAATGTCTGCACATGTCTCTTTCTTTTTGAATTGTAGGATTTTTTTCATATTTTAGGTACTAGCTCTGGTAGCGTAGTGGTTATGAATCGGGCTAAGAACCGCAAGTTCAGCAGTTCGAAACTACCAGCTGTTCTGCGGGAGAAAGATGAGGCTTTCTGCTCCCGTAAAGAGTTACAGCCTTGGAAACCCTGTACAGGGTTGCTATGAGTTGGAACTGACTCCACAGCACATAACAACAACAAAAACATCCCTTATGTAAGTGCTCTGGTAGCATACTAGGTTATACATTGGACTTCTAACTCCAAGGTCAGCAGTTTGAATTTACCACTGCTCCTGTAAAAATTTACAGCCTCAGAAACCCTATAAAGGGTCATAATGAACTGGGACCGACTCCACAGCACATAACACAAACCACCATTAAGTCTTAAGCATTGAAAATATCTTACCTGTCTTTCTCATCTCTTTGTTTAATGTTATCTTTTCATGAACAGAAGTTCTCAAATTAAAACTCTATGTCTTATTTAAGAAATCCTTCTCTTTTCCGCTGTCAAATAATCTACACTTCATGTAGTAATTCAAAATTTCTTCTCTTCATACTGAAGTCCTTTATCTCTATAGAACTGAGTCCTGTGTTTGAAGCGAATTAACTAGTTTTACTGGAAACTTGCCCATCTGAATAAGTAGTTGTCTGAGCACCATTCAATAAATATTCTTTTCCGTTATGATCAGTGAAACCATCTATAAATTCATATGCCACAGTTTCTTATATTGATGGATTTGTTTCTACGCTCATTGGTCAATTTGTTTATTCCTGTAGCCATACAACTACTCTACTCATAAATCAATTTATCTACTTCCTATACCCACACAACTTTACAGTAATTACTTTAGGCTTACAATAACACCAGAGGGCAAGAAAAACTCCCCCCTTGTTTAGTTCTTTAGGATTGCCTTGATTATTCTTTGTTCTTTATTCTTTCTGATAAATTACAGAATCAGTTTGCCAAGTTCCATCAATAACTAGATTGAAATTATGGTTAGAACTGCATTGGATCTATTGATCAGGTAGGGTAAAAGCGACACAAACTTTCATGACATTGAGTCTTCATACCTACGAATAGGAAAAACGTTCATTTATACAGGCATTTTTTTAATATCAATAAAATTTTGTAGTTTTCATCAAGCAGACTTTACATATTTTCTGGTATATTTATCCCTAGGTACCTTATGATTGATTTTTGTTGCTACTATAAATGTTTTGTTTTTTAAAAAATCATGTATTTTTACACACAATTGAATATTCCACAACATTAAAAGAATAATGATGAATCTGCAAACCACCTCATAAAATGGATGAACTTGGATACATTATGCTAGGTGAAGCAAGTCAACCATAAAAAGACAAATATTGGATGAGACCACTATTATAAAAGTCAAGAAAAGGTGTTCATACTAAAGTAAACATTCTTTGATGGTTACCAAGGGTGAGAGGGGAAAGGAGGGTAAATTACTAACTAGACGGTAGACACATATTAACTTGGGTGAAGGGGAAGGCAAAAATAAATAAATAAAATGGTGTTGGTTGGGGGGAGGGGAAGAAACGTACACATACTATAATCCAAACCATGTTAAAATTTATATGCATAGATAAAATACTAGAAAGAAATACTAATAAGCAATTCTTTTTCAGTGGTAGGAATTTGAGAATTATAAATATTTTCTTTTTAAAAACAAAACACATACTTCATAAATACTTTCTATGCATGTTTAGAAAAATAACTGAATGTTTTTTATATTGGCCCTATAGTGATAATGCTAGCCTGCTGAGGATTTAAAACTGTCTATAGATGCTTTATATCACTGGCTGTTTCCTTTTAGATCCTTACACATTTCATTTCTTTTTCTTTTTCTACTAGGACTTTCAGTAGTTCTGTGATCAATGTGGTTAAAGTGATCACCCTTAATTCTTTCCTCAACTAAAGTGGAATTCCTCCAGTGTTTACCTATCAAGAATGATGTTTACTGTCATTTTGGTAAATAACTCCTTTCAGGTTAAGGAAGCTTACTTCCCTTACTCGTTTACACAGAGTTTTTTCTTAGCAGGAATGGGTTGGATTTTACTGCTTCTTCATGTTTGCCAAGATGGTTATGCTGCTTTTCTCCTTTGATTTGCCAATTAAATGTAGGCATTTACAATGATCTATTTCAGCTATAACTATTACTGGGCATTTTAAAAAAGTAATTTTGACAGTAACTCAAAATCATTTTTCTTCTTAAGCTACGTATCTACATTGCCTTTGAAAAGGTGATTTATATATAAAAATCACTACAAAGCCACATTACTATGAACTTCAACTCAAATGGAGAAAAGCTTTCTTTTCTTAGCCAACATGGGAGCTCATGTGCACAGCCCAGTGCTGATTAAAATTTTGGAGAAAAACTCAAGGTATGAATCCTCTGTGGGTTTGTAAAAGGTAGAAAGCATGCTACCCAACACCTGTACAAGTCCTCCAGCAAGCCAATTATCAGTTCCCTTGTTGTCAAATAGTTCCTACCAGATGTGTTTGTGGAAATAGACAGAAAATTAGAACCTAAGATCCTAGAGACATCAGGGTCTACAACATATGTATTTAGGACTCTCCTGTCAGTAATTTCCATTACAATTCTGCTTCTGTTGGGAAACATTCTTACCTTATATGATAACCATTTGTTATTTGAAGAATTAGTTCCTATTAAAAAGTTTACTGTGATCAATTTTTTAAAATGTTTAATATCTTACAAATACGATGTTAGGGACCTGTGAAAAACTGGAAATTTATAATATCATCATCACTTTTACAATAAAATCTATACACCAATCAGCTTAAAGCCCTCAAAGATCTGCCCTTCCAAACATCAACATTTCTGTTCCCATCTTGTGCCCACTGGGGTGCATCCTGCCCTGTAGTTCTCTAACACCATGTGGTTTTGAGTACCTCCTTGACTTTGATGTGCTATTTCCTCTGTCCATGATATCCTTCCTTCTACTCTGTGGAATATTTTGTTGTTGTTGTTGTTATGTGCCATTGAATTGGGTCCGACTCATACCAGGCCTGTCTAGTGTTCCCTAGGCTGTAAATCATTCCCCCAAGGAGGAGCTGGTGAGCTCAAACGGCTGACCGTGTGGTTTGTAGTCCAGTGCTTATCTATGGAGCCACCATGCTCCCTTGAGAAGGATTTATTCTCTCACTATTTGGCATCAGACACCTTTTTATTAAGGCAACTGTTGCAGTGTTGGCTAAGAATACACTTCCATCCTAGAACTCTGACCTCTGGACTGTAAAGACACAGCAAAACTCCTACCACCTACACTTATCACAGCAATTGCCACATGGTAGGACCCTCCCTGTATGATGTCTGATGAATAGCTGTATTTCAGTGAACATTAAGTTTCAACTTTAAGAAAAAGGAGTAAATAAGTATTTTAAGTTTGCATTTTTTTTCTTAAATAGTAATTCTTCTTTCTTTAAAATGACTTTGAATGTTTCTTTTTTTCTTCACCAATTGAAAATGCTCTTTTTTTTTATACAAAAGCTAAAACAAAACAAAATCAAAATTAGAGACTGATAGAAAGGAATGGTACATTTCCAAATATTATCTAGTGTACTTTCACATACAATATACAGAGAATTATTATCATGAAATTTTACTTTCAACACTTGAAACTCAAATTATCAAAACAATATACAAGTTGGTTCTGTCTATGTCATTACCTCAATGATTGTTGGTTTCCCCACACTTTCAGCTGTTGGAGACCCATACAGCACTCCATCACTATAAGGAGTCCTCTGGATGTACCGAAGCCATCCAGGTCGGTCTGGGTAACCCATTAAATTTGTGTTGAATGTTATGGGGTCATTACTAATCTCACCTAGGTAAGAAGTCCAGAATTAATATACAAGGCTGTGATTTTCACAGATTTTTTTTTTGATAGTTTCAATCAAACATTCCTCTCTCACATTTTTTCTTACATTTGTATTAAGTTAAACAGAAAAAAGCAAAATCCATCTGGGAATTTAGATTATGGCATCATGTAAGGAAAAAAATCCATTTGGTTGTTTAGATTATCTGGAAATCTGATGCAACAATAAAAAAAAAAAAAAGGGCTGCACACAATTTTCTAGAATTTGTTCTTCTTCATTTCTTAGTGATAGAGCAGTTCTGTCAGTAAGACAGCTACCTTTCATGAAAATCACCTATCATATTGATGCATTCATATTCTTGAGAAGTCTATATACAACCAAATTAATCTTAAAGGCAATCTTAAAATTATCATCAAAACAAAAATAATGTAATTTTAAAGTGCTGAGGATGGGATGAAAAAGATGCTACAAATGCAAAACAATTGTAATAATGATAGCATTTGTTTTTGTTTTTGTTAGGTGTCATCAAGTCGGTACCGGCTCACACCAACCTTATGCACAACAGAACAAAATACTGCCCGGTTCTGCACCAACCCCACAACCTTGCTACGCTTGAGCCCATTGTTGCCACTGTACCAATCCATCTCATTGGGGATCTTCTTCTTTTTCTCTGCCCCTCTCCACGTTACCAAGCATGATGTCTCTCTCCAGGGACTGGCCTCTCCTGATAATATTTATTAATAATGCTCAATAACAGTAGCATCATTTATTGCACGTGGCAAGAGTGCTAAGAGTCTTACAGGCGCTATTTCATCGGCTTTTCACAGTGTGCCTATGAAGTAATTGTCATGGTTGTTAAGTGCTGTTGAGTCAGTGCCGACTCATAGCAACACTGTACAGGGTTTCTGAGGATCGGCTGGTGGTTTTGAATTACCAATCTTGTGGTTCACAGTCCAGCGCTGATCCTACAGTGATACAGCAGGAGTCCCGTAACTATGAAGATGGTACGATTAGCCATAATTTTATTGCTAGAATATGTACTTTGGAGAAATCAGTTAACTCTACCATGGTAATAGGGTCTCTATGGGTTGGAACCGGCTCGACGGCACTTAACAACAACAAACCATGGTAATATTAAATAGTGAAACTAGAATTCAATTCAGAGCTGATTTCTGCAACTAGGCTCTGAACTACATGGTTCCTTCTTAAAGGTCAGAGCTGTTGCTCAAGAAATTTAACCAAAATAGCCTTGCAAACACAGAATGCCTCCTGTTTTGTTTGTTTGTTTGTTTGCTTTTAAATGACTGATGAAAAGACTACCATTTTCTTGAATACAATTGAGAACATTTTTATGAGTGGTTTCAGGAATGCTATTCATAATGTAAGGCATCCTGGTGGCACTGCAGGGTAAGTAATGGGCTACTAACTGCAAGGTCACTTATTCAAATCCACCAGCCACTCCACAGGAGAAACAGGAGGCTGTCTGCTCCCATAAATACTTAAAATCTAGTTATTCCTATATAAAGTCACTATGAGATGAAACCAACTCGACGTTAGTGGCTTTGTTCTGGCAGGGTTTTTTTGGGGGGGTGGTATTTATTATATAATCCATAAAAATAATATTTATGTTAATTTTATTGCTAAATGTATATTTACAAAAAGAAAATTTATTTTTACTTGTTACTTAAGAGTTATAATAACTTAGTATGTTTTCTCCTGCTTTCTTTAACTTCATTAATTTGATATATGTGTTTAAAGGAGCCCTAGTGGCACCGTGGTTAAGTGTTTGGCTCCTAGCCAGAAGGTTGGTTGCTCAAAGCCACCAGTGACTCAATGGGAGAAAAATGTAGCAGTCTGCTTTTGTTAAAATGGATAGCCTTTGAAACTGTATTGAATAGTTCTACCTTGTTCTACAGGGTTGCTATGAATTAGGTTCAACTCAATGACAATGGGGTTTTTTGGGCAATAAATCAACATAACATACCGAAACCAATAGTGAACTAAATGAGACAAGACTTCGTTATTGGTATTATTTCGGAGGAAAAAGTTAATTACCATTAAACTACATAAAATTATTTCCCATTCTAAATGTTTTGAGACTCTTAATTTCAGTATCTTCTATAACATATGTATGCTTTTGTTGTTATTAAATGCCATCCAGTAGGTTCCAACTCATAATGACCCTGTATAGGGTTTCCGAGGAGCATGTGATGGGTTCCAATTGCCAACCTTGAGGTTTGATGTCTAGTGCTGATCCTACAGGGCCACACCAGCAGTCCATAACATATGCATACTTTCCCCAAAATCGATGTACTATGTGAGAATCTGAGTCTTAAAATGGAGAATCAAAATTGTACAGCTCTGGACTACAAACCACAAGGTCAGCAGTTCAAACCCACCAGCCATTCCTTGGAAATCCTAAACAGGGTATTGCTATGAGACAGAACTGACTCAACCTCACTTAAAAATAACAATTTTTACTATGTGAATACAGGTAGATCATTAGTCAGATGTATAAAATCAAGACTGAAACTCCAGAAATAGACTTTCTTTAAAATTCAAAAGTGAATTAAATCCTTCTGTAATTAAATTCTAAATCTTAATAGAAATCATACAACAAACAATTCATCACTTATCTGGGTCATTTCAAATACTGTTCATGATATCTGATCACATATTTAGATTATGAACATTGAACAAAAAGAAAAATGTAGTAAGTTAACCATTTTTTTCCCTGACAAAAAACATACCAGGTTTTGGATATGGTGGAAATTCCCCTTTAAAATATTCTCTTTCCAAAACATGAACAAAGAGGACTCCAGCAGATGGGTATACATTCCGATCAGAGTGCACCTTGGAGAAAATAGTGTACACTGAAAACAGAGGAAAGATAAGAGACAAAGACAAATAATGAGCTCCACCATGCATGATGCAGTTTACATTGCAATAACGGGTGTCACGATGCCGACATTTCTGGTAAAGCGGATACAATGTGCAACAGAACTGTTAATAATAGTATTTTAAAGAGAAGTCATTTTAGGACAAAACTTTCAACCAAGTTAGACGGTTTAGAAACTTCTCAAATATTATGAAGACAAAATTAGGTACATTTAATATTGAAGTTGTTATTAAACCATGAAGACAACATTATCTTTTTGGTAATTTTTTTCTAATTGAAATTACTGCCCAAAAACACAACATGAGAATTGACCAACTATGACTATAATTGCTGCTGTTTTTTCCTTTTGTTTTTAAAAATAAAAGTACATAAGAGTAGTTTTTTTTTAACAGTGAAAATCTACATTGTATTAACTGTTAGCTAGATAAATCACATCAGACTGTGTAATATGTGAAGCAACTTTCACAGATATTTAGGTAAATTCACTGGATACTTTTAGTTAGAGTATTCATTCCTCCTTTCTCTCCAAGAAATTATTCATTCCATTTCCCTGATCCTGACATTTAATAATTCAAACTATTACAGTTTGTCCTATATAAATAACAATTTCATAATAAAATTTAGTGAAAATAATTTATGTAAGTGAAATTGAGACAGATTTCATGATTGAATGGTTACCTTATATGATGTGGGTACAGTGAAATGGCCAAATTGGTTTGATTAGCTTCCACCTATTGTTTTTCCTCTGATATCATCATCTCCACCAACACATTACAGCCATTACTCTTGTCACCTCTACAATCTCTTTTGGGTTTCTATCTTCCTGATTGGCTAATGGCTGCAATTTTTAGACAAATAAACCCTATCAAACCAATTCTCCCTCTTAGTCACTGATGGATTTGTAAATGCAGTAATTAACCTTAGAACCCCAAGGCTGCTCGCTCCAATCTCACAACTTAGTAGAAGCCCAGTATACCAAGATCACTGGCAGTAATTTTCCAGCATTAAAATAGGAACTCCACAAAATGTTTATCTGTGAAAACTTGTCCTTGCAGTTTTGTGGAAGAGAGCCAAAATGGGGAACTGAATTAAAATATTCGGCTTGTAGTTTCACGTATCTTAACCTTTACTAATAAAAACATGACTTCAAAGACTCTACAATAGAGGGAAGGAAGCTGTAAGTTAGGTTTTAGCTAGATATTTAGGGAGACTCCCATTCTTTTCTGAATTGTTTAGCGCTAGTATTCACCAGTGGTCTTCTATGGCATTGAATGGACTCACGTTATAGCCAAGAACAATTTACTCACCTGTAGAAAGGCTCCCAACTCCCACTATTTTCTAAAAACAAGAATGAACAAATCACAGAAAAATAGAGCGGATGAGGGTTTTTACCATTTTGATTCCACAGTGAGCCCTGAAAGTCTGGTCCTATAGGGAATATGAAGATACAGGAGACTCAGTTCTTGCCTTTTGTGAGCTTATCATCTGGTTAAGCAAATCAACACTCATGTAACTAGGTATTATCCCAGAAATATTAACTGCTCTACAATACTTGGGAAAATGGTGGGGAGCAATTGAGGTTGGAAAGACTCGTGAAATATTTATGTAAGAAGCAGAATTTTACATGGCTCTGGAAAAGTATTAGAAGCATTCTGAAAGTAGATGGACAATTCAGCATCTCAGTGGTGGAATTGAAGGTATAAGGTAAAGTGGTGGGATACTGTGGAGAGCTTTCAAGAAAGGGAATTAAGTCAATGATGCTTGATCCTCAGGTATATTCAAGGTATGGGCACAAAGTCTGAGAATACAAGAAGAGTCAAATTATGGGGGGCTTTGAACCCCTAAAGGAGCCCTGATGACACTGTGGTTAAGTACTAGACTGCTAACTACATGGTCTGCAGCTAAAACCCGCCAGCTGCTCTGCAGGAGAAAGATGAAGCTTTCCACTCCTGTTAAGATTTACAGCCTCAGAAATCAAAAAGAGGGCTGCCAGGAGTAGGAATTGACGGATGGCAGTCAGTTTGGGTTGGGTTAGTTGAGCTCCTGAGGTTATTTCAAACTCTGGGAAAAGATGTTTAAATTCTAGATCATAACCCCACAGTTCAACAATAGGAAGACTGTGAATAATCAAGTTGACTGTCTTAAGAATTTATCAAATTTACTCTGTCTAGAGATTTCAAAACATCTTGAAGTTCAGCTCTTTACCTCTGTTATTTTTTCTCAGCACCTAGAAAAAAACAGTATATTTAAATAATTTTATCAGTGTCTACTGAATGGGTAAATACTTTCAAATAAGAAGCACTGGATAAGTAAACAATACTTGCATGGCTAGTAACTAAATATAAATTTTAGATTTCATTTTGATAATTTGTGTTAATTATCAATTGTGTATAGCACTTTATGGATTATTATCATCCATCTACATTGTAAACTACTAAGAGTCTCCCTAGT
Source organism: Chrysochloris asiatica (assembly GCF_000296735.1). Classification (NCBI taxonomy): domain Eukaryota; kingdom Metazoa; phylum Chordata; class Mammalia; order Afrosoricida; family Chrysochloridae; genus Chrysochloris; species Chrysochloris asiatica. Next base: position 12,901,827 of record NW_006408528.1, on the reverse strand, counting down.
TTTTGCTTCTATAAGGCAGTTAAAAGGTAGTTTATAAAACAAAAAGAAAGACTGTTCGTATTAAATGGCTTTCAAATAATCCTATTTTATATAGGCCTGGGAGTACTGGTATGGCTCTGTGGGCTAATGTGTCAGACTGCAAAGTCTTTTGAACTGCAAAGTCGGTGGTTCAAGCTCACCAGCTACTTGCGGTGGGTTGGAATTGACTCGATGGCACTTAACAACAACAACAACAACAACAAGCATGGCTTGCAGTAGATCCATAAAAAGGTACCTGCCATTCTATTCACCTCACCTTAAGGACTAGTATGTTGTTGTTGTTGTTAAGTGCTGTTGAGTCGATTCCGACCCATAGCGACCCTGTACAGAACATCTCCATTACTACAGTCATAAAAAAATTTAAAAAAATTCAAAATCTCTGAGCTCTAGAGTCAAACTACAATCCACCACTGCCCTCCTAGGTTTTCAGATGGCATGCACATTTCTTTATTCATGTGTATTCAACTGCCTTTCTGCAATCCACTGAACTACATACTTGCTGGTCAGTTGCCTTGGCAACCCTACAGTAAAGCCTGCTTCACTTTAAGTATAGTATGCCATTCACTTTGAGAAAAACATGATACAGATGTATATGACACATTCACCATCTAGAAATGGAAAATGACTAAGCCACTATGTTTTGTTTGTTAAAAGAATACTTCCTTTCTGTAACATCAGTTTAAATTATGGGCACCCACACAGCATTTTCGAGAGGTGCCCTTTACCTTTGCCATTTATTACTTGTAAAACAAACAGCTCCTCAACAGAAGCTATTTGGGCAGTATTTATGCCTCTGCTTCCTTTCAAAAACAACAAATGACACAGAGAATTAGAAGCTATAGGCTCTTGTTCTAAACACGAGCTCTACAAATAGTGTTGATGGGCTCTGCACCCAATCCCACAAAGGCTGTTACTAGCAGTTAACACATGTTGCACTCATATTTGACTAGGTAGGACTCACAAATACAGTAAGCTTTTTTTCCTTAGAGCAAATCTTGAAAATCAAATTTAAACACCCTAAGATTCCACAATGCTAGATCTAATAATCTCTGAAATATACATGTGTATAGTGTCATGCTAATCAGCCAAGGTTACAGGGTTTGGCCTCTGTGTATCTCACGGCTTTGCAATCTTTTACAGCTGCAAATCCATTACCTCTGCAAACACATGCCACTGGAGACAAATGAAACTGGAAACCAGTGTGTGGCTAAATCCGTGGAAATCCATCACCATTAATGGGAAAAACAATTAAACCAAAAGCCCAATCCACAGGGGATCAAAAATATCATCTTCAAATTTCCAGCACAGCTACATTTACAGAGTAAAAATTCCTGAAGACAGGGAGGTATAAAAACATATTTTTTAAGAAGAACTTTCTTTCCTATTCTATCTGTGTAGAGATGACCTCAGAAACCCTATACAGGGTCACTATGATTCAGAACCAACTCGACGGCACTTAGCAACAACAACAAGAGACGATCTAAAGGGGTATGTGGGTCAGTGGCTAAGATAATTACTTTACCGTTCCTAAATGTAGGTCCAATGTTTCTCATCATCATGCTATCAAAATCTCGTTCATGAAACTGCTCTCTGTACATTTTAGTCATAAGATATAGAAACTACAGACAATTTCAACATCTGATTATTATGTGACAGCAGAGAGCCAAGAAAAGGGCAGTAGTAGGATAAAGTGGGACCTCGTGCTAGCTAAATAGCATCCTATCTTCCTTTATTAATAGTCCATTCGAAATTTTCTCTCTCAGAGAGCAGCATTATGATGTAAATATAAGGGTGTGAGTCTGTGTGTTTATTTACAATTACCTAAAAACAAAAGCAAATTTGGATGTATTTAGCAAACATGAAATTCTGAAGGGATGCTGGTGATGCATTGCTAATGAATCTATGGCAAATAACTGACAATTATTACACTAATGATTCCTAATGACATGTGCATGTGCGCAGACACGCGCACTGTCCTTTCTTCACGGAAAATGTCCCGAGAACACTTAGTAGCCCTTTTTCTGGGTCACCACGAAAAAGTACATGGCTGTAACGATAAAACAGCTGCTGAGTGTGAGACCCCGCTAGCGCTAGCTAATTTTAACATGCAAAGCTGTTTTCTGTCTGCAATCTTTGAGCAGGCCTCAAGAGCTGTCAATATTCACGCTTGGGTGACTTTCATTAGTTATCTATTATGTGTATGTCTTTCTTAGGATATTGATGAACAAATAATTTTCAAAGGTTCATTTATACCATCATTTTCTAATTTTAAGATTTAAGCGAATACAGGGGTAAAAAATCTGTTTACCAGGAACCCCAAAGAACGAAGCACTCCAGAGAGCTAAGTTTTCTAAATGCTCAGTAGTCCATCCTCTTTCATTATGGTTTAAGGTCATCATTTTGCACATCACTTATTGCACTCTGCTCTATTATACAGAGACACCCTTATGGGCTGTTTGGGTGCCTTGTCATGTACTGATCACACTAGTTGGTCACAGTTGGCTAAGCTTTTTAAGGCTCTGTGTTTTATAGATTTTCTGTTTTCTCCTCTGTAGACAAGTTGTCAGCTGTCATTTCTCATTGCTCTCAGTAGGCTTCCTATAACAGCTTCTCTATCCCTTCTAATTTGCTGTTATTAATCGGCTGCTGGTTTAGAAACCAGACTACCAAATAAAGTGGAATTGTGTGTAAAGGAGAACGAATACCTGCTGTCTTAATGCACACAGGGCTCTGTTAGATGTCAAATGCAAGAACCGGAATTTATAGTATCTATGAGCAGGCTTCAAAAAGTTGGTGGAAAAATGAAATGAAGAGATAAAGGAATTTTTCCACAAACTTTTTGAAGCCCCCTTATACTGTGGCTTCACAAAAACCCTCCTCGTTCCTACTTGACACGGTACACTTTTTAATAGATCATTTTCCTCCAGTTGGGATGCAGCCATTATTTGAGAAGATGGCAACATAAATGCAATATCAAATAGATTCAAAAATTAATAAATATACAATTCAAAGACCTAATCCAATCTATGTAGTATGTAAACAACTTTCAAATCAGAATGAATGGATTTAACATATTGTATAATATGATTTCTTACACATTTGATAAGTGGGAAATATACTGCATGATTTAAACTAAGTGAACTATCGATTCCATGACCTACTGTTGTAGTTGCTGAATTGCTTCTAACTCACAACAATCCTATGTTGTCATTGTTAAGTGTTATCTAGTCAGTTTTGACTCATAGTGACCCTGTATAGGGTTTCCAAACAGCAACCCTATAGTTACCCTTAAACCCCAACCACACCCACCATATCGAGTCGATTTCGACTCCCAGCAGCCCAATAAAGTTTCCAAGGCTATAAATCTTTACAGGAGCAGAAAACCCAGCTTTCTCCCACAGAGCAGCTGGTAGGTTTGAACTGCCGACATTACAGTGTTTATCCTGGCAATTACTAAATCAGCCTAAGAATGCATCACAAACTATAATTAATAGGTAACTCATTCATAAAGAAGTAAAATTTCTAAAAGTGTTTCTATTTTGTTAATTTGCCTCTTAAATAAATATAACTATTTATTGTATCATAAGGGTGATTTGAGTCCAAATTATTTGAGTTCATTCTTAACCAACATTTAGGATAAGAATGATAAAGGAGGTTTTTAAATGTTAAGACAATAAGGAGACTATGGAATAGCTGCTAATTTAGTATAACATTTACAATAAATTTTTGCCTAAGCAGCTAGGTATGAATATCCATGATAATTAAAAAATTTAAGTACTGGCAGGAAAAATAAGACTTCTTGTTTCACATTTTACAGTCCTAACAATTTAAAGCTATTTATGAGGCTCAGCGCTCCTGAGTACACCGTACTCCAAGAAGCTGCTACCAATTAATAGAAATTGATTACAAGAGATGAAACCCATTTGCGATCTCTGCACCAAGGGAACCCATTTCAGGGTTTTCAGAGACTGATGTATGTATGGTTTCTTTCCTAATGTATTTTTTAACATGTTATTTCTGTAGTCAAATTGAAATTTAATTATTAAAGCAGATAATTACTGTAGAAAAATATGCTAAGACGCACCAATATCCAGGTATACAACCTGTTTTCTTTCTACGATTTACCTTGTGTTTGATCAATCCAGCTGTATAAATCTTGGCACTGAATCAAAACTTTTCTGAGCCATCTGCCCTTCACCACTGAGTTTACTCAATATCAGAGCACTGCAGGCCATTCGTTTTTCGGTGGCCAGCTATTCTTTCTGTTTCAGTCTCAGGGATTGCCTTCACCTGGCCCAGGCGGTAGACTTCATCATAAAGAAGGCACTGGATTGCCTTTTTACACTCAGTTCTTTAAGAAACAGCAATCACTTTCCTTTACATGAGCTAGGAAAAAAACCCACTACTTGAGTCTTTTTCTACAAAAAGCAGAAGTTTTCTTTGTGACATTCCTCCCCTGTCTCTCCCCCTAACTAAAGCCACTTACTGTAATCTTCCTAAACTGGAGTTCGATGTCTTGATTTTCCATGTACTAATTGCAAGGTTTTATTTATTTTTTTCTTTCTTAAATGTCAGCTGGAACGAGGTTGCAAACCACTGTTAATTGGTGATCAATAAACTTAGTCTCACAGAATGCTACAGTTGAAAAGGGCTTTAGATGTCATCCTGTCTGGACATGCAATGTATCTTCCCCTATTAAGAAGCTCAGCACTACTTCCTACTGAGCAGGGATATGGCCTCAACATCTTACTCACACTAGAATCCCTAACAGTTAATACCAATTAGAGTTGGCATATGAAGGAAATCCACTGACATTTGCCCTCCTGGAAAGTCCAGTCCTTTGTATTATAGATGACAAAATGGAGCCCAGAATGACTAACAACCAGTGCAAGCCTCTAGAAATAGTAAACGGAAGAATGAGGACTTGAACTTGCATCATAATATATTTTGCTGACTGGAAAACATAAGTCTATTCATTTGGTGGTTGTGCATTCTATTATTTCTATTATTACATCCCATGATAGTTAGCTTATTACATTATATAAGATCTTAATTTTCTTAATTACCTGTCCTAGTTCAGAGATGAACCAGAATTTGTCAGTGGAAGTTCAATGTTATTATTTCACAACATTACCTTAATTGCACTGCACAACTGGAAGAAATGAGTTGACAACCACAATTTGAACAAGCTGGGCTTAAATAAAGAAATAAGTCTGAAAATTAGGAAAGGAGACATTGCAGCCCTCAAAGCCAGAGTCCTGGTATGGTGCTGCAGGATAAGGCACTGAATGATGCACTGAATGTTTGCATGTCGTGGTTGGCTGCTAAAACCCACCAGCTGCTCCTAAGAAACCCTGTACAGGGTCACTATGAGTAGTTAACAAGAAAGACAGCCAGACACTGGCAGGAGAATTCCTATCTTTCTTAGATAGTCCTTTTAAGTCCTGGAATTTTGCCATTCTTCCTGACTCTGGCAACTTTTCAGATGCAAGGAAGAATGTTTCTTTTCAGCCAAAGGGGTACTTCCTGTTCCTATCCAACCAGTAAATAAGATAAATCATCAGAAAGATGGTCTATCTTAAAGCTCTGCAGTCAACTGCCATTAAGTCTGAGAATCTACTTTAAGACTGAAGAAGGAAAGCCTACCAAGCTATTAAAAGTGCCTATTACCTCATCCTCCTAGTGTCCAATAAAAGTTTAAAATGTAAATGAAAAGTAATTAGGAAATCAGGGTACAATTGTTTTGACTTTCTTTTAGTCCCTTAGAAAAAAAGAGCAATGAAAGTCAAGTCAGTAAACCTAAGGTTAACCCATTTTTGAACCTGAATTGTACTAAGAAGACAGGAAAGTGTGAAGCTGTGTAAGTGAAGTTGAGCCATAAGAAGATTTACTCTCTTTTCACTTAAATTATCCCGGGGTAAATTTCACCTGCTTACCTGCTGAAGGAAAAGAAAAGGCAATCGTATTAATTTACGGAGTGGGGAAAAAATATTGAACATATCATGTGGTGCTGTGGATCAGCATTAGACTGTGAACCACCAGATCAGCGGTTCAAACCCACCAGTTGCTCCTCGGAAACCTTACACAGGGTCGATATGAGTGGGAACTGACTCAATGGCACTTAACAATAACAACAACAGAAGAACAAGGAGTTCAGGTAGCATAGTGGATTACGAGTTGGGTTGCTACCCACCAGGTCAGCAGTTCGAATTTACCAGCCACTTGGAGGCAGAAAGATGAGGCTTTCTGCTCCCATAAAGATTTACAACCTCAGAAACCCTATACAGGGTCACTATGAGTCAGAACCGACTCCACAGCACATAACAACCACCACTACCCTCAGAAGAACAAACAAATCTAGCTAGGCAAAAGTCCAGCCAGTATGTTCCTTAGAAACGAGCACAGTGACATTCCATGCCACGTACTTTAGATATGTTATCAGGAGAGATCGTCCTGAGAGATGGATAACATGCTTCGAAAAGCAAAGAATCAGCAAAAAAGAGGGTGACCCTTAATAAAATGCATTCACACAGTGGCTGAAGCAATAGGTCCAAGCACAGCAATGACTGTGCAGATGGCTGTGGACCAGGCAGTGTTCACTCCACTGTGCACAGCGTTGCTAGGAGTCAGCACTGACTCCATGCCACCTAACAGCAACAACAGCAGCAATCCATATTTACAGTGTCGTGATTGTCATAATCACTTAAGGTAATTATCAAATAATCACTTAAGGTGTGTAGACATAGAATGGTACCAAATGTGTTAGTCTGAGACACTCAAATTCTTCAGAATCCTATTTACAAAGTGTCACCATCACATCACAAAATTCAAAATTTGAAATATTATTAAAAGTGAAAACTATATAAAAAATATAATTGCTAAAATTATTTTACTGTATAAATGCTCTTACAGTCTTTTGTGATTTCTTGGAGAAAAAGTAAAAAAAAAAAAAAAAAAAAAGACCTGTGAACCTTTCGATATGTGAAATAGCATTTAAAATCGTTTGACTTCATTAATACTCATTTGCTGTTCTTGTTAGGTGCCATTGAGTCTGTACCAATACATAGAGACCCTATGCACAACAGAACGAAACACTGCCTAATCCCAAGCCAACCTCAAAATTATTGCTAACCCTGAGCCCATTGCTGCCACCACTGTGCTAATCCATCTGGTTGGGGTCTTCCTCTCTTTCTCCAACCCTCCACTTTACCAAACATGATAGTCTTCTTCAGGAACTGGTCCATCCTGATAAGATGTCTGAAGTATAAGAGATGAAGTTTTGCTATCCTGGCTTCCAAGGAGTATTCTGGCTGTACTTCTTCCAACGGAGACTGGTTTGTTCTTTTGGCCAATCATGGTACTTTTAATGTTGTCCTGCAACACCATAACTCAAATTCATCAATTCTTCTTCGGTCTTCCTTATTCACTGTCCAACTTTCACATGCATATGAGGCTACTGAAAATACCACATCTTAGTCCTCAAACTGACACCTTTGCTCTTCAAAGAGCACCAGAATTGCCTAATGCAATACGTCGTTTCCTTTCTTGACTGCTGCTTCCATGAGTGTTGGTACTTGATTCTAGTAAAATGAAATCTTTGACAACTTCAATCTTTTCTCCCTTTATATGGATGTTGTTTACTGGTCCAGTGGTGAGGATTTCTGTTTTCTTTACATTGAGATGCAATCCATACCGAAGACTGTGGTCTTTGATCTTCATCAATAAGTATTCTAAGTCCTCTTCACTTTCAGCAAGCAAGGCTGTATCATCTGCATACCACAGGTTGTTAATGAGTCTTCGTCCAATCCTGATGCCACATTTTTCTTGATATAATACAGTTTCTCATATTATTTGCTCAGCATACAGACTGAATAAGTATGGTGAAAGAATAGAACCTTGGTGCACATCTTCCCTAATTTTAAACTATTCAGTGTCCTCTTGTTCTATTTAAACGACTGCTTCTTATTCTATGTACAGGTTCCTCATGAGCACAGTTAAGTACTCTGGAATACTCATTCTCTGCAGTGTTGTCTATAACTTGTCATGATCCACACAATCGAAAGCCTTTGCGTAGTCAAACTGGTATTGGCCATTTTGAATTTGACAATCACATGTTTGGAATGACAAATTGAAGAGGAATGGAATCTCATTCATCCAGAAAGAACATATCAAAAGCTGTCTTGAAGCACAACAGTGTCTGTGATAGGATACTATCCACACACCTACAAGGATAACCAGTTAATACCACGACTATTCAAATTTATGCATCAACCACTAAAAGCCAATAATGATAAAATAGAAGAATTCTACCAACTTTTTCAGTCTAAAATTATCAAACATGCAGTCGAGATGTATTGATAATTAGTGGCGACTGATATTCATCAGTATCATTATAAAAGCAATGAGTCAATTATCTTCATACAACTGATGAAATTTATTACTCTGAAAGGTATTTTGGTAATAAAGAACTATAATAGGATGAGAAATCCTGGTGTGGTGCTATGGGATAAAGTACGTGACCGCAAAGATGGTTTAAACCACAAGGCCGGTGATTCAAACTCACCAGTCGCTCCTTGGAAACCCTAGGCAGGGTCGTTGTGAAAAGGGAGAAGAACCTAAAAGATGAGTTTAAGAGAAACTGAGGAAATTAGAAATTGTGAAAACCCCAACTGTGAACTGATTATCTCAAGATGTAGCGACCATTATATTTTGAGTCCCAAGGAAAATCAAGTCCCAAGGAAAATCAGTTTGAAGTTCCCAAGGAAAATCAGTGTCAAGTCCCAAGGAAATCAGTGTCAAGTCCCAGTTTGAAGTCCCAGTTTGAAGTTCCCAAGGAAAATCAGTGTCAAGTCCCAAGGAAAATCAGTTTGAAGTTCAATGGGAGAATGTTTGAAGTTGGAATTGACAAATACCTCTTGGAGATTTTAGAGTATGCTATGTAAAGGTCTAAGGAGCTCTGGTAGCGTAGTGGTTACAAATAGGGCTGCGAACCTCAAAGGTCAGCAGTTTAAAACTACCAGCTGTTCCATTGGAGAAAGATGAGGCTTTCTGCTCCCGTAAGGATTTACAGCCTCAGAAACCCTGTACAGTGGTCGCTATGAGTCGGAACCGACTCCACGGCACATAACAACAACAAATGTAAAGGTCTTGGAATCGTACATTTCACTAAGAACAACAGCACATGAAAGATTAGGTAAAATAGCTGGTTTGAGAGTACTCTTTTGGCAAATCAAATAGGAGCAGGAGGAGCATGCCCACAGAGAAGAGAAATATTCTAGGGATTAAAGTTAAAGAGAAGAAACTGAAGAAAAGAGAAAAGATGACTACAATTTAGTACAAAATGATGTGAACTACAAAGGAAGACTCACTGTAGATCTCATGTGAGGAAGGAGGACACGGAGCAGGTTCAAAGTCCTGCATAGAAAATAAAGCAGAAGTAAAATGCAGATCTCAAGAGTAAAGGCCATGTAGGGCCAATAGTAACAGGAAGTTTAGCAAAAAGTAAGAGCAGATGTGTCAAGTCTGACCCACAAACAATCATGGGAATGTTGCAGGCCTGGGGAGCATTTATTTCTATTGAGCATAGGATCAGTTTAAGTCAGAGGCTGACTCAAAGACAGCTAACAACAGTAACAACAGACGTGTCAAAAAGCTGAAGCTCCTCAGCCTTACCGCATAGCCAACCAGATAAAGGTTGTCAGTCCAGGGTGAATCCCATGATGGAACCAGCTAGAGTACCCTGAAAGAAGTACATCATCTTATTTGACTGTAAAGTAAATCTTTTTCTCTTTAACAAAACACATTATTGCAAAGGTTCTGGCATACTTGTTGTTGCATTTATAGGTAGAAATGAGAAATTTGGAAGGAACAATCAATCATTTGAGGGTCATGTCATCTTTCCAATAGAAAACAAGTACCAAATAATTATTTAATGGCAAAACATGTCAATTTTGCTTTGCAACTAAAATTAGACATCATATTTCATTATCATTGTTCTAAGGTTATACAAATGCTTTTACAATTGATAGTAACTATATTTCTTAGTGTCACTCAGTGTTTTAAATGAATTGTTACAGTAAACACACTGGAATGATTTTGATAAGTGGCACAAAAAAGTGACGAGATAAGTGGCAATAATAAGTTAAAAACAGATTATTTTCAGTTAAAAAAACTACAGCAAAAGAAAAAAACTTTATAATGGATTAAGAAACAGAAGATCAGAAGTTTTAGATGATTAGAAAAAACAATTTTTCTATTTTCATATTAACTTGTCAAAAAAGAAGCCAAAACAAAAAAAATTTTAAGTGACTAAAAAAGCAAAAGAATACTGGAAGCAGACATTTAGTTGAATCCCCAAAAGTTTAGATTTACCACCTAAACTCACCATCTTTCTTCCCAGCAGCCACTTTTCTGCTGATAATAAAACTGTTGGCCTGTCTGGTCTTCCAGTTAACTGTTCCATTTATGCCATCAGCACAGCTTAATAAAAAAGCTTTTCAGAAAACAAATGCACAAAAAGTGAAATTAATGTCAGATTAGAGATGATTATCATAGATCACCTAGTGTTAACTGGGATCTGATTCTATTCAGCCCACCTAGCTGTTTATGTCCATTCAGCAGTATCTGTTGCATGTCAATACAAGAAATATGGAAAGGCAATAAAGTAAATAATAAGACACATTTCCTGCCTCGCAAGGAGTTTACAATCTATAGGACTTGATCACTCGTATAGAAACACATACACACACAACGGTAAAATGCAGAGGGAAACACAATGGTCTCTGGCTACGTGAAATTCATTTTAAGTGATAAATTCAGAATGTATTTGGAATATGTGAAATTTTAGGTGCCAGTTGGTAACCAGGTGAACCCATCTAGGGAAAGAATGGAAACAGAGCTCTGAAATGGGCCTTCAGAGGTTGATGTAAACTTCATCCCTAGGAGAAAAACTGTTGAAACCAAAGCTTAGTGTAATTGCTTAAAGATACCATGCCCCCAGATAATAAACATTGTTGTTGTTGTTGTTGTTAAGTGCCGTGGAGTCAGTTCCGACCCAAGTAACCCAGTAGAGGGTTTCCCTGGAGTGACTGGTGAACTTGAACCACGGAACTTGCGGTTGAAACCGATTTTTCAGTCCAGCACATTAACCCACAGCTCCATTCCAGGAATCCAGGTAACAAATATTAGGTCCCATGAAAAGAGTGATCTGGAGAAGATAATAGACAATTTCAATCTTGGTCCATTCATCAGATATGGCTCTACCATGTTCCCCACCATCCAAACTATCAATCTTACTGCTTACTCTCCCATTTTTCATCCTTACATTTCAGCCTTGAGATTTGGGGACCATTTTTCTGACTATAACATAGGCTCTCTACCCTATTTTCTCACATCTTCTGGCCATCTCTGGTCTGTTCTGTTCAGTTCATCTCAGTCCAATAATTCCCCAAGGTACATGACCTATGAATGGACCTCAAGTAAATGTGTCCTGGTGTGGTGCTGTAGGATAAGCACTGGACTGCTAACAATACGGTTGGTGGTTCAAATATGCCTGCCACTCTTCAGAAACCCTACACAGTGACACTAATGAGTCAACTAGACTTGACAGTACATAACAATCTTCTGAAAGTGAAATATTTCAAGAAGGAATATACAAAGAGTAGGAGGGACCCCAAAAGCAGGAAAGTGTGTTAATAAACACATTTATCTAGCCAAAGCAGAAGATAAACAGCAAAGAAAGGACAACTAAGAATGAAGTACCACCTAAGCCAATGGAAGAGAGCTATCAAAGAGAGTGTGATCAACAACTGTGCGTACTGCAAAAAGGTCAGAAAAGATGAGTGCTTAGAAAAGACTGTAAACCTTGAAAAGTGAAAAGTAATTGGTAACTCCTCAAAAGTGAAGTTCCAATAAAATGGTGAGAGTAGAATCCGAGATCGTATGTTAGGCTGAGAAGTAGCAAGGTAGAGAGAAGGGTTATTTGGAGACTTACATTTTGTTCATAAGCTGAGGAAAAGAAATCAGGGGAGAGGAGACTGACCATAAAGAAAAGGAGTACAATGAGGTACAATCAAAGGGAAATTAGGAAAATTAGCATGGGTAGGACCAAGACATCCTGAACCATAAATAAAGGGCAAGTGAAGAGAGAAACGTTTGCTGCAGAACAGGCATTTAATGTTGAGATCCACTTTGTTCACAAATCACAGAGGAAATGTGTATTTTCTTTCCAAACTAAGTTTTCAATAAGCATTTGAATCTAAGCTGAAGTATCAGAAATACTAAGTTCCCTACTAAAGTATGAAGAACGAATGCAACTTTAAAAACCCAGCTTATTAAAAATAAATAAAACTTCAGGCTATTATTTCAGTGAGACATAAGAGTAGAAACCAAAGACCCTATCACCCAAGCAAATAATCTAATTACTATTCAATTTTGTAAACTTAAGTACGCCTACTAAACTACCAATCTTATGAATGATGTGCTAAATAAATGGCTGACTTGTTTAATAACAGAAATTATATACTTTAAAATCTAGGTGAAGCATAAATACCATAGACATTTCCTCAGTGATTTAAGCTAAAACAGGATTAGAAATGTTAATAGTCACTTGTGGCAAAATCCCCCACCTCCAGAGTTCTCTTGTTCATTGGGTTCCCAAGGCAACATGCTGGTTGAGAAATATCACCTGGACAGCTCTTTAAAAATATATCTTTATACCAATCCCTTTGTTGTTGAGTAAATTCGGACACATAGCGACCCTAGGGCAGAGTAGAACTACCCCTCTGCACATCTTTCTTCCACAGAGTTCTAGTGGGTTCAAATCATCAATATTTCAATTAGCTGCTGAGGTCTTTAACCACTGTATCACCAAGGCTCCTTCTATTTATGGTGGTGGTGTGTCATGGAGTCGGTTCCGACTCACAGCAACCCCACATAGGATTTCCAAGGCTGTAAGTCTTTATGGGCGCATAAAGTCTCATATTTCTTCTGCAGAACCGGAGGTAGTTCCCAACTTCTGACCTTGAAGTTAGCAGCCCGACTCATAATCACTATGCTAGGAAACCCTATGTGGGGTCACTGTGAGTCAGATCCAACTCCACAGCCCATAACAACCACCACCACCACACTCAAGACCTAAATAATAATTTTTTAAAAAATTAAATATTCATTCACAATTTCAGAGTATTCTGATTAGATGGATTACACAGTTTCAACAGATGACTGTCATATACACTTCTGAGCACCAGTTGACTTTGAGTGACCTACAGAATCCAAGAGAAATGGATATTCATTCAGCTGATGTGGCACTGTGGGTTAATGCGTTGGACTGCAAGGTCAGTTTGAGCCGCGCCTCGGAAAACGTATACAGGGTCACTATGAGTCAACACCGACTCCAGGGCATTTAACAACAACAACATAGCGACTCTATGTTTCTGAGGGATTCTGAGACTGTAAACCTTGATGGGTGCAGACGGCCTATCTTTCTTTCACTGAACAGCTCTTGAGTTTGAACCTCTGAACTTGTAGTTAGCCGTCCAACATTTACCCCCCCAGCACCACCAGAGCTTCTTAACTGACTCATTTGCAAGACTATGAAAGGTCAGTGCTGGACAGTGGGAAATCCAAACAGGAAGCAGGAGACCAAATTCTCTACAACTTTGCAAAGAACAATGTGGATCTGATGACTAACATTTAGACTTAAATGCTACTATGCAAAGTGCCTTCACATACAAGGCTCTAGCTCAAGCTTTACAAAACCAAACAAATCTATCAACATGTCTGAAGATTATGGAGGCTTAAACTTAAAGCAGAATGGAGTAAATCCTGCAGACAAGCAAGCCCTCTTTAGAATTCTCCACTTCTCCAAGGACTGGCTAGTTACCATAAAGAAAGAATGGTTTGAGTGTCCTTCCTTTATTCTAACTCAGTGGTTCTCAGCATTGTGCATTACATTGTTGTTCACAGTTATATCCACAAAACTACACACATTGTACTTTATAGGTGATTTAAAGGATTTACTAGGATAATTTTAAGTCTATGGGAATTTTGTCTTACATTGACTTCTAGAACCTGACTAACCCCAGGGAAGGAGTACTGGTGTGGCGCTGTAGGATAAGCACTGGACTGCTAACCACAAGATTGGCAATTGGAGCCTTCCAGCTGCTCGTTGGAAACTATACAGGGTCGCTATGAGTCTGAACCAACTTGATGGCACTTAACAACTATCACCCCAACAGCATAAGATTTGACGCCACTGTGCGTTCTTGATGGGTGAACTAATACAACACTGCCTTTTACAAGGATTCCAAAGCAAATTTGACTGGTGCTTTAGTTGTTAAAAAACACAGAGACAACATAAAGGAATTCCAAACACTTTCCATAAATACCACTTTGGGTATTTTATAATACACAATAATAATATATATTTATTTTTAATTAATTTTAACTCTAATACACAATAATAAATATAATAAAGCCAGCATTATTTGGAGCACCTTCATTTTTTAAAGGTTCATATTATAATACCTATATTCCTCATATTACCACATGCTCTTCAGGGAGACTACTGAAGTCCAATTGTTGTTAGGTGCCATCGAGTTGGCACCGACTCATAGCGACCCTATTCACAACAGAACGAAACACTGCCCGGTCCTGGGCCAACCTCACAATTGTTGCCATGCTTGAGCCCACTGATGCTGCCACTTGGCCAATCCATCTTGCTGGGGGTCTTCCTCTTTTTCTCTGACCCTTCACCTTACCAAACATGATATCCTTCTCCAGCGACTGGTCCCTGCTGACAATATATCCAAAGTATGAGACATGAAGTTTGGCCATCCTGGCCTCCAAGAAGCACTCTGGCTGTAATTCTTCCAACACAGATCTGTTTGTTCTTTTGGCAATCCATGACACTTTCAATATTCTCCTCTAACACCATAACTCAAAAGCATCAATTCTTCTACAGTCTTCCTTACTCACTTAGTCCAATACAACTAAATAAAAAGACCATTTTATGAGGGTCTATTTGCCAGACAATGTCACTAAGACAAGTGACAATACCATGGCTTGTGTGGCTGATAAAACATTCAAGTCCCCACACCTTGAGAGAGAAACATCAATAACACGGAAATAACTATTTGCTTTTAATTGTAAGTTAACATCATTGTTCTACTCGACTAACTGCTTGTATAGAAAATTATTATAATCTGTATATTAACAAGTGCAGAATGCTCACTGAGAAAAACCTAGTGGTTTAGAGTTTGATTTTCATTAGAAAAGGACCAAAGCATTTTTCTTGTTTTTCCTGTGAGAACAAATTTCTTTAATTAAGTTAGGAAAACATGACTCCATATTGAAAATATCTTTTCTATATACAACTTTTTATGATTAAACTTGATGTGTAAAGAAAATGTATATAGACTGGTTCTTGGACTTCTTCCAAAGAAAACAGACCATCCTTAGAAATCTTGAAGAGAACTCCACAGTGCTCACTGGTTCACAATAATCTGCTACAATTATACCTGGATGGGAGTTGTGCTCTAATTCAAAACACAACAACAAATAATAACATGAGTATTTGGTTTACACACCTCAAACCGGTAAGACTTCACACTATTAGCTGGCATGTTACTATACCCAGTCTAATCAGCGCCTCAGTATTCTTCCCCTCCTCCAAGATCATCAAACCCTGAAATCACACAAAAGTGGCTGGCATGCCTTCAACTTCCCTAGAAACCATACAATATTTAAAATTTGTTCTAAGATTCTGGGATTCTCTTTGAATCTTGTAGTCGCGTGACTAGATTACATCCGGCCTAGGGCAAACATACTCTGAAGAAACATTTCTCTTTTCCAAACCTGAATAATTTGCTGACTGGGAGAGGAGGGGTTTTCTGCCTAATAAACGCAATTGAAGAGCTGTGAATAGTGACTGATTGCTGATGAGCTAATCAGAATGTCAAGGAACAGAAATAATAAATAATAACTTACTCAGACATTACTGTCCAAGTAAACAGCAGGATATGCCAAATGAAATTTAATCTGATTAACACATGCACCTTAGAACCAAACTGCTAAATCTCTCTCTGTCAGCTCTCTTATCTGTCTCAGATCATATTTTACTCAAAGGGGACATAGACTTTGTTTTTAGAAGCTGGATATCTAGCTCTCAACTCTTCCACATCTCTTCTCTTCTCAGCCCCCTCTGCATGTCTTTTCTGTACCTTCTATATTTTTCTCTTCACTGCCGTATCTTTATACAACTCTCCTTAATACTTTTAAGACCACATTATATATATATATATATATATATATATTTAATTGTTTTCCTGTTTCTTCTCTTTAAAAATGTCAGTTGACTGTTAACTTCTTATCATTAACCTCTAAATTTTGAATGCTAAGTACTAGGCATTGCACTCAAGGTTTTTACACATACTAATTTAATTACTACAACTATATGAGATTGTTGTTATTGTTGTTAAGTGCCATCGAGTCGATTCCGACCCATAGCGACCCTGAACAGGGTTTCCGAGTCTGTAAATCTTTATGGGATCAGAAAGCCTCATCTTTCTCCCGCAGAGCAGCTGGTGGTTTCGAACTGCTGACCTTGGGGTTCGCAGCCCGATTCCTAACCACTACACTACCAGAGCTCCTTCAACTATATGAGATAGGTGCTATTAATTTAATTTTACTATGAGGATATGAATGAAGTCTTAAGAAATTAAGTAACTATTTGAAGAAAAAAATTTAAATAATAATAAAAATGAAAAAAAGAAATGAAGTAACTAACCCTGGTATGGTGCTATAAGATAAGCGCTTGATGCAAGGTCAGTTTGAAGCTCAAGGTCGATGGTTCATACCCACCAACTGCTCCATGGAACCCTTATATCGGGTCACTATGAATTGGAACATACTGGACAGCACTTTAACAACAACCAACACCACTTCAGGTCACATATATGTTTACTAAGTGGCAGAGTTGGATTCTGAACCCATTACTTGGCTGACTGCAAAGTCTGTCATGACTTGACACTATTGCTATTAAATGTTGTCAAGTCTGTTCCAACACATAGCGATGCTACATAGGGATTCCAAGGAGTGGCTGGTGAATTTGAACTGCCAACCTTGCTGTTCAGACCGACCTTGAGGTCCAGGGCATTATCTTATAGCACCACACCAGGAATCCTAATTGTCATTACTATCCCCAAATAGCTAAATGTGAAAGTAATTTATTGGTAGTATTATTACTAGTAAGCTTTCTTCAACTTCAGAGACCCTAGGTAGGGCAAATGGTTAAGTATTTGGCTATTAACCAAAAGATTGGTGGTTCAAATTCACCCAGAGGTACCTCAAAAGAAAGGTCTGACAATCTACTTCTGAAAGAAGGCAAGTCATTGAAAACCCTGAAGTTCTGCTCTAGCACACATGTGGCTGCCATGAGTCAGAAACGATTAAATGTCAGCTGTTTGTTTTATGTGGTGTTTTCAGGGGCTTTTATCTTCCATTTATTTTTCTTTCTAGAAAAAAATAAGGTTCCCTGATTCCTGGATTAGAAATTGCTAGAAAAAGATTCTTTAAAAGAGAAATGTTGAAGAGTTAGTTAGAATATATGAGGGGAAAAAGCTTTGCTAAGGACTGTCCACCCCAACCTCTGAAGGGTGTTGGAAAAGAAATTCCTGTAACAGCAGGACTTAAATCATGGGCTCCAGAATAGAAATCTCCAAGTCTTGTTGAAATAGAAGAGCCTAGCAGAGAGGTGCATGAAATCATTTAACACATTTCAAAATAATTAGACTTTTATCATTTTAGCACAAGTTAGGTAAAATATTGGGAATAGGATAGCACTGTATTATGAACCACAAGGTTGGGGGTTCCAGTTGCCCCATGGGAGAAAGAAGAGGCTTTTTGTTCCAGCAAAGATTTACAGATTTACAACACTTAACAACAAGATGAGGTATTAAACTTCAAAGAGAAATAAAATTAAGAGTAAAGTAAGGCAGTATTTAATATAAGATTCTCTGGAGACAGACTGTCTTGGTTCAAATTGAAGATTTAAAATTAATGTCTCTGTGCCTCACTGTACTCATCTAACAGTAATAAAATAATGCCCACATCCTAGAGGCATCATGAATATTAGGTGAGCTAACACGTTAAAGCCCATTAGAATGAGGCTTAGCACAGAATGCAATTCGCAAAAACTGTAAGCTATTGTTAAAAATTAATATTCAACTAATTTGAAAGAAATCTGGGTTTCTTTTAAAGTGATTTTTCTTTTCTAAACATTCAACTACAGTTTGTTGTCGCTACCAGTGATATTATTTGACACTCCTTTTCCCCACCACAGTCACGACACATGAAAAATGATATTTCTATTGCAGAGTGGAATAAGTATCAGGTTTCTCAGGACCAGGGGCTCCAACCATCCCACACTCCACAGGGTCTCCCGGGGGATAAGAAGATGGAGCATCTACAAATTCATAACCCATTTCCAGCACTGCGCCAAGGCCAACGCGTACCCGTCTGAGGAAATCCAGATGCAAAGAGTTATATTGATTGTCATATTCTCTGTTTGATTCTTGTAAATTCTTAGTTATTTCTTTGGAGAAAATAATGCAACAAAAGCAAGAGATACCACACATACAAAATTCAGCTTTGTACTATACAGAATATAAAAAATTGGGCTTAAAATGAAATGTCTGATATAAGAAGAAGTATTTCTTTTGTAGAACAGTAAATAGAGAAGAGAAGGTTACTCGCTTTTCGTGGTAGTTTTTTGAAGTGGCCCAGTTAAGGCTTATACTGGAAAGATAAGTTTCTACTGCCTTAGAAATGACACAATCTGTTTATGTTCCACCTCAGAAATACTGGGTAAACAAGGAACACCGGTGAGACCCTTAACAGAGATGATAAACAATAGATGTAGTAGATATATGTAGGGTTATAATTAAATGTCCTCACATACAAAACAAATGATTGTTTTGCAATTAATAAAATTAGTAAAAAGTAGAATACAAAATAATAATACGGTAGACTATGGGAAATCTAGGGTAATAGTGCAATCTAGTGGAAAAGGATTAAAAGGCAGAAGTGGAAACGCTGTTGGTCTAGGAAACTAAAACGGTAGACAATATGTCTTTTCAAAATACAAAAATACAACAATGCTTACATGATCTTTCCAATTAAAAAATGTTTTAAAGAAAAATACTCTCATATTTACTTTCTAGTATTTACTTTCAACTGTTAGTAATTTTCTTTATTAAAAAAGCCATACATTCTCACTGTACATTCAAATAGTATAACCAGGAGGTTATAAATATAACAGTTCCCTCTCACTATATACTATGGCAACCCCTCCAATGCCACTGCTTAGGGTCAAACAACAACAACAAAAACAAACAATTGCACCAAGGCGTCTATTCCCATGCATTAGGACCTTGAAGAACAAAGCAGAACTGCCCCATAGGGTTTCTAAAGCAAGGCTGTAAATCTTTACCAAAGCAGACTGCTGCTGTCATCCTCCCAGGGCCTGCCTGGTGGGTTTGAACTGCTCACCATTAGGTTAGGTTAACGGGTTCAGTATGTAACCAATGCACCTCCCAGGCTCCTTCAGGCCTAGGGTACCTACTCTAAATGGTCTCTATCTTTCTGTATCTTATGAACAAGCAAGCTTATATATGTATAGACATGTCTCCACATAAACATGTACACACCAGTCTTTTGCATAATGGAATCACAATTTTTTTCAGTTAACAACTTGAACATTTCTTACGTGATACTACATTTTAGGGTTACAGACTTTTGGTTAATGCACTAGACTGCAAAGTCTGTTTGAACCTCAAGGTCGGTGATTCAAGCTCACTAGTCCCTCCTTGAAAACCCTATTCAACAGGATTGCTATGGGTCAGAAGTGACCAATGACACTTAATAACAACAACTTTCAGTTGTGTGGCTCACTCACAAATATTTACTATCACTGCACACTCTGTCCACAGTAGAACTCATGATCTCCACCTTAAAATCTAGTTTTCTTCCAGTATTATTCAATTCCATGAATGGTCCTCCCACATGTGTGAGAAATTATCAAGAAACTGCCCTTGACACCTCCTCCCACCAGTTTCCACCCCCAATTCAATTCAATCTCAACTTCTGTTGATTTTTATCCCTCAGAATGTTCCTCCGCGTTTCATCTCCCTCCTATCATCAACCTAGTCCAAGATATCATCATCTCCATTCAGAATTACTAAATTACTAAAACCTTCTGACTGGTCAGCTGCAGTCTACAATCTACTCCGACCCCCCTCTCCCCCCCCCCCCACCCCGCAAGCTTTTCTACACTTCAAAGCAGCTAAAGTATTCTTTTTGAAATGCAAATTTTATCAGTGCAGCCTAAACCCATTCAAGGACTTTTCAGTTGGTCTTAGAATAAAAATTGAACTCTTCCAGGTGGTCTGCAAGACCCCCCAAAAATTTGCTTCTTAACTCTCTCTCTAGCCTCATTTCACACTATGCACCCCCATTCCATGTCCCCACCTCTCTGGACTTCCTTCTGTGCCTATTTGGCTGGCTTTATTCTACTCTATGGTCTCTACGCCCCCAAAACCCACTGCCATCAAGTTAATTTGGACTCATAGTGCCCTGTCTAGGATTTCTGAGGCTTTTAAATCTTTAAAAGAACAGAAAGTCTCATCTGTCTCCCTCAGTGTAGCTGGTGGGTTTGAATCGCCGATCCTGAAGTTAGCAGTCCAGTGCTTATCCTACAGCGCCACCAGGGCTCCTAGAGTCTCAACACAAGCTCTTGCTTATACCTCAATAAATCTTTCTTCTTCACCTACCTATCATTTGCTCAGATGGCATATCCCAGCACATTCTCCTGGAGGCTAACCTCTCTGCTCCAAGCCACTATTTAGAAGCATGGTGTCAGTGTTTTGTAAACACTTATTATAGTTCTAAAAGTGTTTGATTACTTATTGAAGTTTGTCAACCCCACTACTGTACAAGTTCCATGATCACTGTGACCGTGCATTCTCCACTATCTAACAGAGGAAAGCAAAACCAATCGCCATCCAATAAGCAAAAGAATAAAAGAATTCTTCATTAATAATATTCTCATTCTTCCTATTAATGCTACAATAAGCATTCTTATAGCTGTGTCTTTGAGCACTATTATGAGTATATCCGGAAGCCATTTCTAAAACAGCTAGACATAAAAATAATGTGCACTTTAGATTTTGATAAACACAAAATTTGAAATGCACAGTATTTCAGATTGCAATCTGTTCTGTTTCCACTTCTGCAGTATTGGTCTTTGATTAGAAACAACTGTGAGACTATTGAAATTGAAGGATGTTAAAGGTGCTGCACTGATTAACTATTTTATAGTAGAGAAAAATCAATGTATTTTAATGCACAGTGAGAGGCACTAATTGGTTAAGGAAGAAGACAAAAAGACCTCAGTTCTCACTTTTTCCTTTATTTTGCAGTTCAACATTAAAAAATAACTTTACTTCTAGGTCTACTGCTGAATTAATAGGGAACTAAAATATTTCACCTTATAGAAAAATCCACTGCGATCTCTTCTTTTAAATTCTCACTGAATCTTTAAAATAGTCATAATAATCAAGGTGGTGACCAGATGAATGAATGAGTGAAAAGCTGAAGAATAGTAAAGACTTTATACTAGTGCTGCCTCACTCTAAAACATTTTTTTTTTAATGAGTGGCTTCATTTTCAGTTAGAAAAGAAAGAACATGTTATCTCTGTCACAACAAATACCGTGGTGATTCCCTTGGTACGTTATTGTTGAGCTTCTCCTCTAAAATTCTGATTTATCTGAGGCAATTAGGTAGAAAGTTGTTGTTAAGTGCCGGTTCAGACTCATAAATGACTCTGTATAGGGTTTTCAAGGAGCCGCTGGTGGGTCTGAACTGACAGTTTTGTGGTTCAAACTGACCCTGTAGTCCACAGTTTATCCTATACTGCTGCATCAGAAAAGTAAGATGTGCTAAAAATAAGTAATTTGTAGATAATAAAATGTACTTAAACCGCTATTGCACAATTACGTCTTGGATAAAGATACATAATAATAAACATGTGTATAATTTAAATCCTACCAGAGAGACCCAAGAAAATAGCACTCTAACTTTTCTTACTATCTTAATGTTTTCAAGGTTGTAAAGTTAATAATCATGCAGCAACTAATGTTTTGAAGCTATCTACTTATTTCCCAAGGTAATATCTTTTCATTTAAAACATTGTGGATTGTTTACTTCCCACGCATTGCCTTCAAGGAATTGCTAGTAGCCACCTGCGGATCAGGTGAACGCTCATGGGCCAAATCTCATCTTGGAATATTTCTCTCTTGGAAATAGGAGCTCAAACAGGAACGCCTGTGACATATTCAACAACTGGGATATGTATGAGCCATCATCAGTTGCCATAGGCATTTCAATGCCACAAAGTACATGCACTTTTGTAAAAGATAGAGGAATAAGCAGGAGAAATTGGTTCAACTTAAAAATATACTTTACATAGTCAGAATTAACATAACCCTATTCCGGATCTAATAATTTAAGTGATGGATAAAGTTCTGTGTGGGGGAGAAAAGGCAACAGCAAAAAGATTCAGGAAAAAGTTGGTTGAAAAAATGGCAGAAGAATTTCCTCTCCTCCCTTCACATCTCATATCTGTCAAGTTTTCAGGGCTCTGGGCTTAAAAAGTGTCTGCCAGTCAGAAGTGCTACTGGTTAACACTCCTCAGAAGACGGGTTTTAGAAGGAAGTCCTACAGAATCCACAAATTAATTTTTCAGCAATTACATTTTCAAAGTTAGCTAAGATCATCAAAATAAGCAATCAATAGGCAGATGAACAGGGAAGAAACATCTGCTCTAAGACATGCTTGAGACACTAAAAATATGCCCCCTGAGGCCATCAGAAACCAGAAACCAGCTGACCTAAAATAGCGAGAAGTTAAAAGGCAGCAGGAAGGCAGAGGCTACTTTCAGTTGAAATATCTTATTTTGCTAAAAACTGTAATAGTAAATTGCAAGGAGCTACTCATATGCTACAAGGGAGAGAGATATTGTAAACAGAAGTGCCCCACATTTCCCCTGGGTATGAAGCAGCCTGCTCACCTTAACTCTGTGCCCCCACCCCACCCCCAGCATCCAAGGCCGCCCTGCCTGCCGGAGAAGCCTGTTCTGCATGTGCAAGAAACATGGACAAAAGTAACTCTGGGAAGCAAATTAAGGTCGGGATACTGCAGGGGAAAACAAAACAAAAAAAAAACAGTTTCATTTCCTTCTCAAATATGTGTGTTTGGGAATGGAGTCAGAGCAGGAGGAGGGAATGTGTTAAACTGTCCCTTTGCAGCTATTTTCAAGTTGAAAGAGTCAACTTGCAACATGTAGGATTATCCTTTTAGGTCATTTATCAGAAAAAAATAATATGTTCTAGTCATATCTTTGCCATCCACTCTAAAATGCTATCATCGCCTTCAACTTAAATATTCATTTCAAGAAATGAGACTATTTCTGATACTTTAAAAGGTGTAGAACAAGTAAACATGTTAAATCCATTCCCTTGTTGAGCTGCTGAAAGTGTTAGAAAGGTCTCAAGTTGAAATCCATCTCGACCTTTCACACACTGATGCTAGTTCTGCTTTCCAAAGGAAACCGAAGACAGTATGTGTCTATTTTTCAGTCATCTCTCACTAAACATTTCCATACCCTTTGAGGATACCTCCTATGACAAAATTTCCAGACCCCTCACTATCCCTGTGGACTGTCCTGGAAGTTGTCTAATTTGTCAACGTCTCTTTAAATGTGACAGACAGAAATGGACACAAGACTACAGATGCTGTTGATTAGAGCAGAGTACTATTAATTTTTGTGCTATAGGGACATACAACTACCAGAGCCCAAATCTGAATTTTTGTTGTTGTTTGCAGCCACAGCATGCTGCTCGTTCATATTAACCTTCTTTTTCCGCAAAAAGTGCCACCACACAAAATCACCTCCTTCCTTCCACACCAATGAATTACCATGCATTCACAGCTAAAAAATACCTTTTTGGTTTCAGCATAGCATTGCTGTCTATTTAACTGTGCTAACTCTAAATTCTGTTGTCTATTTCCAAGTCATCTGTGGATTTTTAAGCAATTCTCCTAGATCTCCATCAAAGTCACTGATACAAGTGTTGAATAAGAGAGCCAAGAGCAAAGGCTTGTGAACCAGGGATCACTTCCTGACCCAAACTCAGTGACCTACACACCTTGGTGGTGCTGGCCTGGCCAGTCTCACATTCTTACAGCAGTCTTGCTAAATAGTCTGCACATACAAGTATTCCGCATCCTTGGCAAATGCCCACACTAAAATCAAGACTCACGAATCTTTCAAAACAAAGTGTAAAAAACCTACACATATTAAAAGTATAGCTATGCAAATATATGTATGAACATGAACCATAGACTTAGAAAGAAGAACAGTCACCAAGGACAATTCTGCTGTTGTTCAGACTGCAGAGATTCTTCCTTATCAATACTGCCTTAAAAATAGCTACATTGTTTAAAAAACTTTAAACCCTAGAAATTTAGAGGGAATTTTGCTTGAAGGCAGTTCATGTGAAATAGCTAGAACATCAAGATTATCTGCTCCTACCATCCTGAAAACCCAACTAGAAAAAATTCCTTTTAAAAAACTTGTTGAAAGACTTGTTGATCCCTAGTGCACACCCATTTTGGGGTTTAGTTTTAGCTGTTTTTTTAATTTTTCATTCCTTTTTAAAGCTTGATATTTCTGTATATCTGTGAGATAACACACTGAAGAACTACCTCCTAAAGTTTAGAAAAAGCCTAGATGAGATATGTATGTGTACCCATTCAAGTCTCTGTTGAAGAGGCTGGGAAAGGATGCAAAGAAAAAAGTCACCATGTTAATACTTCTCAGAAACTCTGGCTTGAAAGAGAGCAAAGCTTTAAGGAACTCTCTTCCTCTAGCCCAAGAATCTCTAACAGACAAACTCAGAACATCTCCTCACCTAGAGATGCTTTTACCCTAAAAACAGAAAAGAAGATCTTGATAGGTTTGCATTTTGGTGTTTAGAACAGGGACTATGTAAAGATAAGTTTTAAGACACGGAGTCAAGTAGGATGGTAATAGTAAAAAAGAAAAAACTTGGTTAAAAAAAAAAATCCCTATCAAAGTGGCTAGTTATTTTGGAGAAAATGTGATGTGTAAATACTGCGCTTAATGGAATACCAAATAATCTGAATGTTTGGTTTGAGAATTTCTAACAAGTAGGTTTTTTTCAGGACTTCAGCATTTTGCTTATAGCATTTTCATCATTAGTAAACCTAGTGTCTGAAAATCGATAAACATTATCTTTATCTTTCCTATCATCAGTTTTCTCTGATGCTGTACTGTTATTTTCAATGTCTGGGAAACAAGTGATTTCACTTTATTTAAAAGTACAACTGTCACTTCACTAGAAATTAAACTAAATACACAACAGTGTAAAACTGGTAAATCAACAGTTTTTAGATTTTTAACAGTTATAAAACTGGGTAGAAAGACCATATGCAAAGTACAATTACTATTTGACAATTGAAAATTCTACTTTGCTTATAAATAAGTACATTTCCCCCTCAAGTTAGAAGTTAAGCCAATTGCATATGGTAAATCAGCAGCTTCACAAACCCCTAACAATTTGCCATTAAAAATAGATAAAGTATCCAGTAAAAAATACAACTTATTTGACAAGTGAAAATTCTACTTCATTTAGGAATCCTATTTTCCTACCATCCTAGAAGTTAAGCTAAACATCAGGTAAATTCACACTTTCAGAGAGATGTATGACATATTAGTCATAAGACAGGTAAAATGTCTAAATAGAATGTTTTTATATATTACATATAATAATAATTATTCAACAAGTGAAAATTCCACCTTGCTTAGAAATGCAATTAATTTTCCCCACAACACTAAAAGTTAAACTAAATACGTGAGGAAAATCAAGAGCTTCATAGATCTACAGCAAACTTATAAAAAACATGGATAAAATGTTCAAATGCAAAGTCCAGTTACTATTTGATAATGTATATAATGTATAATAGCATTCCTTATGTTTCCCTACAAGTGTGTACAAAATGGGTATGGAATATTCAACATCAAGAATAAACATCTGAGAAAATCCAAAATTCAGTTGAAATTCTAAGGTCAAAAAATATTTACCTAAAGTACTTGTGTATTAATGTTTTGTTAGTTTTTGCCTTAGACTTTTAATGTTATATTGCTATTTTAGATAACAAAAAAATGTTATCTACAGTATTTGTCTATTAAGGCTGTGATTTTGCTTTCAATACTTCTTTGTTGTTTCAGATAACCAAAAAAATTTTTATAGAAATACTTATGCTTTGATGTTTCTTTTTCCTAGAAAATTGTATTTCTAAGCAAAGTGGAAATTTTTGCACATTCAGAGAGGAATAAAAAAGCACAAGGAAATACACCAAAATGATACTATGCAAATGTAAGAATAGTGAGCTCAGTGATAACTATCAATTCTGTTTGTAAATATTTATGTATTAAGGGCTTTCCATTTGTAATTTAAATAAGAAAAATTAATGATTATTATTTGATTTTAAGTAAAACTGCAATTAAAAAAAATAATTTAAGACTTCTTGGAAAGAAGATAATTGAGAATTTAACCCCATTTTTTAATCTTTAGAAATTATACTTTTGTGACACTATCTATTAAAAATCCATATTATTTAAGTATATTTACATGTACAGAGAAAGTCTGAAAATGTATACTCTGAAACGCTTGCATATCTCTGAGGATGATAAGATTTTCTTCTTTATAGCTTTCTGGGAGGGGTTCCCCCTTGAAGTTTGTAAAATGAGTATTACTTTTATAATGACAAATTAATTTTTTTTTTTTCAAAGAAAAGCCCAGTCAATGCTCTGAAATGAAAAAGTCAAATTTGTTCAAACTTGCTCAAACTTTAAGTCTTGTGATAGATTTTTAAACGTGGATTCTTCCTACTTTTCATCTATACTGGTTTTTAACTTTACTTTTTAGGGGGGAAAAAAAGAATTCTCTCAGCTAACCAAGTGAGGTAACTTTTCTGGATTTAAAAAAAAAAAGCTAACGTTCTGTCAGTCCTATCCCCAGAACAGTACTCTAATCATACATAAGAAGTCCTTGGAGTATTCTACCTTTCTGAAAAAGATGACCATGCTAAAAATTAAATTGAAAGGCAATTCTAAAAAAGGTGTTCATACAATTTTCTAGATGTCTTTCATTGCTGGATATATGCATTTCATTCATTCATATTTTTTATGATAAAATTTTACTTCTAGTAAAATGCAAATTCTCAATTTAAAATGTGCTATAATTATGTGTATCCCTAGAATGGAACGCTTTAAGTGCAATCCCGCCTCTCTATTATTACTTACAACGGGTCAAATTCTTATTTATCTATGTATAAAATAATGTTGTTAACCTTATTAAAATATGCTCAATTTTATTCTTCAAACATCAATGTGTTTTATCCGCGTGTCAGGAACCCCAATCAACTGTAAACAATTTGGTTTTTAATTTTAACTTAAACTTTTTACCCAGATTAGCAATTCATTGTCAGTTTTTTGAGCTCCTCACACTTTGCGGTTCCCATTTAAGAAACGCTCTGTTAGGTGTTGTCAGCATCCTTCCGCATCAGTATTTTAGAGACTTATAACTCATGGAATTTCTCCCTAACAACCCCCAAAAATGTTTACATCTATAAATACACGCAAATATATGTTGCCGAATCTCAGCACCACGCTAGGAAGGATTAAACGGGCGGTTACCGTCACTAAATGCATTCACTAACCCTATACAAATTTAGAAAAATGTAACGTTGCAAAAAGAGCTAGGTCTCTTTGTAAATCTCGTAATCACCACCAAAAGCCTGGAGCTGAGATCCTCCGAAGCTAGCCAACCACGTTGGAGGAACCCACAGCTGTTTTTAATCATTTTTGCTTTCTCTAAATTGTGCGCTTGGTGGGGCAAACGATACTGTTTGCAGCGTCTCTGACCCTAAGCCGGGGTTAACCCTGACCTGAACGCCGTTTAGCTCCCAGCATTTCTGTATTTCGGTTCTTTGCTCTGAAAAAAAAAAAAAAAAACCTAAGAAAAACGGTGGATTTCTGCCACCAAGAAATGCTCTTAGGAAGAGAAGGGAATTAGGTATTTCATGTGTCACATTTTAGTGTTCTTTCCAGATCGGATTCAAGAAAAGAAAAAAAGATGTTTGTGTAAAGAGGGATGCAGCTTGACACCCATTTTCTACAGTACGCCTCGGAGCCACAAAACACCGATTGCGGGTGTAGAGCCCCCTAGGAAATTGGGCAACAACCCCCAGGTCTTTGCTGTGGACCTCTGGAGTGGTCCCCAGAAGGGCGCAGAGGAGTGGTGGTGTTGAAAATGGAAACTGAAGATGGAATTTCTGTGTTCCCTGGGCTGGGAGGGGCGGCGGCTGTGCATGGTGCTGGGGGAAAAGGACAGGGGTCAAGTCTGAGGATAGACGCAGAGGGCCCGGAAAATGGAGTGCAGGGTGACCTGGAGAAGGGGCGCATAGGGGTCGAGGCAACAAGAGGGGCTGGCACCCAGAGGGCGCGCCCATGTACCCAGAATTCAGGCGGGGGAAGGGAGGCGTCGGCCTGTTGGCCTCAGGACCTCCTGTCGCGCGCGGGTCACTAACCTGTCAGCAAGAAGGTGCCAGTAGTCGCGGGGCTCATCCTGCGTGTCCCCTGACCCTGTCCCGTCCAAGCACAAGGGTCTTCCAGCTCCCACCACCGGGGCAATTGAATTCTTGGCCTGGCTAGGCCGTCTGTCCTCGATTCTTCCCTCCCCTCCCTTTCTTCTTTCCTTCCAGCTTGGCCAGTTCAGCATCAGCATCCTGCACCCCCTCCCTGATACCTTACTCCCTCTAGCGGCGGGCCACTGTAGCGTGACCATTATCCCCTCCCCCAACCCCTGCCTCCACCCCCCTCCGCCCCCCAACCCGCAGAGCACGATGGGATTTGGCGCCCCCCACCGCTGTTCAGCCTATATAAGGCACCTAGCCGGCCGTCCTGGTACACGCGCTTCAACTTTGGTTGGTGTGTGTCGAAGAAACCTGACTGCTCTCTGAGGACAACAGCGGAAAGGGTCCACCGAGCCTTGCGAAAGGTCCGCTGAGCGGGCTCGCAGCCGGGACCACTCCGGGCTGCGGAGCACCCAGCGGATCCCACGCCTGGCACCGGTGTGGGACCCGTCCTTCCCGTCTTCACCGAGGGGTCCTCGCGTGGTGAGTATGCGGTGAGGATGTTTCTTATTTTTAAGATTACATTTATTCCCCTCCCCCTTTCCCCGTTGTATCGGGAGCCGCGGGAGATGGAGTAGCACCCCGGAATGTCTCCAAGCAAACCATGTCACGCCTTCATGGCTGTCCCCCAAAATATTGGGGGAAACCAAGCCTTCAGGGCTTTGGTTTCTTCGACTCAAGTCTAAATACGGGCTGTAGACAGATAATGAGCTGTGGACAGACATGAGCTGCAGACAGATATGAGCTACAGACCGATTTACTCTTCAAATGCGCTACAAACTAAAGGGCGCTTCTTGCGCTGTAACTTGATAAATGCTTCCAATGCGCTACAAATTGATGGACGCATCCAATGCGCTACAAACTGATGAACGAGCCCTTTGCACTACAAAATGATGGGCGCTTCAAGTGTCCTGCAAAGTGATGCACTTCTAGTGTGCTATAAAATATTCAAAGCTGCAGAATATAGCCGATTTGCTACCAAAGCGCTTCAATTGCGCTACACATTAGTCTGAACTGCAAAGATACATAAGCTATAGACCGAAGACTGGTTTGTGCCTTAAATGCGCTATAAAATCTGAGCTGCTGAAGACTCGCGCTACACAAATAAAAGGTTAGCGCTTCATTGCGCTGCAAACCATACGCACGGCAGAGGTTCATGAGCTGCTGTACAGTTTTCACCTAAAACGCTACAAAGTGGTAACAGCTGCAGAGGTACACAAGCTGCAGACTGATTTGCGCGACAAATAAACCTACCAAAGAGGGACTTTAGCAGCACAGTGAGACTACTCTGTCTTTTTAAGTGAGGGACCGCACCCTTTGTCTCTAACACACCTTTTGGAATGGCTCCCACTATGTTTTTTGATGGACGATTCTTTGCATGATGGTACTATTAGACAAAATGGAGCCCCGAGCTAAAAAAAAGTGCTTAACATTCTGTCCACATCATTCCATTCCTGCTTATCAGTGGAATGGAGGGGCTCTGACTTGAGTGTAAAAGAGAATTTTTGGTGGCGGCAGATCGGACTGCTTGTCTAGTTGAGCTTGATTGAAGTCGCGGTATAGTTGCAGCACTGGCTAGTTCAGCAACAGTTTGTGGAAACTGTTGGTTTGCTGAATATTGGAGTGTGGAATTGGATGTGGGGGTGATTACTCTTGCGGCAAGAAATGAATCTGGCTGTTGGAGCTTGGTGGGAGGGGTTTCCTGAGGGGGGACTCTGGGAGTGGCCAACAGATACTCTGTAGCTATCAACAGCCAGCCTCAGACCCGCGTCGCCCACCCCTAGTGTGCCTTCTCTGCTGCTTGTGCGCAGAGCACACTTAGTGCCGCCCCCCCCCCAAGCGCCTACTCAGAGCGCGCCTCCCCTGCAGCGCGCCTCCTTCTGCGCGCCTCCCCTGCTGCGCGCCTTTCCAGAGCTCTCTTTACTGATCTTCCTACCTAGCTCTGGCTCTTGGGAGCGCGCCTACCCAGACCCCGCCTCAAAGCCCGCCTCCTCTGGAGTAGCCTGCCCAGACCCCGCCTCTTCAAAGCTTGGACCCTCCTCCTTGAATTGACCTACCCAGACCCCGCCTCTCTATATTCTTGCCCCTCCCTGAGCCTGCCTCCTTTGAGCTGGCCTACTGGCCCCACCTCCCCAGAATCTGTGCGCCTGTGCAGAGTGAACACCCCTCAGCCCCCACCCGTGGGCCGGTTGGGGGGGGCGCTCTTTCCTCTGCGCATGTGCACCTCCTGTGTCTGAGACTGGCTGCACAGCTCCGCCCTCCTGCGGTTTATCTGCTGTTTTGGCTTTAATGTCTATCCACTAGTGTCTTTAAGTATATGAATAAAAATTAATTATAATTAACAACAATCATAATTACATGACACTTATAAATTTATTTTATAAGTGCTTTGCATATACTAAATAACTAATCCCACAATTTAAACTAATGATAGTGGGTTATGAAGGGCCCTTTTAAGTTGACATGCTTTTAAGCTGACATGGCTAACACCTCAAGGTGTGATTCGTTTCAATGCTTTCACTACTAGTGAGAAACAAATTTATAAAATAATTTTAAGACTTTTTTTATTTGAGACACTAGTGGACCTTTGTGATGATACCTAATGGAATTGAATGTTTGGGTGGACACAAACTAAGGAACAACCTGAATTGTTTAAGAGTTTTATTAAGTGGTGCATTGATTTTGCGTGCATTTGAGCAAGCATAAGGGTGAGATATTGTTATGAATCTGGATTTTTTATTTAAACTTCGAAGGAATTAGCCCTGGTAAAGACCTGGACTGCTAACTAAATGGTCCTGGTTTGCATCCATCAGTCACTCTGGAGACAAATGTGGCAGTCAGCTTCCTTAAAGATTACAGCCTTGAAAACTCTTGTGGGACAATGCAACATTGCCCTATAGGATCAGAAATGGATTCAGTTTTGGTAACTTGCCTACAAACAATTGTGCTTGGCATATAGTAGATGTTCATCCGAAAGTGACCAATGGAAACTGTGTTTGATGTTTTGCTTGGTATCTGCAAGGAGCCCTAGTGGCACAGTGCTTATGCAGTGGGCTGCTAACCAAAGGGCAACTGTATTTGTAGGTGTTTTCTAGGTTTCTTGCTAGTGTCTACCTCTTAGGATGTTTTGCTGTCCTTGGTGATTTTGCTTGCCTTATTTCAAACCTAACAGGATCTTTATTTTTTTAAAAAAGGATGTTTCGACTCCAATAATGTAAGCTGTAATTAAAATACAAAACAATTATAAGTTAAGTTAATCAAGATAGTTTGCTTTTCTAATAGAAAAGAAAAGCTAATAATTTAAATTTGGGGCAAGTGCATTATTTAATGGTACTGTATTTAAATATTCTGTAATGTACTATAAAGTGGTTACATAACAAAACACAGATTAGATAATCTCATAATTAATTAAAACCTGACACATCTGTATGTAAATGAAATTCATGATTTACTGTCAGACACCCCACTTAAAAATTGTTTCTAACTGAATAAAGAAACTTAAAAACCTGGCTTCATAAATTACAGATTGTGAGTCAGGACCTTTGTAAGGAAAAACATGGGGTGTGGTTCTCTAAAATCTATCATTCCTCCCCAGTCACCCCAAACAAGATTATAACCTTATGCTTACCATAGGACAGTTTTACATAAGTCTCCAAGCCCCCATTTTTGCACAACTGGCCATCCTGAGCTCTTCCTCTATGGAAATTACTTATCTGCATTTTAAAGAGGTCCAAAACAATGGCAAAAGCACACACATGTTAATAAAATTTGCAGTTCACAGCACACTGAATACTCAAAGAAACATGCACGGTGTATGAAAATGTAAAGCAACTGATTGCTTAATCAGTGTAATTTCCTAATGGAACATTATGCACATGCTTTGTGGTTCTTGGCTACTATTGTTTTGGTGTGTTTGGGGAATGAGAAGTTTGACTGGAAAACTTTGTGAAGAAGCAAAGATGAATTAAATATATTTAATTGCTACATAAACTAAAACTGAAATCTTGATCATATGTAAAGATGGCATCTTTCCCAGGTTGATTGGCTTTATGTTGTGTGTTCTTAAGAGTTTTCAGGACCCATCTCTCCAGTCCAGCTCTCCAGTCCAGCCATTACTGAGGAAATATAAGGAAACATAACTTAAATCAAGTTAAAATGCTCCTTATCCTATGCTTACGCATGCCCAAGTGCTATTTAAAATTTTCAAAACTTTATTTACAGTTAAAATGCCTTGTTAACTTGCTTGCCTAGTAGTTTTTAAATAGTCAGCCACTCTGGGCAGGTTATCTCTTTTAGGATTTAGAATCCCATACCCAAATTATAAACCCTGAGGTGGAGCTGTACTGCTTGATTTTGGTAAAGACCAGGGTTTTAAACCAGTACTGTATTGAAATTTTATGAAAAGAATTGAATGACTTACACAGTTGCAGCCCCTCCTATTGTCTTTAAGTTTCTTCCTATTTGTTACAGGCATTTGAATTTTCAACCCTTGTTGATTTTAGTTTCTCTAAGCAAATATAGTATTATTCCACCACAGCTTTTTACAGATGTTAAAATCATCAGGCCAGGGACTGAATAAAGAGCCTCCTTCCCCTATCTAGTGGCTGTGATTGACATGTATGTTGACCTTCCTGACCTGGCCATACTGTGAATGCCCTTTAGGAAGTCTTCAGACTGTGGTTTGAATGTATTAAAATTTCCAGATGAAATGACATCTTTGACATTTGGCCTGTGCTTATTGTTAATGGGACACTAAAATGCCTAATTTAATAAATAAAAATTATATTATTTTATGACCTTATATGCAAAGTTGCCATCACAGTGGTCTGTAAGGAGTTGGAAATGAGTCTAGTGCGCAATAATCTGTGTGTTGACTGTTGTGTTCTAATTTTTTTCTAAATTTGAGTGTTTCATCTTTATTATGATGGTAAAAAAAAGTGCCAGTTATTCATTGTTATTAAATAGCCTAAGTTACTAAAGTAATTAAGTAGAAGAGGGTGCTAGAAGGGGGGGGAGGGAGCACTTCTTCCTAGGCCTGATAATTACAGGCATTTTGTTTTATTACACACCCTCCCTTTTGTTTCTTTTTTGGTTCCTTATGGGTTATAATATTAATTATTTTTCACCTAACTGCTCTAAATAACAAATGTTTGTTTTTATTCTTTATTTGATGGCATTTATTTGGTGTTTATCCTTACCCTGATAGGTTAGAAAAGGGTTATAGCGTCAGGACAGCCAACCTGCCCTATTTTATATATGTTCTTAAACTTGAACTTTGTGTACTCTTCTGGAGTTTTCCAAATAGGAAAATTTGAGGCTCATTAAGAGATCATTAGAAATTCAAAATAATCCTGGTAGTTGTGGTGCTTGTTTTGTTCTGATAATTGTAGAGGTGTGGGAGCAGAGCACTCCTGCAGGGTCCGTGAGCATATGTGATTTTAATGCCTTCTTTTATTGTAGTTGTTTATTGATTGGACCGTCAGCAATTATTCACTTAACATCTCTAAATAGTAAGCAGTTATTATCATTTGTGTGCTGTATTTTGTGTGATGTATTCATACTTGCCTTGAAAGTTTCTTGATCAATGCAAAAGTTTAGGGTGTGTCTCAGGAAGGTAAGGGTTTGGTTAATAGAGTTATGTTATTGTTTAGCTTTATGAACAAGTGACTTTTGAGGAAGAAAGGTAAATTTTGGATATCAAAGGAGTGAACTGCTTTTGTGACCTGCTGTCCTATTTAACTTCCTTCTCCTTTTCTGTTGCAGGTTTGTTTTTCTTTAATAAAAGCAATTAAAATACTTTAAATACTAAAGTGTACTTTAAAGATAATTTAAAGTATACTTTAAGTACTATCAGCCTAGCCTCCTTTGCATTTTGCTAGTTTGAAATGGACATGTTAAATTTATACTTTTATTTTAATTTACAGGAATAAGCGGCTTTTGAAAACAAAAAGAAGAAAGGGGGGCAGAAGCGGCCAGGATCCCGGCCCCCAATCTCATAGCAGTGAAGCTACACCTGGGAGGTCTCCTCCCACCCCAGCTCTCAACCTGGGGCCCGACTGCCCACCTCCTCCTCCTCCTCCTCCTCCTAACAACCCCTCCTCCTCCAAACACAGTGGCCAAAAGGGCCAGTACAACGCCAACCTGGCCGAGAGAAAGAGAGACGATCTCTCAGAAGAAATCAATTCCTTAAGAGAGAAAGTCATGAAGCAGTCTGAGGAGAACAACAACCTTCAGAACCAGGTGCAGAAACTCACTGAAGAGAACAGCTCCCTGCGTGAGCAGGTTGAGCCCGCCCCTCAGGCTGAGGACGAGGACCTCGAGCTCTGTGGTGCTGCTGCTGCTGCCGTCCCACCTCCTCCCTGCGAGGAAGAGTGCCCCGATGACCTACCCGAGAAATTTGATGGAAACCCTGACATGTTGGCTGCTTTCATGGCCCAGTGCCAGATCTTCATGGAAAAGAGCACCAGAGATTTCTCAGTGGATCGCGTCCGCGTCTGCTTCGTGACAAGCATGATGACCGGCCGTGCAGCCCGCTGGGCCTCTGCAAAGCTGGAGCAATCCAATTACCTGATGCACAACTACCCCGCCTTCATGATAGAGATGAAGCACGTCTTTGAAGATCCTCAGAGGCGCGAGGCCGCAAAGCGCAAGATTCGACGTCTGCGCCAAGGCATGGGCTCTGTCATCGATTATTCCAACGCTTTCCAGATGATTGCCCAGGACCTGGATTGGAACGAGCCTGCACTGATTGACCAATACCACGAGGGCCTCAGTGACCACATTCAGGAGGAGCTCTCCCGCCTGGAAGTTGCCAAGTCTCTGTCCGCACTGATCGGCCAGTGCATTCACATTGAGAGAAGGCTGGCCAGAGCAGCTGCAGCTCGGAAGCCGCGCTCCCCGCCGCCTCGGGCACTGATGATGTCTCACTCCTCAGGCCACCACCAGCTGGATCCCACCGAGCCCGTGGGAGGTGCCCGCATGCGCTTGACCCAGGAAGAAAAAGAAAGACGCAGAAAGCTGAACCTCTGCCTGTATTGTGGAACAGGAGGTCACTACGCCGACAGCTGTCCTGCCAAGGCCTCAAAGGCTTCACCGGCGGGAAACTCCCCGGCCCCGCTGTAGAGGGACCATCAGCGACCGGGCCAGAACGAATAAGGTCCCCACGAAATGAAATTTCAACCCCACACTTGCAAGTGATGCTCCAGATTCATCTTCCGGGCAGACACACCCTGTTCGTCCGAGCCATGATTGACTCTGGTGCTTCCGGCAACTTCATTGATCACGAATATGTTGCCCAAAATGGAATTCCTCTGCGAGTAAAGGATTGGCCAATCCTTGTAGAAGCTATTGATGGACGCCCCATAGCATCGGGTCCAGTGGTCCACGAAACACATGACCTCATAGTTGACCTTGGAGATCACCGTGAGGTGCTGTCATTCGATGTGACTCAGTCTCCATTCTTCCCTGTTGTCCTAGGGGTCCGCTGGCTGAGCACACATGACCCCAACATTACATGGAGCACCAGATCGATCGTCTTCGATTCTGAATATTGCCGATACCACTGCCGGATGTATTCTCCACTTCCACCGGCACCTCCACCAGCACCACAACCATCAATATATTACCCAGTAGATGGCTACAGAGTTTACCAACCAATGAGGTATTATTATGTCCAGAATGTATACACTCCAGTAGATGAAAATGTTTACCCAGACAACCACGTGGCTGACTGCAACGTAGACATGATACCAGGAGCACACAGCATTCCAAGTGGACATGTTTACTCACTGTCTGAACCTGAAATGGCTGCTCTTCGAGATTTTGTGGCAAGAAATGTGAAAGATGGGCTGATTACTCCAACCATCGCACCCAATGGAGCCCAAGTCCTCCAAGTGAAAAGGGGCTGGAAGCTGCAAGTTTCTTACGATAGCCGAGCTCCTAACAGTTTTACCATCCAGAATCAGTATCCTCGGCTGTCTATTCCAAATTTAGATGACCAAGCTCACCTGGCATCATATGTTGAATATGTACCACAAATACCTGCCTATCAAGCATACCCCACCTATACAACATACCCGACTTATCCAGTAGGATTCGCCTGGTACCCAGTGGGAAGAGATGGGCATGGGCGGTCACTGTATGTACCTGTTATGATCACCTGGAATCCACATTGGTACCGCCAGCCTCCGGTACCTCAGTACCCACCGCCCCCACCACCGCCTCCACCACCGCCACCGCCACCGCCATCTTACAGCGCCATGTAAATACCTGTCATGTCCTTCAGAATCTGTACCCTCAAAATGTATTCCTGCTCAGCTTCTCAAATCATTGACGGTGTGTGCTAAATTGGACTATTGTACTGTCAGGCCAAACTTGGACTGGCACACAGCCTAAAGCACCAAAACACCTTCCACATTTTCTGAGAGCAAGAGAACATTTACCAAGTCTCCATTTTCCACCTTGACTGCCAAGCTCACTAAGATACTTTTAAAAGTTTACTTTCCAGCGAATCTTGGAAGCCAACCTGGGTTTTACCTGTAGAAACCTCTGTCACCATCTGAATTGTAGGCGACCAGATTCCCTGTTGATTATTTACAGAGAAGCTGAAACAAACACAGGAAATGCTATTTTCTTTACGGAGGGGGAGAAAAAGAGGAGGAGGGCATGACTTTTCTCTCGAAGTTTTGGTACTCTCCACATATTTCTGGAGGACCGACGCCTTATTAAGGAAGCCACAATTATTGGTGCAGTGTGAAACGGCTTCCGTGATCCTCTTGCTGCACCCTTAGAAACTTCACCATCTTCAAACTCCACTTTCATGCTTCCGTTAATTCTCAAGGAGCAGCAACTCGACCGGTTCTCCCAGAAGCAGGCAAATCCCTGCAACACGTAACACCTCAGGCCTGAGAAGGAAGTGCCCTCTCAGACAGACTCTTGCATGGTACGAGTGTGCCTTTACATCTGGTGCAAATCACATGTACCCAAGAACTCTGGCTTTGTCACAACCACCTTGCCATCATCATGCCAACAGTGGCTCCCACAAAACATTGAACCTGGGAACCAGACACTATTGGCTCCAGGTGTGTTAGATGTTTGTGAAATGTTGTGACCACCTTACCATCACCTGCCAGGGCTACGAGTAGCAAGTTAAAAGGACTCCTGAATTCTGCACCCAACTCTTAAAAGAAACTCTTGAGTTAATGTTAGCAACTTGCCCTGATGGTTCAGAATGATTGTTCATGAGCGTTGTCAATTGACTGGAAAAGCTACCACCTGAAGGTCTTGGAAGCATCCATCCATATTTCTGCTCTCATATGCATCTGGGTATTCCATCATCAGTTCCCTTGCTAGACTAGCATTTTAATGCCTAAGAGAGGGGAAATGATTTTAGCACCCAGACCCACACTCCTATGACTGAGAGGGATCTCTGAAGAAGAGGAAGTTGGGGCACTGGACACTATTTTGAGGATAGGGACTTCTTTTGTGAACTTCAGATCTAGCTGGATGGCGTGACCTTTCATCCAGATCTAGATGGGAACAGCTATAAAGAAATCAAAAGTTTACATAATGGAAAAGGGGCCCCCTTCTAGGGGATGTATGTAGCACACTTTAAGATGCCAATGGATGAAAGGCCTCTGACAACGACTCAAAGCAGCAGACAACACAACGTTGTCCTCAATCCAGTGTCTTCTGGATGCTTTGTGCTAAACTGGGACTGCCTGACTTCCTTTAGCCTGGTCCCTTGCTACTACCTTGAACTGTTTGTCTAACCTCTCTCTTTCTGTTTAATCCTTTACTACTGCCATTAACCCTGCTGCAGGATTTGTGTCATCCTTCTTCCTGCCTTGCTTGCTGAGACTCCATTTTGCGGCCATGCGTGGAGAAGAAAGAGGCAAGCTTCAAGGGGCATGCAAGTCTCAACACACACAACCCCCAGTTGCCAAAACAGTTTGAGCAGTAGAAAACAACATGGTGTATATTTCAAATTACTTAACATGAAGAGGAGTCTAATGGTGAAGTTTCATATTCCATCAGCATCATCTCTTTCTTCATGATTCCCCCACCCTTAATTCTTTCTTGCATGTTTAAATACTTAAAATCTTTCCCTGTAGTTTAGTGTAGTGTCCTTTCATGGTGTTTTTAAGTAGCGAGTGTGCTTTCAAAGTCTATTTCCATTGAATAGCCAAGTACTGTTGGATTTTAGTGACATTGATAGTAATGTAGTGTGAAATATTTCTTTACTGTGAACTTCTCTTACAACACTGTGAATGAGAGGCTCCTGAGAACTGGAGTATTTGTGTATTCATCCTGTTCATTTTCAGTCTTATATTTTAACATCAAACAATTTGGCTTGATTTTCAACTTCTAAAAAATCACTCAAAAGAACTTAATAGTTTCAAAGAAGATGCCTAATTGGCTACTAATTTGATCCCAAACAACATTTGTGTCAGTCATTCATGTTTTTTGTGTAATTACTTTGAAAATGGTGCATTTGTGCTTCTGGACTATTTTGAAGCGACACTTCAGTTTACCTCAAATACCAATTCATCCTCCATACATTTGAAATCAACTTGTTTTATGTCAAATTCATAGCTGTTGGTTGATCTTCAAGCTGCAGAAGGCCTAGCAATGGGCCGTTGTCTGCAGCCCTGGCATGTGCACACGGACATTTGCCACCACTACAAGCAAAAGTTTGGCGATGTTGCCAACGACAAAAACGGGGAGAGCATGCTGGTGTTCACAACTCACCAAATCCCTGATACAAGTCTGGCTGTTTACTAAAGCTTGTAACTTCTTGGCAGTGTGTACTATGCTCTATTACAGTATATATCTATAAGTATAGGAGTTAAGGATAAGTAATCTCAAATTTATTGTACTTTAAAATTTGAATTTGAATAAGTTTCCTTTCACTCAATTGATTTGCTGAACAAATTAAGTTAAACAATTTTAGTTAATTCGAGCCTTTAAAAACTTTTGTTTGGCATTTCCCAACAAAATGCCTTTATTCATAAGAAAGAAATAAAGAATGAAATTAAATATCTAAAGAAGTTGGAAAAGGGAGCAAAATGAAAGCAAAAGGAGAAATCTAAAAAACATCAGAGTTATCAAGTGAAGCCAGTAGTCAATTCTTTGAAACAAATTGGCAAAATTGATTGACTGTTGGCCTAAATTTTCAATGTGAATGAATGACATCAAGGAAAAGGAGATACAGTAGCTCCCATTGTTAGATGAGTCTGAGAGCGCTAGCTAAGGTCACCATGCTAGTGTATTGAAATTGAAGAAGTTTTACATAACATTTCTGAAGGGTGAATTTAGTTTGAGCATTGAGGTATTTGTGTTAGATATTAGAAAATCACGATTGATTAGATCATGTGAAGCTCATAAAATAAGAGGGGCACATCTGTCAGGTGCAGGTTGGATTTCTGTTTAAGTTCGCAGATACCTCAGACTCCTGAATTGATCCACCACAGACATCTAACATCAGATTCCGTTCCAAGATTGGCAACAGAGAACACACCTTGCTGGAAAGACCTGGGAAGAAATGAAGGACCAACTGAGGAGATGAAGAGCGGGGAGAGGATACATGCTCATCTTAAGAGAGGATACATCTTGTGGGACTGAAAAAGTTCTTTGTTGTTTGAGATTGTAGAACGTTATCAAATTGATCTGTGGAAACTTGCTTTGTTTATTATTTTTTTGTTATCAGTTTAATTAATAGGGGATATTATATAATCATAAGTACTTTAGGGGGGGTGGGAGGGATTATTAAGTAATCTTAAATGGGTAGGATTAATTAGAAAATAAGAATATTATGTATTAGGTATCTCTATAGGTAGACGTGTGTGACCCCTTTACCCTATAACTGTTACCCTTAAAGATTTCAAGTGAATGCAGATGGAACAGCAAGGAAATCACCTGTTTAGGACTAATTGAACATGGAAAAAAAATTATTGAAAGTTTAAAAGTGATTAGATAAAGAAATTAATAGTCTTTTTGCCCTGGGTATTAATTCCAGGGAATAAGATTGTGAGCAAAAGATTTAGAAAGTCACAGCATGGATTGATGTTGGTTAAAAAATTATTGCTGAATAACATTGATAATGATGGATGGTAATTAGAAAGTGATGAATAAGAATCCTTGTGTGTACCCCTATCAATAGCCCTCTTCCTTACCCCTGCCTCTTCTCCCTACCCTATTACCTCCCCCCATCAACTCCCTTCCCCCACTTCACCTCCCTTGCCCCATATTACTTCTCTTACCCCTTATCCCATAGTACCCCTTATCACTCACAACCCTTCCCCTACATCACCTCACTTCCCCTATATCATTTCCCTTCCCCATCGCCCCTCCCCTATCACCTCTGCCCCATCACCTCTCTCCTCCCCCCACCGTCCCCCCTCCCTCATCACCTCCTTCCTCCTGCATCACTGCCCTTCCCTACCACCATCCTTCCCCATCACCTACCTCCTCCTCCATCACTTCCCTCCTCCTGCTTCACTGCCCTCCCCCATCACCTCCCTCCTCCTGCTTCACTGCCCTCCCCCATCACCTCCCTCCTCCTGCCTCACTGCCCTCCCCATCACCTCCCTCCTCCTGCCTCACTGCCCTCCCCCATCACCGCCCTCCCCATCACTTCCCTCCTCCTGCATCACTCTCCTCCCCCATCACAGCCCTCTCCCATCACCTCCCTCCTCCTCTGTCACCTCCCTCCTCCTACATCACTGCCCTCCCCCATCACCACCCTCCTCTCCACATCACCTCCCTCCTTCTGCATCACTGCCCTCTCCCTCCCCCATCACAGCCCTCTCCTATCACCTCCCTCCTCCTCTGTCACCTCCCTCCTCCATCACTGCCCTCCCCCATCACCACCCTCCTCTCCACATCACCTCCCTCCTCCTGCATCACTGCCCTCCCCCATCATATCTCCCTCCTCCTGCATCACCTCCCTCCCCCACCTCACCTTCTTTATCCCATACACTGCCCTTCCCCCATACCACCTCCTTGACTCCCCTATTGTCCCCCTTGCCCCATATTACCTCCCTGACCCCATATCACCTCCCTATCCCTACTCTCCTTCCAATTTATTCTCTTTACTCAATATTTCTCTCTATTTACTAATACTGTATTGTGATTTAATAAAAATTCAATTAATAAAGATTTAGTGATTAAGCGCAAACTGTGTCCTGATCATTTCAGCATCCATTGGCATCAGGGGCTTGTATGGAGGTGGGTGGTTCGGATGGTAAATAGGGGGTGGGGAGCACTAGGAGCTGGGGGATGAGGGTGAGAGCTGAGGGAATGGGGGTTGAGGGTTCAGCAGGATGGAAGCTGGGAGAGGTTAGGGGGTGGGAGATGATTTAAAGACACAGCAAGCTACCCACCCAGTAGCAATTAAATAACCAGACACATTGGGTGTTCTGAGCGTAAAGCAATGCCACTGTATGCTTGGTATACTTTGGAAATCAACCACAAAACTTTGACATATAAAATAAAGCCACACAATTAATAGTGACTCTACTGTGGCAAACTGATCAAAGTTTGGCAGTTTCAACCCACCAGCCAGTCTTCAGGAACCCTACATAGGGTCGCTGTAAGTCAGAACTCGGCAACACTTATCAACTACTGATACAAGGCAGTAACAAACTTTCTGGCTATATATCTTTTCTTTGACTATTAGATTTATTCATAGAAAATTATAAAACAGGAGAAAAATGATACAGTAAAGAGTTTTTGCGGGAACCAAATTACGAGATTTGTGATACATTAACATGCAGTTTTATTTTTATAATCATGGGCATTATTGATCTAGAAGAAAAAGTGGCAAATGGTGGTCATGACACACACCCTACCCAATTGAAAATACCATGACGTTTATCAGAGTTGTATCTAAAAATACGAAACTGTGACTCTAATAGTGTGCCTTTACCAAAGGTTTCATATGAACTTGGTGGCATATTGGAAAGAGTACACGGAAGAGGGTGACAATAGATGAAACAATCTGTGGCTAATGGCAAAAGCACACAACTAAAAACCATTTGGAAGCAGGCTACCCTAAAAAGTTGTCCATCCACCCCACAGTTCATGGTGTGCATGCGGGGTGCTGGGTGGGGCTGAAGAAATTGGGAGAAGAGGGGACTCCAACAAGAACCCCCCCTAGCTATCATATGCCTGCTTGTGTGTTGGCTGGGGGCAACATAATTTAAACAACAGTGTAGAAACTATTAAAAAATCCCTTGGAAAGGAAAAAGAAGGATCCTACTCATCCTTTTGTTATACCTAAACT
Organism: Chrysochloris asiatica; assembly: GCF_000296735.1. Lineage (NCBI taxonomy): Eukaryota > Metazoa > Chordata > Mammalia > Afrosoricida > Chrysochloridae > Chrysochloris > Chrysochloris asiatica. The sequence goes on along the minus strand of NW_006408528.1, from coordinate 12,858,666 downwards.
CTGACTCGCACCTCTCTTCAGAATCCACATAATTAAACAAGCCTTAAAAGAAAATATATGATGCTGGGCCTCAATGTTATATTTACAGTTTCACAACAAGATCTCAAGACTAGTCCAGAGACATTGTTTTATATTCTATTGTCAACATTAGTTTCAACACGTACCGGCTTTATGGGAAAAAAAAGTCACTTCACGAAGATATGCAGCAAATTCTACTTCGTAGCTGCTTTAAGAAATTATATGAACCAAATGAAGAGGAAATCAAATAGATTTCAAAAAAATAAACTTAACTGTAATTCTAAAACTAGAGCAAACCCTACTCTTCCAAACCTAGTCTAACCCCTACCTCTAACACTAACCCTAGCCCTAACCATAACCCTAATACTATAGGAAGTCCTAGACCTAACCCTAATACTATATGAAGTCCTAGACCTAAGCATAACCCTAATACTACAGAAAGTCCTAACCCTAACCCTAATACTAAAGTCCTAGACCTAACCCTAGCCCTAACCATAACCCTAATACTATAGGAAGTCCTAGACCTAACCCTAATACTATACGAAGTCCTAGCCCTAACCATAACCCTAATACTACAGAAAGTCCTAACCCTAACCCTAATACTAAAGTCCTAGACCTAACCCTAGTCCTAACCCTAACCCTAATACTATACGAAGTCCCAAACCTAACCCTAATACTACACAAGTCTTAGACCTAAACTTAGCCCTAACCCTAACACTAACACTATATGAAGTCCTAGACCTAACTCTAGTCCTAACCATAACCCTAATACTATAGGAAGTCCTAGACCTAAACCTAGCCCTAACCCTAACTCCTTACTCCTACCACCCCACACACACCCTTAAAAGTAAATAAAATTTAAATTTAAAAAGATTACATAAGAATCCCTCTTATCCAGTGTAGTTGAGGGCAGTATTAAAAGAATTTTTATAATGGGAACCATACTTCTGTCTTATAACTTATAAAACTTATAAAAACACAAAAATAAACAATTATTGGTCAATCTTGATGAGCCCTGTTTTACTAACTAGATTTCCTGAGTCCTCTTTCTTCCATAAACTTTATCAATTAACAAAATAAATAATGGGAAAAGACATAACTTTACAAAGTAAAGAGAAAAAGTAATTAGTGTGGAGAAGAATCAAACATACTAATGAGTTCCAGATAAATCAAAGGCTACAAGAGAGAAGTTATTCATGTGAGGAGGGTAAATAAAAATATTAATTGGAAATAAAAGATGAATGGCTTTGGATTTATAAAAGTAACAAACACAAACATTCTGTATTCTAAAATAATCTTAAAATACTCCATAACTAACTTATTACCCCAAACAGTCTTTTCCCCAAAAAATTACATAAACACCTATTGTCCTACCCCTATTCTTTTTCGGGTTTCTTTAAATATTTGTGAATAAAAATAGATATAAGTGAACACCTGTGCATTTAATAATGATTTGTTGGTTTCTTTCATTGTCTCAGACACTACACCATGTCTGGGGAGCACTGTGGTGGGGTCAGACTTTGACCTGAGACCCCTAACCCAGTTGAAAGATGAGCATTTAAGAATTCTGCAGTCAGGGAACCTCAACTTCTCTTGGTTGCCCAAGTAATCTGAGAGCAGTATACTTCGCACATATTATCAGAAGGGATCAGTCCCTGGAGAAGGATACCATGCTTGGTAAATGGAGTGTCAGGGAAAAGCAGAAAGACCCCCAATGACCCCCAATGAGGTGGATTGGCATAGTGACAGCAGTAATGGGCTCAAGTGTAGTAACAATTATGAGGGTGACTCAAGGACAGACAGTGTTTTGTTCAGTTATGCATAAGGTCACTATGAGTCAGATCTGACTGGACGGCACCTAACAACAATAACAACACCACCATTTAGTATAAAGGATCTTGTTTAATTTTTGGCATTTGAGATTTTTTTCTAGAATACACTAAATTTCTTAAATGTTTTTACTAAGATGGTGCTTTTTCTTTCTTACATTGAGGATCATTGCTGCTGTTGCTAAATGCTGTCGAGTTGGTTCCAACTCATAGTGACCCTGTATAGGGTTTCCTAGGAGAAGCTGGTGGGTTTGAAATGCCGACCTTGTGGTTTGCAGTCCAGTGTTGATCCTACAGTGCCACATCAGGATCCTTTTTTTAAAATTGAGAATTAGAAAGTATCAACAAGAGAAAGGAAGGTGAAATGCTTCTTTGCTCTCAATTTAACATCCCTAGATACCCTTTTAACACACAATACTGCTCCCTAATCCCTAGAGATAGTTGAATCCCGTACAACTACCATCTTGCTACCTGGTAACTCAGGATAATTTGCAGAATAGTAAGTACTTTGCCCCAAGATAATAGTCCTAAAGACAGAGCAAGTGAATTTCTGCAAGATCATTAATCACTTAGTGATAATTAAGCATTGTAATCCTTGTATAAGAGAATCTCTAAATATAATTATTTATATTTAGATTATAATTATAATCTCTAAATATAATTAACTTAAATAGTTGTGTGTCATGGACTAGTTCTTTTCAAGCTGTGCATGTCATAAATTAAGGAAGTAGAAGGAAGCTACAATCAAGGCTATCCCCTCACAGAAATTCTTTATAGATAAAAAATATCTTAAATAAGTAAAAACAACTTTTTTCCTGTTTTTAAGAGGATTCTACATTATGTAAATCTCATTTACATCAGCATGATGTTGTAAGTCTAATAAAACAGCACATCGACCTATCTTCTATGCCTAAATCAGTTTCAAGACTATGCATTGTTTATTTCTATATAACATTGCTTTACCCTACTACCATCCCAAGTTTTGTCACTACCTGCAGTTCTTAAGAGTAATTTCAGTAATGTGAATGACTTTAGGGTAATAAATATCCTGTCAATTCTTTTAGAGGAAAAAAGACCCCAAATTCAAAATTTTTTTTATAGAGATTCATTTATGAAATCTTGAACAGGACATCTGGATGAGGGAGACCATCAGCATGAGGCCATAATGGTGTTCAAAGGATTCATGACCTTGTTGCTAATTAGAAAACAAGAGAAATTCATCACAAAACCATGTTTGGTGGCAGATCAATTTATCACTATCACAGATGGGATATGGAAACAGGAAAGGGACCAGAATGGGATACAGTTGTTTAGCTCCATCGAGTCAGTTTTGACTTATAGTGACCTTGTAATAGGGTTTCCAAGGAACAGCTGATGAGTTTGAACTGCACACCTCGTGGTTCAAACCGATCTTGCAATCCAGTGCTTATCCGCACATTACTTCAAATTTTAAAAATTGACAGGATTTGTTCTGGAGTCCTCAGACCACATTGGTCAGAGTACGACACATGACCATGTGACCCTGGTACTCCAATTACCAATAAGAGCACACTCAAACAACTCCTGAGAGTGAGACTGTCATTCCCTGGACTAATTAGGGTGTTGTTGTTAAGTGCTGTTAAATTGGTTCTGACCCATAGCGACTAGGGTTTCCAAGGAGCGGCTGGTGAGCTTGAACCACAACCCTTGAGGACCAAACTGACTGCAGTTCAGCGCATTAACCCACAGCTAACCCATAGTGCCACTCCAGAACTTCACTAATTAGTGTAGTCTTAGTAACCTACTTTCAAACGGACTCTGCTTGAGGGCAAAGCTGTTTACATTGCCTATTAAGGTCAAAATAAACTCCATGAAGGTCAAAATTAACTCCATGGAGGCTGAATTTATATAACTCAAAATGGAGTTCCAACTCCCACTGGAAACTGTAGCCTTCTGCAAACCAAGCGTTTAGCATTTAAATTCCAGTACATTGTCTAACCCTGAAATAATGTCCAATGTTTGAGAGCTGGGTTCAAACTTTGTTACAGGATGCTAAATATCACCTAAACCCAATGTTGGGGTTTGAAGAGCATTCATTAATGACCTCACTCCTGTCTTGATAAAACTTGAGAATTAACACAGCCAGTTCCATGTAGGTTAAAATGCATCTTTGCTCTGGTAAAGCTAGATTGCAATTTGAACCTAAGGTTTAAGTTATCCTTCCTGTTTATTCCCCCCACCCCAGTTCTGGGCCTGAGGGTAAGAGCCCTGTATAGACATATGACCTGCCTCACATCCATTAAAATTTTAAGAGGCCAAGACAAAGAAGGCAGGTGTATCTACAAGCCTACCTTTATATAAGACGGTCTTGGGTGCATAGTGTATGGATGTGTTTCCAAAGTACAAAACTTTATTGTCTTTCCTTGAGTTTCTGGGTGTATATACTTCGTGTGTTACCAATACTGACATGTAAGAGTGGTCTCCATTCCAGTGACAGCTTTTATCAGGACTGACATATTAGGGTGGAATTTTTGCATATGTGTACAATTTACAACCAGATGACTGAGGGTAACAAAGTCACATGTGCATAATCATGTCGTGGATCAGCATATTGCTGTTGGTTTAACATCATGTTTAACATCATGTAGCTTTTGTTAGATACCTTTGAGTTGATTTCAACTCATGGTGAACCCCATATGTGCAGACCGGAACTGCTCCACAGCATTTTCAAGGCTGAGACTTTTCACAAGTAGATCGCAAGATCTATCATCTCAGACACTTCTGGATGGGTTCGTCAAACCTCCAACTTTTTGACTAGTAGTCGAATGCTTAACCATATGCAACACCCAGGGATGTCTAATCAATTCATTAAAGTCTGCTAAATATAAAAATCACAGTCATTCAGAGCTTGATGGCACATAATTCTGCCATAGAATATTCGCCTGCTCTCCCTTTGTTTTCCAGACGGTAGAAGACCAGGTGTCAGGCCAGAGGCTCTGGACTTCCCTGTGACAAGAGCCCGCATAGTGAGTCCAATCCACAATACTGGTCTATGCTGCTACATTGAAGAGAGCCCCCATATCCTAGACAGGTAGTGGGACATCATAGACACCTAGCCAGAGGTTAAGAGATGGTTTCTTACACCCTTCTCAAAGAAACATGTATGTGCTTAATAGAAAAATGTAGCTTTAAAGAATGAGGTAATTTTTTTTTCTTCTTTTTTCTTCAAGTCTATTGGTCTTTTTTTTTTTTTTTTTTGTCAATGTTTTATTGTGAATTATGTGATAGTTTACATGGGATAGCATTAGTTTTACATTCATTCTATCGTATATCGTTTCACTGCCATGATTACAATCCCCTCCATGCATCATCAAGCAACCAAAGGGTATACCCTGCAAGCCTGCCCCCCCATGCTCCTCCCCACCCATGGTCGTCAGCACAAAGCCCCTCTCCCTCTCTGGATCTCTAGTCCCCAGCTGCTCCATCGCTCCACGTCATCGTCTCTGCCTCCATCTCAGGCATCACTGCTTCTCTGAGTAGGGTCCCGCTCTCCGCTCTTCATAATGAGATAATTTTATAATGGACTTTTAAAATGTTCATTAATCCATATTTACATATCCAGTATATGTTATTGTCCTGTGCCATCAAGTCAGTCCTGAGTCATAAAGACCCTTGTATAGGTTTCCCAAGGAGCAGCTGGTGGGTTTGAACCACTGACTTTGCAGTCAACAGTCCAGTGTTTATCATACAGCGCCACACCAGGACTTTTATCCCATAAATAATATCATCCTTATAATCTATACAATTTAATAAATTTTGGTTCATTCTGTCTTATAAGACTCTCTAGCCACAAATATCAAACCACAATGTGACATTAGAAATAAAAAGTTTCTGAGTTTAGAAACACCAAACATACATATATGAGGTATATAGTAAACAACATCTCTAATATAGCTGTACACCCGAGGCAGTGATAAAGAAAATGTAACACAGAGTTAAAACTCTATATAATGGCCTTGAGACACGAAATGAATCATAAATAACCCTTTTAAACTCTAAAGAAAAACGCTATCTATGGCTAACCTCTGACTTTAGAGGGAAAAAAAGTAACACACAAGTCTTTGTTAGATTTTCCATCACTTACCCCTTGTCATGTGAAGCCAAGATAAGAACATCACATGTAAACAATGGGTTTGAGACCACTCACTGACAGAAAGTAGTGGTCAACTCTGCCGCTGGTACCCTCAGACCCCAACTTGTGTCTAGTATAAGCTACGCTCAAGCCTTTTCCTCAAGACTGCATGTTAAAAGTAAAAGCCAGAAGTCTGAACATGTGAACTCTAACCATCTGACTAATCTTACAGTCTTAGTTATGTAGTGCTACCTACCAGCTGGACTCTTGGTGTGGGCCTGTAGGATCAGCACTGGACTAGAAACCACAAAGTTGGTAGTTCAAACCTACCAGCTGCTTCTTGTAAACACTATACAAGGTCAGTACAAGCCGGAATAAATAAACTTGATGGTACTTAACAGAAATACCACGAATGGATGGCGTTGATGAACAAATTTATTTGCTCACAGTTTATGAGACTAGAAGTCCAAATTCAGAATAAGGGAAGTCTTCCTTTCTTTGTCAGCTCTAGGGAAAGGTCCTTGCCTCCTTTCGGCATCTGTAGGCTCGGTATTACTTGAAGATTCATGCACCTTGGCATTAATCTTTCCTGGATCTGGGAGCTTCCCTGGATCAGTGCAGGGACTCCAGGTCCCAAGGACACACTCCTCCAACTCTTCCTTAGTGGTAATAAGTACCTCCTCCACTCACTTCTCTCTCCTTTTATCTTTGTAACGTAAAAAAAAAAGTTACAGGCCACATTCCTGGGAAACTCCCTTACATGGAATTAAGGTTGGGATGAAATTGAGTATTGCAACCCACCCAAATCGTATTGATTTATCACATTGGATCACATCATGGAGGCTTATTATACAACTGCACAACAGCCAAATCACTGAGGATCATGGGATGACACATACTTTGGGGAAACCAATTAAATCCATAACACTTACATTTTCAGGATTCTCTGGTCCTAATTAAAAGTCTTGTGGTCTTACCTGTGTGCCTTGCTATTACTACCTTACAATAAACTAAATGACTTTCTGTACGACAAACTAGAGCACTACTTTATTTAATTTCTAAATTAAACCCCAGAAGACATATATTTATTTCTTGGCATGTAGATGCATCTTCGCAAAGCCAAGGAGGTGTGGCATTGTAGAATAAACACTGGACCAAAAGTTCCAGTTTGAACTACAAGGTTAACTATTCAAACTCACCAGCCACTCTTCGGAAACCCTATACAGGCTTGCTATGAGTTGGAACAGACTGGATGGCACTTAACAACAACATCCATCTGAAAGAGATAAGAAAAGGTCTTCCCTTAGAGCTTTTAGACAGGAAATGGCCAAGTGGACACCCTGAATTTGGACTACTAACTTACAAAATTGTTCTGTGAGATAATACATTTCTACGGGTTTTTGTTATTCTTTTAAAAACTTTTTTATAGTGAGTTGAATGAAGGTTTACAGAGAAGAGCATCAGGTTTACATTCCACAAATCGTACACTTTGTTTCATCTCAATGTTTTCAATCTCCTCCACGCAACAACAGTTCTCCCACTATCTCCATGTGCTTCCTATTTCCATTCCATCCTCCTTCCCATCTTTTCTTAACTTTGTCTTTAGGTACGTGTTACCCTTTTGATTTTGAATGACTGACCATTCCATGGTGAGCATGCCTTAATTAATGTTGTTGTCCCCCTCTATATACCTGTCTACTGCTTGGCTGAAAATTAGACCATAATGGTGATTTTCATTCTAGACCTGAAGAATGGTCAAGGTACCTTTTGTGATTGACTAATTTCACTCAGCATAATGTCCTCCAGGTTCATCCATGCTATCAGGTGCATCATAAATTCACTGTTATTCTTTAACACTGCATAGTATTCCATTGTGTGTAATGTAATGATGTTTTTGTTGTTTTTTTTGATCCATTCTTCCATTGTTTGTCATAATTTCAGGTTCCAACAGCCTCTTTCTGACCAGCAATTCTGCCTGTTTTATAATTTTGAGTTTTGCTCTGCATTTTCTCCCATTCTATCTTCTAATGCGATTACTTTCAAAGCAGTGTTAGTCAGGCACCATCTAGTTCTTCTAGTCTCAGAGTTGGGGAGACTAATATTCACATGTCTATTGGTTGATTGGACTAATTGGTTCAAAGTATCTTCAAATCTATGAGCAACAATCTAAGGTGCAGAAATTGGTCTCTTCTTTCTTCTGCACATGGAGAGACCAATTTCTGCACCTTAGATTGTTGCTCATGAGCTTTTAAGATCCCAGTTGCTACTCACCATACTAGGATATAGAACACTGGGAAGTGAAAGACCTCCTACTTTGGTCTTCATTTTTAGTAATGCTTTGTTTATCTACGTCTCTTTCCTTTCCATATAAAGTTAGTGAATAGTTTCTCCGTCTCTTTGAAGAACAATGTTGAAATCTGGATTGGGATTGCTTTATATCTATAGATTGCTTTAGGTAGTGTTGACATTTTGACAGTGGTAAGTCTTACTATCTACAAGAATGGTGCATGCCTCCATTTCTGCAGGTTTCTTTTGGTTTCTTGTAGTAGTGTTTTTTAGTTTTCTTTGAATGGGTCTTTTGTCTCTCAGATTAGAACTATTCCCAAGTATTTAATCTTTTGAGCTATTATAAATGAATAGTATTGTTTTCCTGATTTCCTTTTCAGAGCTCTTTATATTAATGTAAAGGTATACAACTGATTTTTGTATGTTGATCTTGTACACTGCCACTTTGCCAAATCTTTGAATGAGTTACAATAATTTTCTTGCTGAGCCTTTGGGATTTTCTATGTATAGGATCACATCATCTGAATGGTTTACATCTTCTTTGCCAATTTTGATGCCGTTAATTTTCCTATCTTGCCTTATAGTCCTGGCTGAGACTTCAGCACAACATTGAATAGGAGTGGTGACAAAGGGCATGCTTGTCTGGTTCCTGTTCCCCAGAAAATTCTTTTGGTTTATCTCCGTTGAGAGTAATCTTTGCTGTTGATTTTATACACATACCTTTAGTAATGTTGATGAATGTCCCTTTTACTACTATTTTGTTGCGTGTTTTTATAAGGAGTGAGTGTTGGGTTTTGTCAGATATATTTTCTGTGTCAATTGATATGATTATGTGACTTTTCCCCCCTTTGTTTTATTTATGCAGTGTATGGTTTTTCTGATATCAAACCACATCGTCATACCAGGTATGAATCCCACTTAGTCATGATCTATTATATTTTTTATATGTTGTTAGATTCTGTTGGTTAGGAATTTTTTTGAGAAATTCTGCACCTCTTTTCTTGAAGCATGTTGTTGCTGTGGCTGTTGCTAAGTGCGACTGAGTCGTTTCTGACTCACAGTGACCCTGTATAGCTTCAAAGTGACCTTGGAGTCCAGTGCTTAGCCCACAACATCACACCAGGATTCGTTCATGAGATATATTGGTTTATACTTTTCTTTTTTGTGATTACTTTTGCCTGGTTTTGATATCAAGGTTTTGTTTGCTTCATAAAATGAATTTGGGAGTTTTCCATCCCTTTCTATATTCTGGAATAGTTTGAGTAGAATTGGTGTCAATTCTTCCTTGAATGTCTAGTGGTGGTGGTGGTGGTGGTTGTTGTATGCCACCAAATCAGTGCCAACTCATAGCAATCCTATATAAGGTTTCTGAGGCTGTAAATCTTTAGAGGAGCAAAAAGCCTCATTTTCCTCCTGAGGAGGGACTGGTAGATTTGAACTACTGACCTTGATGTTAGCATCCCAATTTTTAATCCACCACACAACTCTGGTAGCGTAGTGATTACGAATCGGGCTGTAAACTTGCCTCCTGGCCACTAGCACTCAGTCCCCCTCTTTCCATGAGTCTAGAATCCTCAGCTGCTCCCTCTCTCCATGTCCTCATCTCTACTTCCATCTCTGGTGTCACTGCTTCTCTGGATATGGTCCCACATTCCACTAGTGGCATTCTCCCTCGATGGTCCTAGGGTCCTCTGTTTCTGAACTGTAAGATTAATTACTGCCCTGTTTTGTTACTTCTACCTTTGCAGTTGTGATAGTCACAATTAGTCTTATTGTTGTTTTAATAAACTTTTCTAAAGTTTTTTTTCCTGTGTTCTCCTTGCTTTCCTCAATTTTTCTCTCAATCCATTGAAGATACCTAGATATCATTCTTTTGAATTCTTTCTCAAGTAGTCCCAATACATTTTCTTTGTCACAAACATGTACAGGCTCTGCCTCTTGATCAGTTGGCCTCTCTGTCTTGTTTTTTTTTGTGTGAACTGAAATTGGTTGTTGTCCCTGAGACCTTGTAGTGTTGGTTTATTTGTATTTAATTGAAGAGTGTATGTTGTGCTATTACGAACTCACCAACTGCTTCTTGGTAGTTGTGATTAGAGAACGAAAGTGTTTGCACAATTCTCCATTTGCTATTCATGCAGTTCCACTGAGAGTTGGTTTGTATGGTGTTGGCTGATGTCTATCATTGATCAGGTAGTATAAGAACTGATATTGACTCTTGCCCAGCTGTTGGAGCTGCCGAAGGTATAGTGTGGCTGAGCTGTATGGATACAATTGCTGTTTCTCATCTGGTGGCACATGAAGAAAAAACACACACACAAAAACAAACAAACAAACAAGTAAACAACCATGAAAAGAGAAAATAATTAAGTACAAAGAAGAAAAGAAACTGGCAGCAGCAAGAGAAAATGAACAGAATAATTAAAAAGAGAAAAGAGGGACCAGAAAAATAAAGCAATGGAAGAGAAAATTAAGGGAGGGAATTAAATGAAAGAAAAAACACTAAACAAAACTAAGAAGAGGTAGGATAACAGAAAGAGACAAGAAAGTATTAAAAAAAAAATCAAGAGAAAAAAATGAAAGAAGAAGAAAAGGGGAAAAAAAGAAGCAGAAAAAAGAAGGAAATGCAAAAGTAGAAATAGAAAGGATAAGAAACATAGCAAACAAAAGAATGGAAAAAAATTAAAACAAGGAGAGGAAAAAATCAGGTCAGGTTCTGGACCAAAAGAGGAGAAAACTCTGGATCTCCTATCAGCCAAGGAACTCATGAGATGGCTGGGGTAAGGGATGAGATATTGATGTTCCTGTGGAAATCCTGTTGGCCTATGTATTGTTTATGTTCAGAGCACCTACCCTGGGGGTAGTTGGTGCAGATCTTTACAGTAACTGAGTCAGTGTCTGTCAGGACCAGAGGGCAGCTGGGGGTAGGGCTAGATTTTCTGCTAGTCTAGGGCTGGATGGATGTGGCAGTTCTGCAGGTCTACAGTATAGTGCTTATCGTATGTAACCACCATGCTCCCTAACATTCTGGCCACAGAACTACCCAATAAAACTGTTCATATAAAAACTTATACATGAATTATTCATATATATTACAAATAAAACCCAAACCAGAAACAGCATATATACTCATGAACAGTTCAGTGGGAAAAAAAGTATGCCATATTCATACAGCAAGATTTAGTATAGCAATAAAATTCAATAAACTACTAATTCAGACAACAACATGGTAAGTGTCAAAAACATCACACAGAATGAAAGAATCCAAAAGCAAACAGTGTCCACTATATTTTTCTAGTTGTAGGAACTTGTAAAATAGTCCAGACTAAAATTCTAGAAATTGGATCAGTGGTTGTCAGGCAACAAAGAAAATTTTTGAGAGTGAGAGAAATATTGTATATTTTGATCATCGTAATAATTACATGGTTTATACATTTATAAAATCTAATAAAACTGATTTAAAAGGGACAGAGTTTGACCGTTTCTATTTATTTCCCCATGGAATAGAGACAGGCTGGATGCTGGGACTTTTAAGGCATAGAGCTATTCTGAGTATTACTATTTAATTTCCATATGATCAGTCATGATGGCCCCATTTCTGATAATGATCATTTATATTTGGCTTTAGGTTTTTTGTTTGTTAGCAAAAATCAGCCTTTGTTTTTGTTTTTGTTTTGTTTTGTTTTTAAGGTTTTTATTGTGGATTGAGTGAAAGTTTACAGGGCACATCATCAGTTTCACATTCAACCATTCATATGACTTGTTTCATTACATACATCATCAGTTAACAGTGTTTCTCTCTATCCTCTTTAGCTTTTTTTTTTTTTAGGGGGGGGTGGCAACTTTGCCTTTTTGGAATTTACAGTCTCGGCTTTTAGGGAAGGTTTTTACATTTATCTGTGGATATCCAGGGCTCATGTATGCGATTACTAACAAGCATAACTGAATAATCAGATGAGGGACAGTTTGCTATGTCTGCTAGGTGGCTAAAGTCTGATCCTCAGAGCCTATGGTTTGGACGGTCTGCAACGCTTGGGCCCACAGGGACATGAACTCCTGACCGGGTCTGCATGGTCTGCATCAGATTACCCCTTATTTATTATTTGTTTAAGGGACGCTGCCCGTCTTAGGTGGTCAGTGTGAATTCCTCAGTCTTACCTGTCATCGAAACTCATTGCAGCATGGCAATGGCTCTGTCTTAGGTTGCCGAGGTTCCATGTGATCCTTACCCATCTCTGGCCACACATCCAGCATAAGCAGCTGCCATCTGAAGAAGGCAGGGAGGGAGGAGACCGGCTGGGGACCCCATATGCAAGACGTTGCCAGACCACCACCTGCTATAAGGTGACCAAGCAGGATCACTATGCTGAGGTTCAATCAAGTTCTTAGGGGATCTTAATTCTAGCAGGGGTAGCAAATTAGTAGCCAGTCAGTGCTCAACTTGAGAATTACTTATATCAGAAATTTGAGCATGTAGCTGATGGATATCCATAGACAAGTGGATATTATTCCACAACCTCCTAAAATGCTGTTGAATTAAGTTCCAATCAAGTTCTGGATTACTGAAAAATAACACAAATCTACTTATATTGTGAACAACCTTAGCTGGGAGTGTAAACTGGATATATTGAATCTTACTTATTTCCCTTGAGCGATCTTCCTTTCTTTAAAGCATTTAGTCTGTTTTGTAAGCCTTTATCTTTACTCTTGGATTGTATGAGCGAGACTAATATCCCTAGACAGTTGATTTACATGGTGGGCAGGGCAAAAAGGGTAACAATTCCTATTAGTGCAGTGATTCTTGACATGACAGCAAAGACACGTGGCACGTTTAAGGGCCTGGCACCGCAATGATTGCCTCGCTTCTGAAAACTTTAACAGGCAATAAAACCTACGATGGTTGATGAACGATTGCAAAGTCAGTAACATCTATTAACCCCCAATTCCCCCCGCCTGACAGGCAAAGCAGCAGAAAGTCTCTGGAGTTTAACCTGTTCTCTAAGGGTTAAACAGTTCTTAAAGTCTTCTCTGCTGTGGAAACGGCTGGCTGGCTCCTTGGTGCTCTTGCCAGAGGGGCCTCAATGGAGATGCAGATGCCTTCACTCTTTCAGATGGGTCCTCGGTGAATGCTGGCTCCCTCAGGCACGGTCCTCGGTGAATGCTGGCTCCCTCAGGCACAGCCTTTGTTTTTTAACTGAATTTCTCTACTATTCATTTCTACTCTGATTTTTGCTTGTTTTCTGTTTGCTTTTGGATTAAATTGCTCTTCTATCTGTAGTTTACTAAAATGGAAGCTTAGATTACTGATTTTAGATTCTTCTAATTTTCTAATTTATGCATTTCAGTGCTATAAATTTCCCTCCTGATACTGCATTAACTGCATCCTACACATTTTGAGAAGTCCTGGTGTGGCGCTGTGGTTAATGTGCCAGACTGCAAAGCTATTTGAACTTCAAGGTTGGAGGTTCAAGCTCACCAGCTGCTCCTTGGAAACCCTATACAGGGTCGCTATGGGTTAGAATCGACTCGACGGCACTCAACAACAACAACAAATGTGGTGCTGTGGGTTAATATGCTTGATTGCAAAGTCAGTTTGAACTGCAAGGTCTACGATTCAAGTTCACTAGCTGCTCCTCAGAAATCTTATACAGGGTTGCTATGGATTGGAACTGACTCAATGGCACTTAACAACATCAAAAAACACATTTTGGTAAGTTGTATTTTCATTTTCTTTTGGTTCAAACTATTTAAAATGTTCTTCTAAGACCTCTTATTTGATCTATGTATTGCCTACAAGTGTATTCTTTAATTTCCAAGTATTTGGGGATTTTCCAGCTATCTTTCGATCATTGATTTCTAGTTTATTTCCCATGTGGCCTGATAGCCTACATTGTATGATTCCTATGTTTTAAAAAAAAATTAGGGGTGATTTCTGGGTTAGGTTGTGACCCACATTGGATAATGCTTCATGTGAGTTAAAAAATTATGTATGATCTGCTGTTCTTGGATGTGTTATTGTTGTTAAGTGCCATCAAGTTGGAGTTATAGTGACCCTGTAAAGGGGTTTTGAGGAGCGTCTGGATGGGTTTGAATCTGCGGTTAACAGTCCAGTGCTTATCCTACAGCATCACACCAGGACCCCTGGATGTAGTTTTCTATAAATGGCAATTTGGTCCAGTTGATTGAGAGTATTGTTCAGATCAAATATATACGTTAACTGATTTTCTATCTGCATGATTTCTCAGTTGCTGAAAGAAGGGTGTTGAAATCTCCAACTAAAATAGTGGATTTCTCTGTTTTTATTCTATCCTACTTTTTTGTAATCTGGTACTCTATTACGTCTTCTTCAAGACTGACACTTTATTACTGATAATTTTCTGAAGTTTGGTTTTTCTGAATTGAGGCAAATGTTGCTGTCTGTTCCCATAAGGATTTGCAGTCTCAGAAACCCTAAGATGCAGGGTGCTATAGGGTCACTATAAGTCAGAATTGACTTGATGGCTGTGGATTTTGGCTTAGGGGTTTTAACTTCCTCCAGTGCCTTGTTTTGTCTCTTGATTTAGGGCTTCCCTAAGAACTCCTTCTCATAAAATGCCTTTGTTTTGCAGCTATAATCCATGGTAATTTTATTGGTGCATTGTTGATGTGGTGGTAAAGTGAGCAGGAGGAGCAACACTCTATAGTTATATGACCAAATATGAGTCTTTTAATCTGTCTGTGTCCCCCGACTGTGACTTTCAAAAGTGTTTCCTACTAGTTCTTGCCCTATTTGGTGAGACAATAAGACTAGAAGGGGTTGGAGTCTGGGAAATGACTTTCTCTCAAGTAGAATAAGATTCTAGTGAAGTCTTTTCCTTCTATAGAGTAGGCCTTGTAATGCATACCAATCTGAGCATCAATGACTACTCTTCACCTCCCCCTACCAGAGCCACCAAGTATCTCTCTCAGCTGTTCTTAGTGATAATTTGCTGCGTTTCCTAGATTAAAACCAGAAGCATGTCATTCTCACACTAACCCACATTCAGCCTCCAGTAAATTGTCAAAATTACCGTTTAGCATAGTGGTTATGAATTGGGCTGTGAACTGCAAGGTCAGCAGTTCGAAAATACCAGCTGCTCTGTGGGAGAAAGATGAGGCTTTCTGCTCTGTAAAGATTTACAGCCTCGGAAACCCTGTTCAGGGTCGCTATGGATCGGAACCAACTCTACAGCACTTAACAACAACAACAACAACCAGTTTATATATGGAGTCCTGGTATGGCACTGTGGGTTAATACGCCAGACTGCAAGGCTGGCGGTTCAAGCCCATTAGCTACTCCTTGGAAACCCTATACAGAGTGTCTAGGGGTCAGAATCGACTCGACGGCACTCCACAACAACAACGACCACTTTATATGGAGTCCTGGTGTGGCGCTGTGGGTTAATGCGCCAGACTGCAAAGCCGTTTGAACTGCAAGGTTGGCAGTTCAAGCTCACCAGCTGCTCCTTGGAAACCCTATACAGGGTTGCTGTGAGTCGAAACCGACTCGATGGCACTCAACAACAACAACAACCAGTATATATAGGAGTCCTTGTGTGGCACTGTGGGCTAATGTGTCAGACTGCAAAGTGTTTGAACTGCAAGATCAGTGGTTCAAGCTCACCAGCTGCTCCTTGGGAACCCTATACAGGGTTGCTATGGGTGGGAATCAACTTGACTGCACTTAACAACAACAACAAAACCAGTTTATATTTCCAGTGGCTTTTGCTACAGGTCAGGAGATTTTGTAGGTAACTCTTTGGATGCATGTATTTCTTCAGATTTCAAGTTGACAGTTTTCCCTGTAACCATAGTTCTAGGTCCAAGAAAAGTTGCTGATTTTGAGTTTGTTCAGCTTTTTCTTATTGTAAATCCTGGAGTGGTGAATTCCACTCTTTCTATGTTAGAGCGGAAGTAAAAAATCTCTAAAGTCAGTTTTTAATAAGCTTTCCCCTTCTACAAATTTTAAAATCTCTTCAAATTTTTCTTTTTTTTTTTATATATAAAGTTGTTTATATTATCTTCCATATTTCAAATGTCATTATCTGTAGCTATGTTTGATCTCTTTTTCATTTCAGATTCAGGATACTAAGACTTCTCTATTTCTATATTTCCCAGAAGTTTATTGGTTTCGACAAACAAAGCTTTGGGCTTTATAGATTTTTCTTATTATATGTGTTCTGATTGGCAAAGCATACTTAGGTCACATGTCTGGGTCTTAGCTGCAAGAGAGACTGGGAAAGCATTCACAAGGTTCATAAGGTGGGAAATTCCTCACACATTAAAAAAATGCTCAAAATTACTTGCTTGCCCAAAAGAATGACAAATGTCTACTATGTATCTCTCTAAACTTTTTTTTTCTTTTTTTTTTTCTGGTATTCTATTTCTTTGTTTAGGACTTCTGGTGTGGTGATGTAGGATCAGCAATGGACTGTGAACCACAAGGTTGGCAGTTCAAACCCACCAGCTGGTCCTCAGAAATCCTATACAGGGTTACTATGAGTTGGAATCAACTCGACTCAACAGCATTTAACAACAACAACAACCTCTTTGCTTAATTGCGTAAAACAGTAAGCTTCTTACCAATTATCTGCAAGGCATTCAGTCATTCTACAGATATTTCATTGCTCTCCTATCTTTCTGGGATCCTGATGTGACACTGTTGAATAAGCACTGAACTGCTCAATGCAAGTGTGGCAATTGAAATCCACAAGCCACTCCTTGAAAACCCTGTACTAGATCACTATGAGTTGGAACTGACTGGGTGGCTTTCATCAAGAACAACAGCTTCATTCTTTCTATTCAGTTCTTTTTAAAAAGATGGTTTCTTGCTTTGGATTTCATTTCCAAGAATCTTCTAATTTCCTGAAAGTGTCATTGTTTGGATGTTGTTGTTGTTAAGTGCCATGGAGTCAGTTCTGACCCATAGTGACCCTGTATAGGCTTTCCAAGGAGCAGTTGGTGAGCTTGAACCACCAACCTTGCTGTTCAAACGGCTTTGCAGTCTGGCACATTAACACAGAGCACCACCACATCAGGACTCCAAACCCCCAAACCCACTGCCATCGAGTCAATTCTGACTCACAGTGACCCTGAATAGGGTTTCCAAAGCGTGAATCTTTACAGGAGCACAAAGCCCCATTTTTCTCTCACTAAAGGGCTTCAAAAAGTTTGTTTAAAAAAAAAAAAAAATTCATTATCTTTTCATTTCCTTTTTCTACCAACTTTTGGAAGTTTCCTGGTATAAATGCATTTTCAAATCTATTTGAGGATTCTAATAAAAATTTTAAAGATTATCTTTTGTTTTTAACTTGTTCTGTTTTCTCCATTTTTTTGTGTGCATATTTGTCTTAGTACCTCTTTTTCTTTCTAAATGGCAGGCAACTCACGTTTGCCCATTCTTTTATTATAAATCAGGAGCTTGTTTCATCAGTTCCTTGGTTAGTTTCAAACTTTCTTTCCTAGAAAGATGTATTCTCCCAAAATGGAGAACTAATTTGATGGCTCTGTTAGTTGTTGTCAGGAAAGCTTTCTGACAGTATAGAAAAAGCAGCTTTCCTTTAAGGGCCCATCAATACGGAACAATTAGGCAACTTACTGACTGTTCTCAAATGGTGAAATAAGAAAAACATCACTGTTGTGCAACATACTTCAATGTGGACCTGTATGTCCTTATTTATGTCCATCCTGAGGATTAGATCTTATCTTTTTATCTTGTTCCAGCCCAGAAGCTCGTGGTAGGTCTCCTACTTTCAAAAACCAGAAACTCCACCTTATTTAGTTCTTTTAACGGAATTTGGCCTGTAGGCTAAAGAACATTCAAATTGGAACTGGCTCCACTGTTGCACAATTCTTTAATGAGTTAGCTCAGTGGTTGGCTGGAAGGCTACTGCCATTACCACTCCTGTTGACCCAGTGCTCTGCATTTCCTACTAGATTTTTAGCACTCATTCTGCCATTAACTCTACATTTTGGGGGAAGGGAAGCAGGGTAGGAATTAGGGTTATGACCATAGCTAAGTCTAGGCTAGGCCTAGGACTTCATTTAGTGTTAGGAGTATGGTTAGGACTGGGTTAGTTTTAGGGGTTAGAATTGAGCAAAAGCTAAAAGTAAGGCTTGGTCTAGTTTTAGGGTTACAGTTAGGTTTATTTTTATTTGTTGTTTGTTTTCTTAAATTTACTTGATTTCTTCTTCATTTGGAAGTTCTGTCACTATATTATTCCATCTTTTTACTTTATGGGTTTTTTGTTGTTGTTGCTGCTTCAAACTGGTATCTCTGACTCCCTATTTTCAGTCTGTAGGTTTGTTTTACTTTGAATACTTTTATATCTGGGTTGAGTTCTGAGTGATGTTGTTATGTATATCAATCTCAGGTTATTGTCTGCTGTTTTTGGTTCTCTGTCCAAAGAACTTCCTTTAGTAATTTTTGTAGGTTAGTCTCGTTTTTACAAATTCTTTTTTATTTGGAAATGTCCTAATTTTGCCATAATATATGTTGGACAGTTTTTTTAGGTATATGATTATCGGTTTGCAATTTTTTCCTTTAAGAGTTTTATATATTCCGTCCCATTGTCTTCTTGCCTGCATGGTTTCTGCTGAGAAATCAGATGTTATTATCTGATTAGTTCTCCTTTCTAGGTAAATTTTCTCCACCTCCCCATCACACACACACACACACCCCGCCCTGAACTGCTCTCAGGATTCTTTTCCTGTCCTTGATTTTGGAGAGTTTTATTACAGTATGCCTTAGTGATTTTCTTTTGGGGTCTCTCCTTTTTGGAGTTCATTCAACTACTTGAATGCATATTGTAGTTATTTAATATGTCTCTTCTAGCCTTAGTTTTTTGCAATTTTCACCAAACAACTCTTTTACTGATGGGGCTGGGTAAGAAAAAGTAGGAGAAGATACTGATTCCATTGTGAATGATTATTAACAGAGTTAATTCTGACTGTGAAAACTTGGAACTCTAATTTGGGTATAAAATGAATCATCTCAGAAACAGGAGTGGTAATGCCACTACCATCAGTAAGAAAGAACCAGATATGGAGTACATCCTTCGGATCTCGAGATTCCAGTGCCCTCAACGTCCTTGACCCATGGACAGAAGGCTTGACACCTGAGGAATAGCAGAGGTGTGACAAAGGAACAGCAGTAGAACAAAGAGCCAGAGCATGAGGTAGAGCAGTGGGATTCCAGGCACTTAAGTGGGAGGGAGGTTTGTTGACCAACAGAACTGGAGCTGAATGCCTTTAGATTGGGACTTATGGGGGAGTGGTATGCACTGTGAGAATTTATTTTGTTGTTGCTGTGAAGTGCAGTTGAGTCGGTTCCCACCCAAAGCGACCCTGTATAGGGTTTCTGAGGAGCAGCTGGTGAGTTTGAACTGCCGACCTTGGACTCAAGGACACAAACAACCAGGACTCCTGTAAGCTTTTATTAGCATCCCTAAAAGAGCTTTGTAACTTTGCCTGGGAAGACGGAAGCCTACCTGTGGGCACATCTGAGGAGAGGCTATCCTGACTAGAAGAACTGTACTCTGAACATTCTGTGATCCTACCTTTTAAACTATTAACTTTCCTAATATGCCCTCAAGGGGCTCTGGTAGTGTAGTGGTTACGAATCGGGCTGTGAACCTCAGGGTCAGCAGTTCGAAACTACTAGCTGTTTCGGGGGGGAAAGATGAGGCTTTCTGCTCCCGTAAAGATTTACAGCCTCGGAAACCCTGTACAGGGTCGCTATGAGTCGGAACCGACTCCACGGCACATCACAACAACAACAATATGCCCTCATGACTCTGAGTAAGATGTCTGAATTCTGTGGAACCATTGCAATGAATTATTGCACTTAACTGAGGAGAGAGTGCTGTGGGAAAGATGGTAGGTGCCATTATTTTTGCACATACCTTCCAGTTTTTTGTGATGATAAGGAAATTTTCTTCCACAATTTTCTCTGTGATTTTGTGTGTGTGTGTGCCTTCTGGTTCTGGAACTCCAATCAAGTACTCCTGATAGCGTGCCACATATATCTTAGACATTCTTTGGGTATTTTTTTCTGATTGTTCTGCTTTTGACCCATAGCAACCCTGTGTAGGGTTTCCAAGGAGCAGCTGGTGAGCTTGAACCACCAACCTTGCAGATCAAACCGACTTTGCAGTCCAGCGCATCTACCCACAGCGCCACATCTAGCAGATGAATATTGAGAGATTTGTTTTTAAGCTCTCTAAATCAACCATCTGTTGCTTTCAGTTGTAGTTCTTTACCCTTTAAATGTATTGTCTGTTTTTGAAGCCTTAGTATTAATTTTCTGGCTTTCTAATTGTTGCTTTTATATGGTTTCCAATTTTTCACTTAGTTTGTCAATTTGTTCTTGTAGTGTTTTCATAAATTCTTCAATGTTTTGTTTGTGTTTTCTTTGATTTCATCTGCAGTTTTTGTGATCATTCTCTCAATCTGTTGGAGGTACCTAAATATCATTGTGGTAAATTCCTTATCAAGTAATTCCAATGATCTCTTCTGGTATTATACTTTTTGATTCTGTATTTTGGTCACTTGTTTGAGGTACTTTGTCTTGTTTCTCTGTGTAAGGTGAAACCGTTTACTCTGAAACATTGTGGTGGTGGTGTATTTATATTTATATCTCAGGCATTTACCACCTGTCTCCTGATAGAGATTGGAAAAGTGATTGCAATTCTCCTTTTACGTAGTATAGTTCAGGACAGGTCTATAATTTTATAGACGTTTCTCCACATGCCATGGTGGTATGCCCAGCTCGGGACCTCAGGCAGAGCAAAGGCTGTGCAGGAGGGGGTACCACTGGCCTCTGGGAGGGTGAGAAGAACAAGGGAGAACTGCACCTCACCTTTGAACCAACATTCAGTTTCTTCTTATGTCTAGAAGCTGCTGCCTAAGCTCAAGGTGACCATGCTGCTCCAAGACAGTCGACAGCCCCCATGTTTTGGGGTGTGGTTTTTTTTTGCAGTTGTTCTTCTCGCTACTCCTGTTCAGCTTCCTGTCTAGCTGGCATTCAGTTCATCTTTCTGTCCTCTGAAGCTCAGGGTTCCAGGATTAACATCTGTATCTGTTTCATTTGGTCCCACATTTCCTGTTGCCGGGGATCTACTTAGCCCATCTACCTACTCTGCCATCTTTCTCCAGAAGTCTACTGTACACATATACATCTATATATGTATTTAAGTTTTTATTGTGAGTTGAGTAATAGTTTTCATGGGAGAATATCGGTTTTACACTCATGGTTTCATTGCAATGATTACAATCCCTTCTGTGCATCATCATTCAACAGTATTTGCTTCTATTCCCTCTGGAGTTTTTTGTGTTGTTTTGTTTTTGGGGAGGGGAATGTACACCAAAACACTCAGGGATATATAGTCATTTAAACAACCAAAGGGCATATTCTGCAAGCCTGCCTCCTGGCTACTAGCACACAGCCTCTCTTTTCCCATGAATCTAGAGTCCTCAGCTGCTTTCTCTCGCCATATCCTCATCTCTGCCTCCATCTCTGGTGTAGCTGCTTCTCTGGATAGGGTCCCACATTCCGCTTGTGCTCTTCTCTCTTAATGGTCCTATGGTCCCCTGCTCCTGGACTGTAATATTAACTACTCCCTCCTTTATGTTACAAAACCTTTACCTTTAAAGTTGTGACAATTGCAATTAGTCATGATAACAATTATTTACTATTGAATCATAGGAATCTTATACCCATTATCTTTCACCAGACCCGTCTAGACAAGATGAAAGTTATTCAGTGGGGATTCTAACTTGCCCCCCCCCCACACACACACTATTAAACCAAACTCCCTCTTGCAAATGTGTAAAGCAGTCATTTTGTGCCTTTATGGAGCCCCCATTTTAGGTAGCCATTGTCTAAGTTGCCCGTCTCTATAAACCCTGCATACAGAGGGCATGGATAAAGACTTCTTCCCTCTTAGTTGGTATTTGGAGTGGCCAGTAAGTTCAAACTGCCAACCTTGCAGTTCTGACTGACTTTGTGGTCCAGTGCTTGTCTTACATTATCACACCAGGACTCCACAACTATTATATGGTAATATAAATATATTTGTAATATGAAAATCAAAATATTATGGCTATTCTGAAAGGTAGTGTTTTTAGTGGTATTGATATTTTTGCTTTTTTTAAAGAAAAAATTGTTTTGAGTTTTTCTAAATGGATTTGAAAATCAGTTATTAGTTTTCATCCTCACTGATTATCTTAAGTTTTTTTTAAAGTGGTGATGGATCCATAACTAACCAGTATACATAATTTGTTTGGTGAATCATCATCCTCATTACATTTTCTGGGCAATTGTACTTGCGTATGGGATGTTGTTGTTGTTGTTAAGTGTCATCGAGTCGGTTCCGACCTGTAGTGACCCTGTATAGGGTTTCCGAGGAGCAGCTGGTGAGCTTGAACCGCCGACCTTGCAGTTCAAACGGCTTTACAGTCTGGCGCATTATTAACCCACAGCGCCACACGAGGACTCGGGCATTCCTTATTCAGTTGGCCCCCGACAGACTTGCTAAGTTTGGTGTCAATTTCCCATCTCTTTCATGGCAAATTTCGGTATCTCCTTGAATGTACGAAGGACATGCTTTATAAAGCTACTCAACTTGTGAATGCTGTTGGTATGCTCTCTGATCATCACTTCTTTGATAACCTCCTTCTTTCTGGGGCCATTGTGCCAGGACCAGGATGGAAAGGAAGAACTGATATTTTTGCTCTTTGATTGCATTTCTTAATTTTTCTATAATGAATGTGTATGTAATTAAAAGGTTGGCATTTTTATAAAGATTACAATATTTGGATGTGTTTTATTTCCATTTGCTAGAAAAATGCAGTCCATGGTTATATAGGGAAGCAATTGTATTTTAGAACAGTAAGTTCTGGAAAACCTACAACCACAAGTACTTTCTATGTACAAGTTGCAAAGACTTTTATCATGTATTATAGCAGAACATTTAAGTTTTATACTTGCATGCATTATTTTTCTTCTGCTTTTCCCTTCCAACTGCTGTCCTTGAAAGCAACATATTATTGAGATGACTCATGAGAATCAGTGTGAAATAGAACATGTTTCTGCTAGAAGTTTTCCCCTCCTTACACTACTTAGTACTGTTAGTACTGGAGAAGGCAGAATAGCGTTACAAAAACTGAGATTAGAAATTAGTCCTGTCAGCACACCGTGAAATAACTGTAATTTTGTTAGGAATGTGCAACAAAAGAATTCACGTCAGCTATTCATTTAACAATAACATTTATTATGCAGAAGAACTAATGCATTATCAACATTATAGAATGAAATCTGCTTTAAAGTCGAACATGGCAAATACAGAGCTTTTGGGCCTCCACTATAATTTGGCTCACAACTCACATATCTCAAATTTCTTAAATAAATGATATGTAAAAACTAAATTCACAAAGATTCTTTTATTAAAATACTATAGCAGTTCCCTTTATTTCTTCTTTGGGATTCATCCTATAAAATAGCTTTTGGAAGCCAAGGGCTGTAAATGGCTCTAAACTGTGGAAGTAATGATGAGATGTGTATTTGAAATTTGGGAGAAATTAACATTACAAAATAGTTACATTTCTATTTGTGATGAAAATATACATAAAACATTTTAAAGTGAGGCCAAAAGTTGGTGCCATACTTAGGTGAGCTCACTCAAGCATGACTAGGGAAGAGGTTCTCAAACTTCAATCTGCTTTAGAATCATCAAAAGAGCTTATTAAAATATTGTTGGGACCCACCTCAGAATTTCTGATTCTATAAATCTGACATGGGACCCCATGTTTTCATTTCAAACAATTCCTAGGTGATACAGATCCAGGAATTATAATTTCAAAATTGCTGACGAAGGAGAAGAGATAACATTCTGTATACTATCAATTAAAATTCAAAAGTAGATGCTAATTTATAGAATTTTGTCTAATAGCGATAGAAATAATTTCTGTCCAGTGAACTAAATAACACTAAGTATTTACTTCCCTGTAAGACATTACCAATTTTGTGTCTTCCCCAGTCATTTTCAAGGGACATTCATCTGTATATGTGTTTGTGTGTGTGTGTGCATGAATGCATGTGTGTGTGGAGTGTGTGTGTATGTGTGTGAGCTTCTCAAATGCTACTCAAGCCAGTTTTTGACTCTTACTCATTCTGTCACTAATGAGTGTGTCCAATGAATTTTTGACCCATGTTCATATTATATTTATATGGGAGTCATGATCTATTTTTTTGAAGATTGTTGTTGTTGAAAGTGTTGTTGTGTCAGTTCCAACTCATAGGAACACTGTATTATGAAAATTAGAGTTACCTTTTTTTTTTTTTTTTAGCCTTTTTTAACATCTCTAATATTGGGATGTGTCTGCTTTTATTGTTAATTGAGTGGAGGTTTACAGGGAAGATCATCAGTTTTACAGTCAACAAATCATTGCAATGATTATAATTTCCTCCATGCACCATCAGCTAACAGTATTTCCCTCTATTATCTTCTTCTTTTTAAAAAAAAAAAAATTTTTTTTTTTTATTGTGAATTGAGTGATAATTTACCTGGGAGAACATAGGTTTTATACTCATCGTTTCATTGCAATGATTACTGTCTCCTCTGTGTATTATTAATCAACAGTAACTACTTCCATTCCCTCTGTTTTTGTTTTTTTTAGGGGGGATATACATAAAAACACTCAGGAATATATAATAATTTAAACAACAATAGGGCAGATTCTGTAAGCCTGCCTCCTGGCCGCTGGCACTCAGCCTTTCTCATTCCATGAGTCTGGAGTCCTCAGCTGCTCTCTCTCTCCATGTCCTTGTCTCTGCCTTCATCTCTGGTGTCACTGCCTCACTGGATAGGGTCTCACATTCCTCTCAGTCTCTTCTTTGTTGATGGTCCTAGGGTCCTCTTTTCCTGGACTGTAAGATTAACTACTCCTCCATTTTTGTTACAAAACTTCTACCTTTACAGTTGTGACAGTCTCAATTAGTCATGATAGCAACTACTCACTATTGAATCATAAGAATCTTATCCCATATCTTTTCACCTGCCCCATCTAGACAAGATGAAAACTATTCAGTGGGGACTCTCTCCCCACACACTCTTAAACTAAACTTCTTCTTGAAAACTTGTAAGACAGTCACTTCATGCCTTTGTCACCCCCTAATTTTTGGAGTCATGGTATGGCATTGTGGATTAATGCGCCCGACTGCAAAGTCATTTGAACTGCAAGGCTGGCGGTTCAAGCTCACCAGCTGCTCCTCAGATACCCTGTACAGGATCGCTATGGGCCGGAACTGACTCAATGGCTCTTAAATACAACAATAATTTTAGGTAGCCACTGTCTAAGTTGCCCATCCCTATCAACCCTGTATACAAAGGAGATAGAAATGATACTTAATGTGAAGACTACTTCCCTCTCAGTTGGCATTTTGAGTCATATGGGTCAAGTTCATCAAATTGTAGCAATTTATCCTTGTTTCCCTTGTCAAAAATTGTTTTTTGTCTTCCAGTAGTCGAGTTCTGATCATCAAGCCATCGAGGCTAGAAATGGGTACTATCTGCAAGTTTGGGCATTCTTGTGCATCTCCCTTCACTTCATATCAGCTGGATGCTTCACTATCAGCTCTAGCCCTCTGTGGTTATGTTCTTGTTCATAGGCAGAGTTACCATTTTTAAATGAATCAGTTTTGATTGCATTTTGGTTATGTTCTGGATTTTATTATATTATTTTAATCATATATTGTATACAGAGCATCAAGATCACTTCTTAAATTAAATTTAAAAGAACATCTTTTGAATTAAAAATTACATATTGTGTGAAACTCATTAAATTACTTTGAAATTTCTTCTGTTGTTTCAACAGACATCCTTTTGTTATCTCAGATTTGTGCTTTTACATTTTCTTGAAACTTCAGGAAGTTAAATGAGGGTAAGACAAAAAGTACTGCATCAATATCATAGAAACCTTTATTAAGCATAGATATCCAAAGTGAAGCTCTTGTTTCTTGACATATACTCCATCTAGGTCTATACACCTTTAGAGGTATTGTTTCCATCTGTCTAACACTGCCCAGAAGAATTCTGTGCTCTGATTTACATGTCAAAATGGTAGTTTTGACATCCTCAAGGGAATAAATTTACATCATTTTTAACGCTCATTTAGTTTTGGAAGCAAAGGAAAGTCTGAAGGGGGAATATGAGGCCTGTAGTATGGATGTGGTAAGTTTTACCAGTGTAGTTCCCATAGGACAGCCCTTGCTACCCTCAAAAAATGAGCAGGTGTATTGTCATGATGGGGAAAAAAATTCACTGATATAACTTTCCCGGCCTTTATCTAAACAATGTAATTTTCATAAAACTTATTTCTGTGATCGTCCTGTGTCCTGTGAGGAAATCTACCAAGATCATCATTTTGGAATCACCAAAAACAGTCAGTGTAAACTTCTGAGACAAACGCTGTGCCTTGAATTGAACTGGCCCAGCAGATCTACGTGGAAGTCATGACCGGGCCTTATTTTGAAGGCTCTCTCACAAGACTCTCCACTGAATAGAGAGACATCTTTAAACATGTTTTATATGGCACAAATCCGTGGTGCCTGTATGAACACTAGTAGAAATACTTTTTGATTTACCCTCACATGCTATGCCAAGTATTATAAATCAGAATCATGTCTTCTTCATTTTCATTGCAGTGCATAGGAAGAGTCCATTTGATGTTAACGTATAGAAGTATTACATATAACTATGCATGTTTCCACCACTCGTCTGTCAGTTTGTTGTACTGTGGTGGTTTTCATATTGCTGTGATGCTAGGGTCACCCACAGTGGACAGGTTTCAGTGGATCTTCCAGACTAACACAGACTAGGAAGAAGGAGAGGCAGATAACTTCTGAATGTTTAGCCACTGAAAACCTTATGAAGAACAGCTGAACATTGTCAGATATAGTGCCGGAAACATTATAAGTAGCCGCAGAATACTGTCCGAGATAATGCTGGAAGATGAGCCTCACAGGTTGGAATGTACTCAAGGTTCAACTGGGAAGAACTGCCTCTTTAAAGTAGTATTGGCCATGATGACCTGAATGCAGTAAAGTTTTTAGGACCTTCATATGCTGATGGCGTACAACTCAAAATGAGGAGAAACAACTGTAGATATCCATTAATGATGAGAGTATGGGATATATGAAGTATTAATCTAGGAAAATTGGAAGTTGTCAAAAATGAGATGAAATACATAAAGATTCTAGGCATTAAAGACTAGAAATGGACTAGTACTGACCATTTTGAATGTGATAATCATATAGTTTACTATGCCTGAAATAAACAATTAAAGAGAAATGGTGTAGCATTCATTGTCAAAAAGAACATTCCAAGATCTATTTTGAAGTACACTGCTGTCTGTGACAGGATAATATAGGAACACAGGCTGAACATTCCAAAATGATCACACTAATGTCAACTCAAACTATATCTCCTAACCTGTCCCCAGCCCTCTCCTCCCGCTGTATATGCCAAAACTCTTTGTTCTAGAAGAAGGGTCAGGCAACCCTATTGCTGTCTTTTCCTTGTTCCCCATACCACCATTAACTGCCCTGATACGTGTGAAGCTTGCATATCCCTTGATATTAATACAAAACAAAAAAACCTTAGCCCAGGCCCCTTGTGCTGAAACACTTCACTGTCTAGCCAGCTGCTACTGTTTTTGTTTTTCTCATCTTTTGTCTGTAAGTTCATGTTGGCAAACCATCGTTCTTTTCTTTTCTTTAATAAGCTAATGTCTATTGGATTGGGTCCTGACTGTTTTTTTTTTTTTTGGCCTCTAGGCACCTATGTATGCAGAATGATTTTCTTTTCTGGACCTGAATCATAACAGATAATATCCATAAGCTTACAAGGAAGACAAGTTAATACTACTATTATTCAAATCTTTCTGTTAACCACTAAAGCCAGTAATGATGACATTGAAGAATTCTACCAATTTCTTCGGTCTGAAATTGATCAAACATGCAATCAAGATGCATTAATAAATACTGGTGATTGGAATATGAAAGAAATAAAGAGGAAGGATCAGTAATTGGAAAATATGGCCTTGGTTATAGAAATGATGCTATATTTTGCATGACAGAATTTTGTAAGACCAATGATTTATTGCAAGTATCTTTTTTTCAACACTATAAAAGGTGACTATACACATGGACCTCACCAAACAGAATACACAGACATCAAATTGACTACATATGTGGAAAGAGACGGTGGAAAAGCTCAACATTGTCACCCAAACCAGGCCCTGGTTTGTTTATATGCAGGTTCAGGCTCAAGCTGAATAAAATTAAAACAAGTTTACAAGAACCAAAACATGACTGGAACATGTCCAATCTGAATTTAGAGACCATCTCAAGAACAGATTTGATGCATTAGACACTAAGAGCTAAAGACCTGAAGAGTTGTGAGTTGACATCAAGAACATCATACAGGAAGAAGTCAAAAGGTCATTAAAATACAGAAAACAAAGCAAAGACCAAAATGGATTTCAGAAGAGACTTGAATGGAAGAAATGAGTAAATAAAGGAGCTGACCAGAAAATTTCAAAGGGCAGCTACAGAACACAAAGTAACGTATTATAATGAAATGTGCAATGACTTGGAGTTAAAAACCCAAAAGGGAAGAACACACTCAGCATTTCTTAAGCTGAAAGAATTGAAAAAAAAAGTCAAGCTTTGACCTTCAATATTGAAGGATTCCATGGGCAAAATATTTAATGATACAAAAAGTATCAAAAGAAGGTAGAAGGAATATAAAATCACTGTATTAAAAAGAAATGGTCGATGTTCAACCATTTCAAGAGGTAGAATACAATCAAGAACTAGTAGTACTGAAGGAAGAAGTCTCAGCTACACTGAAGATATTGGCAAAAGCAAAGGCTCTAGGAATTAACAGAATACAAACTGAAATCTTTCAACAAACTGATGCAGCACTAGAGACACTCATTTATGCCAAGAAATTTGGAAGACAGCTAGCTACCTGGCTGACTGATTGGAAGAGATACATATTTGTGCCCATTCCAAAGAAAGGTGATCCAACTGAATGTGGAAATCACTGAACAATATCACTAATGTCACATGCAAGTAATATTTTGCTGGTGATAACATAAAACAGTTGTAGCAGCACATCAGTAGGTTAACTGCCACAGATTCAAGCTAGATTCAGAAGAAGATGTAAAACTAGGGATATCATTGCTGATTTCGATGGATCTGGATTGAAAGCAAAGAATACCAGAAAGGTATTTATTTGTGTTTCATTGACTTTGCAAAAGCTCTATCTAGACTGTGTGGTTTATGACAAGCTATGGATAACATCGTGAAGAATGGGTATCTGGAAACATCTAATTGTGCTCTTGGTCCATGTATAGACCAAGAAGAAGTAGTTTGAGCAGAACAAGGGGACATTGAGGGAATATTTAAAATCTTTCATCATACTTATTCAGTCTGTACATTGAGCCACTAATCTGAGAAACTGGATTATATGACTGAAGGACCCTGCTCCTGATCAACAAAATAGCATTGCAGCTACACCAAGTGGCACTGAATAAAGTCTTGCATAGGCTTCCGGTCTCCAGAAAACTTAAAGTCTTTATTACACCAGGAGACCCCCAGCCCCACCTCCATATTTTCAGGTTTCAGGAAAATCTCCATAGCCTTGCCCATTGGGGGCTCCCAGAACTGTACCTGGGACCACAGGGCCTTAAAAACCCAGTCTGTAAGAAACAGGTGACTTAGAGTACCAGGTTTACTCTCAATAAATCTGCCTGCTGTTGAAGCCAAGACTCTCTCCTCCTCTCTTTCTTTCTTTCTTAGTTCTTACATTTTGGTGTCCAACATGGGGCATGGGAGAGTAACCCCAGCTCACTCTGGGTTGACTTCACCCTGTTCCTCCACACCCTCTTCTCTTCCTTTCTTATTTCTTACAATGATGAAGGACATGGCATTAGGAATGGAGGAAGACTCTTTAACAACCTGCAATAAGCAGATGGTACAACCTTGCGTGATGGAAGTAAAGAGGACCTGAAACACTTACAGATGAAGATCAAAGACTCCATCTTCAGCATAAACTGCACCTCAATGTAAAGAAAATAAAAATCCTCAAAACTGGACCAATAAATGGCATCATGATAAATGGAGAAAAAACTGAAGTTGTCAAAGAATTCATTTTTCTATGATCCACAATCAATATTCACGGAAGCAGCAGTCAAGAAATCAAATGACATATTGTATTAGGCAAATTTTCTGCACAAAACTTCTTTAAAGTGTTCAAGAACAAAGATATCAGTTTGAGGGCGAAGGTGCACCTATTTTCAATAGCCTCATATGCATGTAAAAGTTGGACAATGAATAAGAAAGACCATAGCAGAGTTGATGCATTTGAGTTATGGTGTAGAACAACACTGAAAGTACCATGGACTACCAAAAGAATAAACAAATCTATCTTGGAAGAAGTATAGTCAGAATGCTCCTTAGTAGCCAGGATGGCGAAGCTTTGTCTCTCATACTTCAGACATGTTATCTGAAAAGACCAGACTGTGGAGAAGGACATCATGCTTGGCAAAATGGAGGGCCAAGGAAAAAGAGGACGATCCCCACCCCCACCCCAATGAGATGGATTTGCAAATGGCAGCAGCAATGGGCTCAAGTGCAACCATGATTGTGAGGATGGTGTAGGTCAGACAGTGTTTTGTTCTGTTGTGCAGTGTCCCCCGACAGCACCTAACAGCAACAATATACATCTTCTTCTGAATAATTGCTTGGTATCCAAAAAACGTTTTAGGGTAAACAAGTAATAACAGAATATATAAATCAGCAGTTTGTATTCTTCCAGGAGTTAAGTAAATTGTGGGAGATTGGTGTTTACAAATTTGATTTTTTTCCCCCAATTTGTCACTAAATTTTTTTGTTCTTTTTGCACTATTGTTTACCAAGTACTCCTGGTGTAGAACTGCAGGTTAAAGCGCTGGACTGCAAGGTCAGTTTGAACTGCAAGATCAGTGGTTCAAGCCCACCAGCTGCTCCTCAGAAACCCTATACAAAGTTGCTCTGAATCAGAATCAACTTAACAGCACTTAACAACAACAACATATAATATGTGAAAAAATATTATATGATAATTTAAAAAATAATCAAAGCTGAAGGAAATTGCAACACAAAACTTATTCTGTGCAGTTATTCTATGTGTATATAGGAAGATTATTGTGATTCCAAAAAAACCCAAATGACTCTAAGTTAAAAGGAAGATTATAAAGAGGGAGAAGAATAGAAGGGTCACCCATTGGCTAATCTCAGAATGATTGAGTCCTGTCCTCCCACTTCACTAAAATCTACTTGGTGTGATACTGTACTACAAGCACTGGATCACAAAGTCATCTGGAACCACAAGATCGGCTGTTCAAACTTACCAGCCACTCCTTGGACACCCTATACAAGTTCGCTATGAATCAGAACCAACTCGGTGGCACGTAACAACAACAACAATACTGATAACTGGTCATACAGTGTCTCAGGCCCTCCACCACCTGCAGCCAGGATCTTTCACATTTACATTAAGCGAGTCCTGGTGTGGGTTAATGTGCCAGACTGCAAAGCCATTTGAACTGCAAGGTCCATGGTTCAAGCTCCTTGGAACCCTATACAGGGTCACTCTGAGTCGGAACTGACTCGATGGCGCTTCACAACAACAACAAACCTGATTTTGAACAGGAAAGAAAAGATTAGCATCCTTGGGTGAAAAAAAAACACACCTGTCTTAAAATCAAAGTAGCATATCTATTATTAATTTTACTCTTCAACAGTAATTTAGTGGAATTGTAGGCAAAAGTTTTAAGTGTTCAGTTACCAGTTGGGCTGCTAACCTCAAGGTCAGCAGTTTGAAACTACCAACTGTTCCATGGGAGAAAGATGAGGCTCTCTGCTCATCGGATACCCTATACAGGGTCGCTGTGAGTCAGAGCCAACTCCATAGCACATAACTAACAACCACCACCTATACAAAAAGAAAATATAAATTTTGCTGGATGAGATTTACACTATGGCCAGATAAGGTAACAGCCAGTGAGTGTGGTTTAAAGCTCACGTAAGGACTCTCCTCTCCCATCATTTCTCCTTTTCTCATTTATTTTTTTGTCTTAAATTCCACCCTTTGATCATCAGTCCTGGTTATCAGCATATTTCCTATTTGGAGTAAATCCCTAACATAATAATCTCCAATCGAGTATTTACAACTCTGAACATTTATAACTGATTGTTACAAGTAAACTTTGATAGCCTACTGAAAGGAAAAGAAGACAGAGTACTCTGAGAAGGGAAGCTAAGAATCTAGTGAAACCTGATTATTAACTAAAAACTGCACCGATTGAACTCCACCTTAGGCCTAGTTTAGTACAAATATATTTTTGTTTCATGTTTCCTGTTGGCCTGGGGAAAGTTGCTGTTACCATAGAGAAGGGATTCTATGCTCCTAACCTATGCATTCCTTTCTAGGGGCAAACAAAAGAAACACTGTGAGTGAATTACTTTCTTAGCTCTTCAACTCTGGCCATTAGCATGCTCAGTTTTAACAGTATTTGTTCCTATTTTAAGGTTAAATGCCATATTAGTTGTTTCTTCTTTACTCCATTTTCTTTAAGTTCAGTTGAGTAACATTACACTATGATCATTACAAAAGAAACTTGTATCCATAGAACACTGGCCTTTCTGCCTTGAGTTGCAGAATTTACTTCTGAAGGAGCCCTCACTCTTAATTTTATGATTCTGTACACATGACAAAAAAAAAACAAAAAACGGTTACTATGGGAACTGTGGAATAAGTAACTTGGTAACTTTAACAGAAGTGCTTATTTATTATTGCCAAGGTTAAAATAGCAATCATTACCGGGGGAATACAGGACTGTGATAAAATTGGCTCTTTTTTTTTTTTTTTTTTTAACTTGTTACTTCATAATCCGTCAAGTGTATTCACAATATAGAGCACTATTTTATTAGTAACATAAGAAAATGTTTCCTATTTTAACAGCAGTATGGGTAGTTGTTGTTGTTAAGTGCCGTTGAGTTGGTTTCAACTCACAGTGACCCTGTACAGGGTTTCCAAGGAGTGGCTGGTAAGTTTGAACCACCAATATTGTGGTTCAAACCAACCTTGCCGTCCAGTGCTTTATCACACAGTGCAACGCCAGGATTCCATGGGTACTTAGTGGAAAATACAAAACAAAACTAAGGCATGACCTATACAACTTAGATGTCAACCTTTCTGAAGATTCATGGGTTTGGGGTTTCCTTTATTTTTTGCTACACATTGAAGTAATTGTTTATTTAAATTTGGGGAGGCACAGAAGGAAAGCAAAAAAGCAATAAACTCATTATCCTGACTCAATTTTAGTTAATAATTTTACTTGTTGTTGTGTTGTGAAGTACCATCGAGTCGGTTCCAACCCATAGCAACCTTGTATAGGGTTTCCGAGGAGCAGCTGGTGAGCTTGAACTGCTGGCCTTGCAGTTCAAATGGTTTTGCAGTCTGGGGCATTAACCCACAGCGCCATTTATGTGCCTGTAAAAAGCTAAATTTGCAGAGAAATACTTAATAAACTAGTATAACAATATATTAAGTAGATATGATTTGAGTCAGGTAGTGTGACTCAATTATAATGGGAAGACTCTCAGATGAGGGGACAATGAAAAATGGGCTATTACAAGTCATTGTCATCTTAATTTATCAAGAGATAGCATCAAAACACAGGACAAGTCACAAGAACAGTCATCAAGGACATGCCACACATCATAAAACAGCCTCTAGTCAGACCCTGTAATTCCTGCTTCTCAAAACTGACTACACAACTACAATCTTCCAAAATAACCCTATGCCTAAAACTAAATGGTCTCCATTAAGCCTCTTACTAAGGAGCTTTGGTAGCGTAGTGGTTACGAGTAAGGCTACCAACCTCAAGGTCAGCAGTTTGAAACTAACAGCTGTTCCGCGGGACAAAGATGAGGCGTTCTGCTCCTGTAAAGATTTACAGCCTCGGAAATCCTGTACAGGGTTGCTTTGAGTCCGAACCGACTCCACGGTACTTAACAACAACAAACCTCTTACTAAACTACTGTTTGACCTGTTTCCTCAAGGCCCTAAAGGACCCCTAAGGGCGGATGGCCTGGGTGGGTCACCCCAATTCCATAAACCCAGATATATATGTTCCAGGAGTATCAAAGTGATGCTGTCATTCCTCAACCATTTTTATTAGCTTAAAAAAAAAAAAAAAAAAAACAAGCTGAGAATGCTGATGGTTTAGTTGTAAGAGTCTCTGCTTACGTGGATGTGATACATGGTTAAAACTATTTTGTTTAATATTTCTTTACATTTGTTTTCAGCAATAGGCTTTAACTGAGTAATCTATCATTCAGAATTTCCTATTAACGATCACTCTCACTTTTGCATTAAAATGTTGCACCTTCATTACTCCTATTTGACATATAGGATTTATCTAATTGTGAGATTTATTTGAAAAATGAATTGATGCTATTAGGAGGAAACCAAAAAATACCTTGGGTGCCACAATGTCAGAGTCTGGATCTAGCTGGAAACTGCTCAGTGCTGGCAGGTGAGAGCTATGGACGTTAAGATGCTAAGAAGGCAGGCAGTGATGATGCGGTAAAAATTCCGTAGCTGAAGTCAGGCAATGGTTGTTTCCATCTCTCATTTTAATACCTCAGCTACCAGGGAGCTTCAAAAAAATACATGGAAAAATTCTTTCAATTGAGCTTTTCCATGAATTTTTTGAAGCTCCTTTGTGTATCTTATTAAATTGGCTCTTAAGGTAATAAAGCTGAGGCTGTATATAACTGAAAATTGGAAGAAATTGAGAAATGCTGTAATAACAAAATGAGTTTTCAATTTATATAAACTTTAATCAAAATGAACTTTTTATAAGAAAACTAGAGATTTCAATAGGTGTTTTCTCATTATACTATTAAGTAGAATTTACTAAGTATTTCTGTGTGTCAGACACATACCATTTCCTGTCTCATTATATCCTCCCAACTGTTCTCTAAATTAAATACTGTTATTTCCTCCATTTTCACAAAGAAGGAACTGAGTTCTAGAAAAAGTAAGTAAGTAACTTGCCCACAGTCAATAGCTAGTTACGAAGTCAGAATTTAAATTTAGGCAATCTTAACTGAGAGCTCATGTTCTTAACAATGATTTACTATATCTCATCTGGAGTCTTGGTGTGGTGTTGTGGGTTAATGTACTGGACTGCAAGGTTGATTTGAACTGCAAGGCCATTGGTTCAAGCTCACCAGCTGCTCTTCAGAAACGCTATACAAGGTCACTATGAGATGGAACCAACTTGACAAAACTTAACAACATCTGGTAGTATGGAGTCATGGTGTGCTGATGTAGGGTAAGCACTGGACTGCTAACCATGAGATCAGTGGTTAAAACCCATCAGCTGCTCCTTGGAAACCCTATATAGGATCACTATGAGTTGAAGTCAACTCGATGGCACTTAACAACAACAATACCTGGAAATATCGTATCTATAAATCTTCTCAAGACTGTGAACCTTGTTCTCAGTCTTTTCTGAAAAAAGTAATTACCAAATGTCATATATAAAGAATATTTATTAACACTGCTTTTTAAAAAACTAATAAAAGGCTTGCAGAGAAGATCATCAGTTTTACAGTTAACACATCACACACTGTGTTACAACTCAATGATTGCAACCCCCTTCATGCATCAACAGTTATTCTACTTCCTCCCCATGGTTCTAATTTCCATTCCACCCTCCCTCCCATCCTTTCTCAACTTTGTCCTTAGGGAAAATGTTACCCTTTTGATCTAGAATGATTGAGCATTCCATGGTGAGCATATTTTACTAGTGTTGTTGTCCCCCCTATATACCTATCCACTGCTTGGCTGAAAATTGGGCCATGAATGTAAATTCTGTTTCAGATTTGAAAGGTGATGGAAGATCATAGTCTCAGATTCCTCCAGTGTTTCTGACCAGTAAGCCCAGTCTTTTTTTTTTTTTAATAATTTTGAGTTTTGTTTCACATTTTCTCCCACTTTATCTGGGACCTTCTAATGTGATCCCTTTCAGAGGAGATGCTAATGATAACTGGGCACCATCTAGTTCTTCTGGTCTTACAGTAATGATAAGTGGGTAATTGGCCCATTGGACTAGTTGATTCCAAGCATCTTCAATTTTCAGCATTGCTTTTTAGTTAAGAAAACATGAACTCAAAAATTTAAAAATTAAACTCAATTTTGGACCCCAAAGCTACTGGGTATCTTCAGTGGAAAACTAAGCAGTTGTTTAAGCACATCCTTTGTAGGATTCTATAGCTTCTGTCTACTTTTCATTATTTTGTTATAACTCTGTAACTAGAAGATGATTGATGGCAGCACAGATGAATTTTGTCTGTTAGACATACAGTTGATTTTTCCCTCCATCCTTTGTGAAATAAACCCATTTTGCAAATATCTGTAAATTCACTTCAGCCTTGCTTGCTGCTTATACATGGATATGGCATTTTGGCTTTCTCATTAATTAATGAGTTAAATAAAATCATTGACAGGTGTTCATTTTATGTTTATATGAGTCATAATTATACCCTTTTAAAAACTACCAAATCTACTTACCTTCTTGTATTCTGATCTGTCTTCAGACTCCAGTCTACTTTTAAATATATTTAAAAGTCTACATTTCTTAATCTTTCTTAGATGTATGAACTCTTTTAAAAAATTTTTAAATAATTTTGCCCATTTTTGTATGAAAATATAGTGAATTTTAGCAAAATACATTCTAGATTAGCATATTAACAGATTACAGAATATTTATGTGAAGTAAATCTAAGAATTTACAAAATATATAAGGATAAACTTAGACCCTTTCCCATTCAATAAGAGTATGATGCTACTTGTTGTTGTTGTTAGGCGCTATTGAGTAGTTTCCAACTCATAGTGGACCTATGCACAACAGAACAAAACACAGTCCAATCCTATGCCATCTTCACGTTTGTTGTAACGCCTGAGTGCATTGCTGTTGCCACTGTGCCAATCCATCTTGTTAGGGGTCATCTTTTTTGCTAGACCTCCTTTTTGCTTAGCATGATATCTTTCTCCAGGGACTGGTCCCTCCTGATAATATGTCTGAAGTATGAGAGACGAAGTCTTGTCATCCTGGCTTGTAAGGAGCATGCTGGCTCACTTCCAACACAGATTTGTTTGTTCTTCTGGCAGTCCATGGTATTTTTAATATTCTTTTCCAGCACCATAACTCAAATGCATCAATTCTTCTATGGTCTTTCTTATTCACTGTCCAACTTTCACATGCATATGAGACTACTGAAAATACCATGGCTTGGGTCAAATGTACCTTAATCCTCAAACTGACATCTTTGCTATTGAACACTTTAAAGAGGTCATGTGCCTAATACAGTCGGTCCTTTAATTTCTTGACTACTTCATTCATGAGAGTTGATAGTGAATTCAAGTAAAATGAAGAAATTGATAACTTCAATCTTTTCTTCATTTATCATGATGTTATTTACTGGTCCAATTGTGAAGATTTTTTTCATTCTTTACGTTGAGGTGATACTACTGTGTTACCTTGAATTTACTTGATATGGCTTTCCTGTTTCTCACTAGCAGATTGGTTGAGAACATGCAAATAATATGTACAGGACTCTTTAGACTGGGATTGGTTAGTTTTGTCATCCTGCTAGACTTAATAGGAGCCATCTCAGAAGCAAGGATGGATGATCCCAGGACCATCAAGAAGGAAGAGCATGAGTGGAGCGTGAGATCCCTACCTAGAGAAGCAGTGACATCAGAGAGGATAGCAGATGTAGTGGCATAGAGAGACAGAGTAGCTGAGGGCTTTAAGCCCATGGACTGAGTAAAACTGAGTGCCTATGGGAAGGAGGCTGGCTTGCAGAATGTGCCTTTTGTGCATTCACAGACTGGATAAAAGAGCTTTGTAACACAGGGCAGAGGCCAAGGGACCATTTGACTGAGAAGTGGTGTCTGCACTATGGCAGAGAAGAGGCATTCCTTATTGGAAAACTGCTGTATCCTGAGTTATTTATTGTTTTTTCTTGAGTTGTAACCTGTTTGCTTTCCTATGAACCCCATAATCGTGAGTATTGTTATGACTTCTGAATGCCTATTGCAATGGATTATCAAACCCAGATGTGAAACAGAGAGTGCTATGGGAGGGATGGTTGTTGTAGGAATAAGGATAAAGAAGGTTCAGTATGCCAAGATTTTCATCTCTGTCTGTCAGATTTGGTCTCCTGTATCTTTGTTGTAGAGGGTTCATGTAGTGCGTCTGCCTAGTCTGCCGTCTTACCAAAGTCTCAGGTTGTTTTTTGTAATTATTTTTCTATAAATAAAAATGATTTTGAGGTGGTACTTTTTGAGGTATTTTGAGGTGTTTCACAATGTGACAGAACTTCAAAAAGTTCACGGACAAATGGAACTAAAAAAGATAGGAATTTTTCCATGAACTTTATTTTTTGGGGGGTGTTAAGTTTACATTCTTTTTTTTTAAGGTTTTATTGTGAATTATGTGGGTTTACATGGAGGAACATCAGTTTGACATTCATTATATCATATTTCGTTTCATTGCAATGATTACAATCCCCTCCATGCATCATCAAATAACCAAAGGGTACACCCCACAGGCCTGCCCCCCACTGTCAGCACACAGCCCCTCTCCCTCCCTGAGTCCAGTGTAGGGTCCCGCTCACCGCTCTTCTCACTTGATGATCCCAGGGACCTCCACTCCTGGGCTGCAAAATCAATCACTCCCTTCCTTTTGTCAAGAAACATCTACCTCTACATTTCCAACACTCACATTCAGTCCTGATGGCAATTATTCACTATTGTACCACAAGAGTCTTATCCCCGTTTCCTTTCACCAGCCTGGTCCCAACAAATTGGAAACCACTCAGTGGAGATTCTACTCACTCCCGCCCCGTTTGGAACTAGGCTCCCTCTTGAAAGCTTGTAAGCCAGTCATTTTTGCCACCCCCATTTTGGGTAGCCAATGTCTAAGTTGCCCATTCCTGTCAACGCTGTGTACCGAGGGAATGATCCTCACTGTAAAGATTTGTTCCCTTTTTTGAGCTAGTGCATCCATAAGTATAGGTGTAAAGTTCATCAAATGGTAGTGGGTTACTCTTTTTTTTTCCCCCTCTTCTTTCTTCTTCTGTTCAAGTTGTGATTATCTAGCCATTGAAGCCAGGTCAAGTGGGTACTATCTGCAAGTATGGGTGTTTTTCGTGTATCTCCCCTCACTTCATATCAGCTGGATGCGTCACTCTCTGTTCTAGTCCTCTGTGGCCATGTCACTGCCTCTGGCCCCAGGGGTCCCCGGGTCTTGCCATACTGCTGGCCATCCAGGTCTCCACCCAGGTTCACAGGGGTCTATTGAATGTGGTTGACTTAACTCCCAACTTCATTGCTGTTTTTTCCCCTCTCCCCTTATTGGTGACCAATGTGGTCACCAGCCAGACCACATGCCTGCTCGTGTATTCCCCTTGAGTCTTAGTCTTGGAAGGGAGTTTGCTCTGAGGGGACTTGACCACTTGCCTTGATGGCTCCCGGAGGAACAACTTACCTGTTCTTGTAGTAATCAGTCAGACTGCCATTATTGTTTCTGATTTTTCCTGCCGGTCTTTCTTTCACAGAGTATCTTCTGTTCTTCTAGCTGCTCCACACTGGTCTACTTGTCTTTTCAAGTGGAAATTTTCTCACCTCAGATGATTCTGGATGAGGTTCTGAATTCCACCTAGGGTCTTTTGCAGTGCAAAGGCTCCACAGGAAGCCACTTTCACTGGGCAACTTCTAAACCCTTTAAGGTATTCCAATCAGTTATAGGCTGAAGACAGACTTACAAGCTTTCTATTGTGATGTTTCTCACTATTCCTTTCTTCCCCACCTCAAGTGTCTATTTTACAATGGTAGACGAGGGAAACCAAGATTCAAAAGATGGCCACGCATCCTAACATTATTCCCGTCTTTTACCCATTCAAACTGTGCCTCAATCCCTGTATCCCGGAGCCCTGTTGTTCCAAGGTTGTGCA
Source organism: Chrysochloris asiatica (assembly GCF_000296735.1). Lineage (NCBI taxonomy): Eukaryota > Metazoa > Chordata > Mammalia > Afrosoricida > Chrysochloridae > Chrysochloris > Chrysochloris asiatica. The sequence continues at coordinate 12,818,264 of NW_006408528.1, read as the reverse complement.
TGCATCATTATTTACCTCTGTCCCACTTAGCCCATGCGAACCTGCCAAACTGTTTTCCCATCCACCTTGTTCTTCCATTGTCCTCCCCCTTCTTGTGTATTGCGCCCCCCCAGCACACAAGTTATCCTGTGTCTATTCCCTACCCTGTGCTCTATCTTCTCCTGCCTCCCTACCCTCCTCACATCCCCTCCCTCCTGGTGATCAGCAAATGTATATATATATATATATATATATATATATATTATTTTTTTTTCCCCCCTTTTAGGGTAGGTTCTTTTCCTTAGTCTTTTACAATAATGGTCCTATGCAGAATTTCTTCTTTTGTGACTGAGTAATTTCACTCAGCATAATGTCCTCAAGTTTTATCCATGTTATGCCGTGGCTTGCAGCTTCCTTGTTCTTCAAGGTAGCATAGTATTCCATTGTGTGTATGTACCACAGTTTGTTTATTCATTCTTCAATTGATGGGCACTTAGGCTGTCTCCATCTTTTTGCTATTGTAAATAGTGTTGCTATGAACATTGGTGTCCATATATCTACTTATGTTATGGCTCGTATTTCTTGTGGGTAAATTTCAAGTAGAGGAATTGCTGGATTTTTGAAGCCCCCTTGTATATAGGTTTATATATTAGATTTGATCATTGTAACATAAGTTTTAAAAGTCCTTTAACTTACTAAAGTATAGAAGAGTATAGCTTCTGCATTGACTGAAGAACATTTTTTATATTGGAACCACAGAAGAAAACAAAATTGCCTGCTTGATGGTCATCTAAGATGCAACTAATGGTCTCTTGTATAAAATAAAGCAGAAAGGAGAATTAGAGAAGAAGCTAATCTACAGGACTAACAGTCTATGTGAGCAATTACCTCAACTGCCCTGAGACGAGAAGAGCTAGGTGGTGCCCAGCTACCACTAGTGACCATTCTCATCCGTGCCACAATAGATAGATCTTGATAGAATGGGATAAAACTGTGAAACAGAACTCAAATTCTCTAAAAGTCCAGACTTCACTGGGCCAGTTGAGACTAGAGGACTCCCTGAGACTATGACCTTGAGATACTCCACAAATCTTGAACTGAACCTTCCCTGAAGTAAATAACCTTCTAGCTAAATAGCAGATTGGCTCCTAAAATAAAAAGACATACTGTGTACCTTTTAGGGAAAAAAAATCACATTATCTACATGAGACCAAATGGTCACCAATTGTTCTAAAACAAAGAGGAAAGGGCATGAGAACAGGGAAACCAGATGACTTGAAACAAAATATTCATATGGAATGAATGAGACTATTCCACACATTGCCGAATATGTGATCAATGTCACTGAACAAAGTATGAACTAACTGTTAAATGAAAATTTAATTTGCTATTTAAACTTTCACTGAAACAACAACAAAAAATGTTTTAATTGCTTGCTTGATAATAAAACTGAATGGATGAGGTTAATTTATAACAGCAGCTTGTTAAGTGCCATGGAGTTGGTTGCGATCCACAGAGACCATGTGCAGGGTTTCTGAGGAGCAGCTGGTGAGCTTGAACGACTGCTCTTGTGGTTCGAACTGACTTTGTAGTCCAGTGCATTAAAACCACAGCGCCTGTGATACAATAGTGAATAATTGTTATCAGGACTGCTTGTGAGGGTTGAAAATGTAAATGTAGACGTTTTGTAGCAAGGAGGGGAGTGATTAACTTTTCAGACTAGGAGTGGTGGTTCCTGGGACCATCAAGGGAGAAGAGCAGAGAGCGGGACCCTACCCAGAGATGCAGTGATGCCTGCGATGGAGGCAGAGATGATGGCATGGAGAGATGGAGCAGTTGGGGACTTTAGACACAGAGAGGGAGAGGGGCTGTGTGCTGACGACCAGGGGGCAGGCTTGTAGTGTATACCCTTTGGTTGGTTGATGATGCATGGAGGGGATTGTAATCATAGCAATGAAACGATATAGGATAGGATGAATGTAAAACTAATGTTCTCCCATGTAAACTATCACATAATTCACAATAAAACATTAAAAAAAACAAACCCTGAAATTAAAAACAAAAACAAAAACCACAGTGCCACACCAGGACTCCAAGTGTCTTAAAAAGTGTTAAAGTGAGGATACTTGAGGAAGAACAAAGTATGCTGGAATTCCCCTTCAGTGCTCAAGGTTTATGGGCATAACGTCTTCCCAAGTCCTAGTTCTAGGAAAGATTGGCAAAAAGGCTAGCTCCAATATAAAATCCCCACTGTGCATTTGATGGAGAGTAGAATCTTCCTTTCCAAGTATGATGTGTTAGGAATTTTATATATTTTGATATTTTTAGATTATTTTTCTTTTCTATGGAGTTCTGTCTTCTAAGTCACTTGTTGACTGAGGCGATCAATCAGGAAACTGGAAAGAGCATGCATGTGTTAAACATACACAGATATTTACAATGCAAATACTGATAAATTAAAACTTTTAACTTTAGCTGCAAAATATAATTAAATTTAATAACATATTGAATTGTGCTCTGTGCTAAATATAAATCATATTATTAAATTTACCATCATAATAAGCTATAGTAATTCCCTTAAAACTCAAACAGGCAAGATAGATTTTCTGTTTTGTATATGTGCTCCTATTTCTCTACAATCAATTACATGTTGAAAACAACTGCAATGCTGGAGGTTCAGATTCACCAGCCACTCCTCGGAAACCCTATATAGGGTCACTATGAGTTGGAATCGACTCAACGACATTTAACAACAAGAAGTAATCTATAGTCATTTTATGTATATGGTCATTTTATATATGAAATGATTAAGAATACATTAAAATTATGTTCATGAGTCCTGGTGTGGCACTGTGGGATAATACACTGGACCGCAAGGTCGGTTTGAATCACAACATCAACTATTTGAACTCATCAGCCATTCCTCGGAAACCCTATACAGGGTCATTATGGGTCTGAACTGACTTGACAGCGTTGAACAACAATGAAAATAATCAATGTGTGTATATTATTCTCAGTAATCTTCAGATAGCCAAAAATTATTTGCTATTTAACTCAATGTAGTATTAGTTTAAACTCTTGAAACAAATTAAAGAGATTCTAGATAGACCAGAATCTGTAAATTATTAGCTCTTACATGTTATGTCATTATGATTTATAGTTAATAAGAATTTATAAGGTGAAATTCTTTCAAAAGGTAACTATCATTACATTGTCATTAAAAATTTTTGTGTGGCTAAAAGTTTTGTGGAAACAAGATAATTTGATGGACCCAAATGTAAGAAAATTTAAACATTGAAACCATGATAAATTAAACTGTTTTATTGACTAAAACATTTTCCTAAAAATGAATTATTAAACACATGGTGCATGTTGATAAAATTAGATAAGTGTTGATTTTAAGCTGAAATTAAATTACTCTAATTTTTCCACATAATTGTTTACTTAAGAAGAATATTTTTTCCTGATTTTTAAAACATAGATTAACCTTGTAATCAAATAAAAATTTTAAAGACTCTGATTTTTTTTTTTTTTTTTTTTCAGGGAAACTTAAGTTCACTGACGAAGATCAAAGACTACAGTATGGATTGAATACTGAATATAAAGAAAATGAAAATACTCACAACTGGATCAACAGCATCATGATAAACAGAGAAAGGTTGAAGTTGTCAAAGATTTAAATTTGTTTGCATCGACAGTCCGTGCTCATGGAATCAGTAGTCAGGTAATTAAATAACTTAGTGCATTTGGCAAATATGTGGCTAAAGACCTATTTAAAGTGTTAAAGAACAAAAGTGTCATTTTGAGGACTAAGGTGACTCTAACTCAAGTTGTGGTCTTTTCAATCACATTATACGCATGTGAAAGTTGGAAAATTAGTAAGAAAGACCAAAGAAGAATCAATGCATTCGAATTAAGGTGTTTGAGGAAAATTAGAAGTACCATGGACTACCAGAAGAACAACCAAATCTGTCTGGGAAGAAGTATAACCAGAATGCTCCTTAGAAGGGAGGATGGCAAGATTTTCTCTCTCCTTTTCTGGACATGTCATCAGGAGGAACAAGTTCCAGAAGAGGGACATCATGCTTGGAAAAGTGAAGAGTCATCAAAAAAGCGGAAGACCATCAACGAGATGGATTGACCCAGTGACAGCAACAATGGGTTAAACCTAACAACAATTGTGAGGAGGTTGTAGGACTGGGCAGTGTTTCATTCTTTTGTACATAGGGTTACTATTAGACTGAACATACTTTATGATTTAATGGTACCTAAGGAGTTCTGGTAGCGTACTTGTTACAAATCCGCCTGCTAACCTCAAGGACGGCAGTTCGAAACTACCAGCTGTTCCGCAAGAGAAAGATGAGGCTTTCTGCTCCTGTAAAGATTTACAGCCTCGGAAAACCTGTACAGAGTCTCTATGAGTCGAAACCGACTCCACAGCACCACCAAGTCTGTTTACAAATTTTGATTATGAGGTTTATTAAACACTACTTAGGTACTTGGGAAGGTTTGTTATTCACACAATTGAAGCACTTAACAAAAGGGGATGTTGTTGTTAAGTGCCGTCGACTCAGTTCCGACCCATAGCGACCCTGTATAGGGTTTCCAAGGAGCAGCTGGTGAGTTTGAACCACCAACCTTGCAGTTCAAACCGCTTTGCAGTCTGGCGCATTAACCCACAACGCCACACCAGGACTCCAACAAAAGGGGATAGAATCTATTAAAATTGTAAATGGTGTTTATCATACTAAAAGGAGTCCTGGTGTGGTGCTGTGGGTTAATGTGCTGGACTTCAACTTTGGTTTGAACTGCAAGGTCGGGGGTTCAAGCTCACAATCCTATACAGTGTTGCTATGAGTTGGAACTGACTCAATGGCACTTAATAACAACAGCAGCAGCATACTAAAGACATTCTAATCAATCATGTTATTGTTGTTATGTACAGTGGAGTCGTTCCCACTTATAGCGACCCTGTACAGAGTTTCCGAGGCTGTAAATCTTTACGAGAGCAGAAGGACTCATCTTTCCCCCGCGGAACAGCTGGTAGTTTCAAACCGCTGACCTTAAGGTTCGCAGCCCGATTCGTAACCACTACGCTACCAGAGCTCCTTAATCAATCATATTAGTAATGGGGAGGGGGAAGGGAGAGAGAGGAAAGATTCCCTAATAATGATCTCAGAATCACTCTTGGAGAACATTTCAATTTTTTGAGTAGATTTCTAAATAATATGATTTGCAAATAAAATTTAAAAGCTTGAGAACAACTTTTGTTGTACATATAAGTTGAAAACTTTATACTGGTTGTTTTTTAATACCCAAGGTAATTTGAAACATTCTTTTTGTGTACAAAAACTGACGAGAAAATAGCAAAAAACTCTTTTTGACATACACTATTTATAGAATATGCACTTGACCACAAGGTCAGTTTTAACCACAAGGTTGGCAGTTCAAACCTACCAGCTGCTCCTAGGAAACCTTATACAGAGTCACTATAATTGGAACCAACTGGAAGGCACTAACACCAACAATAGTAGTAAACTTGCCACTTTCAAGTTCTCAGGAACTACCCAAGGATTATGAGTTGGTCTTAACTTATGCTTATGAATAAGAAGGCTTGCTGTATAAGGCTCTGAAATATTGCTACAAGCTCTAAGTTTTGAGGTTTTCTTTTCACATAGGAACCACAGCAACTACCTAAACTCGCAGTTTACTTTTCTCTAAAGGTTGCTTTTTTGGCAGGTGAAAATACACAAAAGAAGTATAAAAATTTTCTCTCTCTTTATTTTTATTTTTCTTTGGGAAATTCTTGAATTTTTCCCCTCACCAGCTAGTGTTTACACATAATGGTCGAGCAATATTGATGAACAATTTTTAACTTCTAAAGGGAAAGGGGGAAAAAAGATAAACGAATATAGAAGGCATATGAAATAATCACTGTAAAAAGCCAATTATTAAACTTTTCAAGAAGATAAGGGTTAAGTGAAACAAAATCAGTTTTTACATAAATCCATACAAGAGAAGCTGGTAAGACACTCTGGTAGCGTAGTAGTTACGAATTGGGCTGTGAACCTCATGGTCAGCAGTTCGAAACTACCAGCTGTTCCACGGGAGAAAGATGAGGTTTTCTGCTCCTGTCATGATTTACAGCCTCGGAAACCCTGTACAGGGTCGCTATGAGTCAGAACCATCTCCACAGCACACAACAACAATACAAGAGAAAAATCATCCATCACAGCTCATTTAAGCAACAACTATGACATTTGACAATTCCAATGAACCATGCAATTAAAAACTTGGTACTTAGCAATCACCAAACTACAGAGACACAGGGAAAGGCTTATAGTAACAAAGTGATCTCTCCTGTGCACTGACAACTCAGAGAATATATTCCAAAGATTTCCTCTCCATTCCTTTCCCTCAAATCATTGATCTTACTCATGTCAGAACTTCCTCAATGTGGCCATAATACTCCTAAATTATCCTTGCTGAAATTTGGCCAGTTAGAGAATTATGAATGCAGCAAAATGTTTGACCCAGAGTACCAAAGAAAATCCCGTAACAATTACAATAGTTGGTAGGAATCTGGCCAATCGGCAAGACTTGAGTGCTTCATGAAACTGCCAGCTCCAAGCATAAGAAACTAAGTAATTATTATTTTTTTAAGTGTTTATTGTGACTAGAGTGATAGTTTACATAGGAGAACATCGGTTTTACAGTGATCATTTCAGTGAAATGATTACAATTTCCTCTGTGCATCATCATTCAACAGTATTGGTGTCTATTCCCTCTGTTCTTTTGGGGGTAGGGAGGGTGTACACAAAAGCACTCAGGAATATATAGTAATTTAAACACCCAAGGGGCACATTCTGCAAGCTTTCCTCCTGGCCACCAGCACACAGCTTTTCGTTTTTTATGAGTCTAGAGTCCTCAGCTGCTCTATCTCTCCATGTCCTCATGTCTGCCTCCATCTCTGGTGTCACTGCTTCTCTGGATAGGCTTCCACATTCCGCTTGTGCTCTTCTCCCTTGAAGATACTAGAGTCCTCTGTTCCTGGACTGTAAGATTAACTACTTCCCTCTTTTTGTTACAAAACTTCTACCTTTACAGTTGTTACAGTCACAATTAGTCATGATAACAATTACTCACTATTGAATCATAAAAATCATTCCCATCTCCTTTCACCAGACCCATCTAGACAAGATGATAACTATTTAATGGGGATTCTACCTTCCCGGGCATACTCTGAAAGTAAACTCTCTCTCAAAAACTTGTAAGCCAGTCACTTCCTACCTTTATAGCCCCCACATTTTAGATGTTGTTGTTGTTGTTGTTGTTGTTGTTGTTGTTAAGTGTCGTCGAGTCGGTGCCGACCCATAGCGACCCTGTACAGGGTTTCCAAGGCTGTAAATCTTTACGGGAGCAGAACGCCTCATCTTTCTCCCGCAGAGCAGCTGGTAGTTTCAAACTGCTGACCTTAAGGTTCACAGCCCGATTCGTAACCACTACGCTACCAGCCAACACCAAAGTTGCTGGCCCTATCAAGCCTGCATACAGAGGAGATAGGATTGATACTTGATGTGAAGACTCCTTCCCTTTCAGTATTTTGAGCTACTGCATTCATAAGCATAGGTCAAGATCATCAAATTGTAGCAATTTACAGTTGTTTCCTTTATATATAAAAAAAATATTTCTTCTTTTCATTGAGTTCTGATCACAAAGACATCAAAGCTAGGTCAAATGGGTACAATCTATAAGTTTTGGTGTTCTTTTACATCTCCCCTCACTTCATATAAGCTGGACACTTCACTCTCAGCTCTAGCCCTCCATGATTATGTCGAAACTAAGTAATTCTTGAAGAAATAAAGGCAAGACTGAGAAATGTTCTAATTATGTTTGAATAGGTGATCCTAAGCAAAATTTACTCTAAAAGTGTGCTAGTATAATGAATATCTGAAATTGTCAACCTTCTGGGATGGATTGAGAAATAAATTTATTAGGCAATGCTAATACTCTTTCTTCAATGCAAAGAACAAGGCACCAGGAATTGATGGAATAAAAATTAAAATCTTTCAAGAAAGTGAGGCAGCACAAGAGGCACTCACTCATCTCTGCCAAGAAATTTGGAAGACAACTATCTGGCCCACTGATTGGAAGAGATCCATATTTGTGCCCATTCCAAAGAGAGGTGACCCAATGGAATGTGGAAATCATCGGATAATCTCTTTGATATCTCATGCGAGTAAAGTTTTACTAAAGGTAATACAGAAATGGCTGCAAGCATACATTGACAGAGAATTTCCAGAGTTTCAAGCCGGATTCAGAAGAGGCCGTGGAATGAGGGATATCATTGCTGATGTCTGGTAGGTCTTGGCTGAAAGCAGAGAACATCAGAAAGATGTTTACCTGTGCTTTATTGACTGTACAAAGGCTTTTGATTGTGTGGATCATGACAAGCTATGGACAACATTGTGAAGTATGAGTATTCCAGAACACTTAATTGTGCTCATGAGGAATCTGTACCTGGACCAAGAGGCAGTTATTTGAACAAAACATGGGAACACTGAATGGTTTAAAATTAAGAAAGGTGTGCGACAAGGTTGTATTCTTTCACCATACTTATTCAACCTATATGCTAGCAAATAATTCTAGAAGCTGGGTTCTATGAAGAAAAACATGGCATTAGGATTGGAGGAAGACTCATTAACAACCTGTGATATGCAGATGGTACAACCTTGCTTGATGAAAGTGAAGAGGACTTAAAACATTTACTGACAAAGATCAAAGAGCACAGCCTTCAGTATGGATTGCATCTCAGTGTAAAGAAAATAAAAATCCTCACCACTGGACCAATAAACAACAGTCTTATGAACAGAGAAAAGATTGAAGTTGTCAAGGACTTCATTCTTCTTGGATCAACTATCAACACTCACAGAAGCAGCAGCCAGAAGATTGCATTAGGCAAATCTGTTGCACAAGACCTTTTTAAAATGTTGAAGAGCAAAGATGTCAGCTTGAGGACTAAGGTGCGCCTGACCCAAGCCATGGTGTTTTCAATAACCTCATATGCATGCAAAAGCTGAACAGTGTATAAGGAAGACCGTAGAAGAATTGATGCCTTTGAGTTATGGTGTTGGAGGAGAATATTGAAAGTGCCATGGGCTGCCAAAAGAACCAACAGATCTGTGTTGGAAGAAATGCAGCCAGAGTGCTCCTTAGAAGCCAGGATAGCCAAACTTCATCTCTCATACTTAGGACATATTGTCAGGAGGGACCAGTTGCTGGAGATGGATATCATGTTTGGTAAGGTGGAGGGTCAGAGTAAAAGAGGAAGACTCCCAAAGAGATGGATTGGCCAAGTGGTAGCATCGATGGACTCAAGCGTGGCAACAGTAGTGAGGTTGGCCCAGGATTAGGTAGTGTTTTGTTATGCTGTGCATAATGTCACTATGGGTCAGTACCAACTCGATGACATCTAACAACAACAACAATACTGTTTCCTATGAATTTCCTATTTGGGATTCACAATAGAAAGTGATAAGAACAGGGAAAGAGAAAAAAATAGTTGTTATGAAATATTAATTCTGGTTTCCCACCAACTATAAATATTTCCAAATCTGATCAAATAATCAAAGAATTCCTGAAAGGGGAACCCTCTTCCCTAATACACAAAATAAACTCAGTATTAGAGAAGTCCACAGAAAATACTGGACCAGTGTAGACCTTACCTTATCATTACAGTGGAGGAGACTCCTGAATCATGAGGTGCATGAACTCTGATGAGTATGCATGACTTTTAAGCTTTTTCAGTAGTCTCCAAGATTGTCAGCTATCAATTCCCCAAAAGACCATCAGAAAAACCTCTTGATCAAGTAAAACTAAGTTTATTGAACTTACTGCAGTAAGGGAGAATACTATCTTAACAGTCTTACTAGTGCCTCAAAGAACAAATATTTACAAGGTTTAGAAGTATGAGCTTAAGTGTAACTCAAATCTTTTATGGCAGGAAACTCATTGTGAATAGGTTTACTTTTGACATAATAGTTTGGGATTGGTGGATCTAACCCAAAGTTTCGGTGGATAAAATATTGTTGGGTAAGTAAGCTGTCTATTCAATAATTTTTAGCTGTGATAGGAGAGCTGTTTATCTAAATGAGCAAAACATTTTCAAAAACAAATTTGTCTGCGGAGATTCCCTGATCAAACAGTAAAATTATTCATAGATTTATAGTCTTCTTGGGTTAGAGTTTTCTCGGACTAACAGTTGTATCATAATGGCACATATAGTGTAAGTTCTCAGAGACTTTTTGTTCCATGATCTCTGCTATAAATTTTTTATGGTGTACCTGGAAGGTATCTTTGTCTTAAGATTTTTGTTGTTGTTATTGTTAGATGCCGTCAAGAAGGCTCCAATTCATAGTTAACCTATGCACAACAGAATGAAACACTGTCCAGTCCTGTGCCATCCTGACAATTGTTGTTATGTTTGAGCCCTTTGTTGCTGCCATTGTGTCACTCCATTTTGTTGGGAGTCTTTCTCTTGTGCCCTGACTTGCCACTTTACCAAATTATGAAAGACAAAGTCTGACCATCCTAGCTTCTAAGGAATATTCTGGCTGTACTTTTGCAACACAGATTTGTTTGTTCTTCTGGAAGCCCATGATATTTTTAATATTCTTCTCCAATACCATAATGGATTCTTCTGAGGTCTTCCTTATTCATTGTCCAACTTTCACATGTATATGAGACAATTGAACATAACAAGGCTTGGCTCAGCCACACCTTAGTTCTCAAACTCACATCTCTGCTCTTGAACACTTTAAGGAGGTCTTTTGCAGCAGATTTGCTTAAAGTGATAAATTGTTAATCTTTTTGACTATTGCTTCCATGAGTATTGATTGCAGATCCTAGAAAATTAAAGTTTTTGATAACTTTAATCTTTTTGTTCCATTTGTCATGATGTTGTTTGTTGGTCCAGTTGTGAGGTTTTTTGTTTTGTTTTTTTTTTCATTTAGGTGCAACCCATAGCGAAGGCTGTGGTCTTTGATTTTCATCAGTAAGTATTTTAAGTCCTCTGCACTTTCAGCAAGCAAGGTTGTGTCATCTGTATATTGCAGGTTGTTATTGAATTTTCCTCCAATCCTGATGCCACGTTCTTTTTCATCTAGCCCAGCTATTCTGATTAAATGCTCAGCATACAGATTGAATAAATGTGGGCAAAAAAAATACAACCCTGGCACACACCGTTTCTGATTTTAAAGCATTCAGTGTTCTCTTGTTCCATTTTAAAGGCTGCTTCTTTTTCTATGTCCAGGTTCCTCATGAGCACAAGTGAGTGTCCTGAAATACCATTTATTGAAATGTTACCCAGGGTTTGTTATGCCCCATATAGTTGATTGATTGCCTTTGAATAATCAATAAAGCACAAGTAAACATTTTTCTAGTATTCTCTGATTTCAGTCAAGATTTATCTTGACACCAGCAATGATACTCCTTGTCCCTCTTCTGACAGCTCCCTGACTATGAACTACTACAACCAGTTTTGAATTATTTTCAGCAAAATATGACTTGCAGGTGATATTAATGATATTGTTCAATGATTTCCACATTCTGTTGGATCACCACCTTTCTGTGGAATGGGCACAAATATAGATCTTTTCTGATCAGTTGATCAGGTAGCTGTCTTCCAAATTTCTTTACATAGATGAGTGAGCACCACCGATGCTGTATCAGTTGGTTCAAATTTTTCAGTTGGTATTCTGTCAATTCCTGGAGCCTTGTTTTGGGCCAATGCCAATGCTGCTTGGACTTCTTCCTTCAGTACCATGGGTTCTTGATTATATGATATCTTCTGAAATGATTGAACATTGACCAATTCTTTTTGGTATAGCAATTCACTGTATTCCTTCCATCTTCTTCTCTTTTTTTTTTTTTTCATCTTCTTTTGATGTTTCCAGCATCATTCAATTTTTTGCCCATAGATTCCTTCAATGTTGCAATCTGAGACTTGATTTTTTTTCTTTAATGTTTCAGCTTGAAACTGTTAAGTGTGTTCTTCCCTTATAATTTTCTACTTTCAGATCTGTGAACAATTCATATTTGACTTTGTCTCCTTGAGCTGTCCTTTGAATTTTTTCATCTTTACTATTTCACCACGCATTCCAGTGGCTTTAGCTTCTTTTCGCTCAAGAACAAGTTTTGTGGTCTTTTTTGACATCCTCTTTCATTCTTCCTTTCTTTCCTGTCTTTATAATGACCTCTTTCTTGCTTTCTTCCTGTATGATGTTCTTGTTGTCACTTCACAATTCTTCTGGTCTTTGGTCATTAGTGTCTAATGCATCAAATCTGTTCTGGAGATGGTCTCTAAATTCAGGTGGAATCTATTCAAAGTCTTATTTTGACTCCTGTGGACATGTTTTTATTTTCTTTAGCTTCAGCCTGAATTTTCATATGTGCAATGAACTGATGGTCTGCTCCATTTTGCTTTGGCTGATGAAATGGAGCTTTTCCACCATCTCTTCCAGTAGATAGATATAGCCATTTTTATTCCTATGTATTTCATCTGGTGAGGTCCATGTATATAGTCACCTTTTATGTTGTTTTAAAAAAGTGTTTGCAATTAATAAATCATTGTTCTTGCAAAATTCTGTCCTGTGATCTACAGCATCATTCCTATCACCAAGGACATATTTTCCAACTACTGACTCTTTGTCTTTGTTTCTCACCTTTGCATCCTATTACAAGTAATTATCAAAGCATCTTGACTGCATATTTGATCAATTTCAGACTGAAGAAGTGCGTAGAATTGTTCAGTTTCATCATCACTTAATTTAATGGTTGCTGCATAAATCTGAATGCTAGTAATAATATTAACTGGTTTTCCTTGTAGTTGTATGAATATTATCCTATTGCAGACAGTATTATACTTTAAGATAAATCTTGAAATGTTCTTTTTTATGATGAATTCTATGCCATTCTTCCTGAATTTGTCATTCCTGGCATAGTAAACCACACATTTGTCAGATTCAAAATGGTCAGTGCCTGTCCATTTCTACTCACTCATGCCTACCTAGGATGTCAACGTTTCATTTTTAACAACTTCAAATTTTCCTAGATTCATACTTTACACATCCCATCTTCTGATTATTGATGGATATTTGCAGCTGTTTTTTTCTCATTTTTAATTGTACCACATTGGGAATTGAAGGTTCAGAAAAGGTTAACTCCATCCACATCTTTAAAGTCAGCTCTACTTTGACTCTTTCCTAGTAATATTTTGAGTGCCTTGTAACTTATGGGCTCACCTTCCAGCACTATATCTGACAATGTTCTGCTGCTATTCAAAAAGTTTTCCCTGAGTAACTATTCTGAAGTGGTCTGCCTCTCCTTCTTCCTAGTCTGTCTTAGTTTGGATGTTCCACTGAAACCTGTCCACCATGGATGACCCTGCTGGTATTTAAAATACCACTGACATTGTTTTCATCATCACAGTAACACACAAGCCAAAAGAATAGGACAACCTAACACATGAGGGTCTTAAGATTACTTCCCACAAAATAATCAATTGATATATATTTTGTTTCTTCAGAATACATCTCTTCTTAGTATGGTATTACTGTGTTTTGCTGTTGTTCTTTAAGAAGAGAAGACTCTATATTCAGTATGTTCATTCTCAAGAAATATTGTGTTATGCTTTGGTAGCCATTCTTCCTCAATTTAAATTTGAAACATTGTTCAACAACAGAGTATAGATTGGTCAGATGATGCATCTTCAAACTGTTTTTCATGATGGCTTCCTGCTTCTGAACATCTTCTGAACATCTGTGCCCCTTCAAAGACATCATGTTGAGTGCAAGAACTTTATGAGACATTTTTTTCTAAAGCATCATCTCCTTTGGCATTGCCCATGTGGAATGGACTGTTTACCTTGCTTCTATTCTGAAGCTCCACTGGACATACTAAGAATCCTTGAGAGTTGTCAGTATCATAAATCAGTTCAGATTTTAATGGAGCTAAATTTCTCCCAGTAGTCCTGGTGTGGCACTGTAGAATAAACACTGGACCTCAGGTCCATAACATAGATGCTGAACCGTGGTGGCATGTTGTTCCAGTGGCCTCCGACTTGCACTTTGTATTCTAAGATGGAGGAGACTCATTGTGGACTGTCATTACTAAGACTTTAGTAGAGTCAATGTTCTGAATACCAACAAAAAATCACACCAGAGTTGAATAGGGAATTTAAGGAAATGTCATAAACCATTGATACTCTTTTGACATTGGGAATAAAACAGAACTCTGCTCCAAGAGCTGTCTCTTTACATATTTCTTCAGGTTTCAGGTGCTTGGAGCTGAAATTTTACATAACTCCCAAATTTTCAAGGATAATAGTCATGGTTTCTAACTTGTTGGCTTCTTCTTCACAGACCAAGCTCCTGGACCAGGTAGTTGGTACACCTTCCTGATTTCAGACCTATCAGGTTTAAAGATGGGCACTGAGCTGGCCAGATCCACCTCCTTACACAAAAATTTGGAACCACTAACAATTCCTGAAAAGATTCTTTGTGGTTTTAATAATCTTAGTTAAAAAAAAATTTTTTTTAACTATTTCAAGGCACATGTAATATAATGGGTGCAATACAAAAAAGCCACAAATACAATGAAGGACCAAATTCCCCATTACCAACACCACAGTGGTCTTTCAACATGTGCCTGTTGAATAGAATGGGGATTTAATCATTTTTACTATTGAGAAAAAATAATACTGGTGTCTTATCACAGCTAATACCCATATACAATCTAATAGTGGAATGAATGTTTATAATGCTTTGAACATTTTAAACCTGGATTTGAAAACCAAATCGAGTTCTGATTATCAAGCCATCGAGGCTAGGTCCAATGGCTACTATGTGTAAGTTTGGGTGTTCTTGTGCATATCCCCTCACTTCATATCAGCTGGATGTTTCATTCTCAGCTCTTCCCTTCCATGGCTGTCTCCTTGTTCATGGGCTCAGGTGTCCCCAGGTCTCACCACAGGTTGGACCAACTAGCCCTTCTTCTTCTCTCTCTTATCTCCAGGTCAACCATAGTCTATGGAACGTGGTTGGACTCAGCCCATTTCTGCACTGCTGAGTAGGCCAATGTGGTCGCCAGCAAGCTTACATGTCTGCTCATGTGTTCCCTTTGAGTTTCAGTCTTAGAGAGGGGTTTGTCTTGAAGGGACTTGATTGCTTGCCTTGATGGCTTCCTAGTGAACAATTTGCTTATTTTTGTGGTAGCCAATCATACTACCATTTTTGTTTTGGGTTTTTCCCACTGATCTTTCTTTGAAGATGTATCTTCTGTTGCTCTAGTTGTTCCAGGCTGGTCTACTTGTCCTTTCTAGCGGAAATGTATCACCTCAGAAGGTACTGAATGGGGCTCAGGATTCCACTTAAGGTCCTATACACTGCAAAGGTCCTATACTCTGCAAGAGGCGTATTTCACTGGGCATGTTCTAACTCCCTCTATTTTTTTCAAACAGAAGCATTTCTCAAGTGTCTAAAATTCCTAGTAGGGTTTTTTTTTTTTTTGGAAGTAGACCCTTCTTCAAAATATTTCAATGCCATGCCATCAGGCCTCTGAAGCAAGGGGAGGGAAAGAGAAAAATGCTGAAAGACAAGGTTCATCTGGTAAGTTTCACATTAACCATTACAAGCTGGACAGTATACAAATGTGCCTTTTTTGGCTCAAAAAGTCTGCATCTTGGTGTGGAAATGAGTACTTACTTGTCTGTCCCACCACAGCTTTCTCGTAGTTGAGCTCTCAGGCTTAGGGAAGTCTTGACTGGGGAGTAGGATTTGTTTACCTATCAGGAATAAACTTCCAGGCCCTCAGTAAATTTTGGGCTTGTTCCAGTTTGTCTTTAATCTGTTCCAGTACACCTTTCATTTTTAGGAAAAACAAGTTGATTGCTGGGTCTACCATGGTGGATCTCAGTTGGGCAATGGTAGGCTGCTGAACTTGCTTGAGGTACTGGATTTGAGTAGTACACTCTGGCAAATCTTGTTCCTTGGTTGCCAGTCTCATTACAAGGATGTTTTCCCTGAGTTTAGACTCTTGCTGTTGTTGCTTTAGTTTTTCTTCAGGCTCTATTAAGTCAGTAACATCATTAGAGTTAAGATTTGTATACATGCCCTCCATAGTATGTACATATGTTTCATACTGCTTCCACCTTAAAATCAACTCAGCTTGTGCCATTACATTGAAGTCTGTTTCACTCAGTCTAACCATTTTGGGAATAGGTTCTACGTTGGTCATCTTGAATCTCTATAGACAGCCCATCGCCCAGGCCGAGGCCACGGTGCACCATGGCAGCTGGGCCCCCGCCGCTCCTCACCACTGCAGCCTGTGAGCCCCTTTATTTACGGGTCTTGTCACTACCTAATCTTAGTGAAATTTGATTTACTGTGATTTATCAAGAACACTAATCCCAGCCCCTTTGTAGTCTAATAATCCCTTGTGTATTGCCAATAGCACCTAGGAGGCAGCTTGGCTGGATAACCCTAAATTGACCACCTGCCTGGAGGTATCCAGGATGCAGGAACACAGGCTAACAAGTCAGTGAGGAAGAAGGGTTGTGTGGACAGCACACACAATCTGACTCCAGCGTGACTTTAGAGTTACTGTTTCTTAATAAATTGTAGTTAAAAGAGCTTTTATCAGAGTTTAGCGTGCTGACTTTTCTGGTTTCTCTTTTCTTAATCTGGTTATATATATATATATATACACAGGCATTCCAGAGTTAGAGATCTATTCTAACTGTGAGTTTGTAGGTAAATCTGAACAGGTACATAGAGTTCTTATTTAGCTCTACTTTAGAGCAAGAAAAGGCTTTGCAATGACTTAAAGGTTGCCCTTGGAGGGAGTCAAGGTGATGAAGAATTTGTTGTGAGTAGTAGTGGTTAGTTCATGGTTCACTGGTTTCAGAGTGAGGACAAATTTCTCTACATTAAAGGCACAAGTAGAACTTGCCAGTAAATCGGCAGTACATAAGTGATGGAGGGAGTGACTGCCTGTGTAGAGCAAAAATTCTTCACCCATTAGTGCCCATAGCAAATCCTTCTGACTTTACTATTCTGAGGTTCGTTCCATGAAAATCTAGGTTGAGAAAAATTCGGCAGAGTGCCCTTAAGATCCTGGTGAAAGTAAACAACTAAAAGATTTTCCTTTTAACATAATGAGTAAAATGAAAAAACAAGATTAGAGATGACAGGATCACAACGGTTGTTTTGCAATATTAGCTATATTTTATTTAATTATTTTGAACTGGAAAAAAAATGTCTTTGCTAACAGTAATTCAATGGAGCAGTTTGAATGGAATCCCAGAATGCACATTGTACTGCTTGCATTTTATTAAAACAAAGAAATTAAAACCTCAATTTGAGTCACTAAATATTAGAAACATTTCTCTCATCTATCCCAGGTGGTCCTTTTAATTTGATGAGATAGATTAAAAGGCGAACATACAGAAGTAATATGGATATATAAAGAGAATAAGTATACTGTATTAAAAAATGTCAATAGAAAATTCTTAGAGTTTATGAGGGCAAAAATAAGACAAAGCCATAGGGATATATGGAATTTAATTAGATATCCTTTAATAGTTGTAAATATTGTGATCCTTCAAGAGAGAAAAGATGTGGAAAGAATGCAAGAAACTGTCAAGTAAATAAAGGCTTTTGAACCAGACAGGAAGCTATTTAAAAATAGTAGGAGACAAAGGAATGAAAACCCAACAAAGATGATGAAGCAAAGTTGACCACTACTTTAATGGCAGTACACACTTCTTTTAAAAGACAAGTGCACAGCAGTGATGGTTGCACAACATAATAAAGGTACAATGTGGTTAAATCATACATGTAAACATTGTTAATTGGCAAATATTTTGTAATATGTTTTTACCACAATTATAAAACTCATAAAACGCAAGTGTAGCATTATTAGTAAAACTGTTCCTGAAAATCAGTCCTTTACACAAAATTGTTAATCAAGAGCCTAATTCCAATTATCATTTATAGAAAAAAAAATGTAGCATGCTATTCATCAGCTCAAAGTCTTCAACCAATTTCCTAAAATATCAGAAACACATGCACTTCAGTAATTGAGTCTAATTTATTGTTGTTAAGTACCACGGAATCGGTTCCGACTCATAGTGACCCTGCACAGGGTTTCCGAGGCTGTAAATTTTTACAGGAGCAGAACTCATCTTTCTCCCGCGGAAACGCTGGTAGTTTCGAACTGCACTACCAGAGAGCTCCTTAATCGAGTCTAATACTGTTGTTGTCAGGTTCCATCGAGTCAGAACCGACTCATAGTGACCGCATGAACAGCAGAATGAAACAATGTCCAATCCTGGGCCAACCTCACTACCGCTGCCACACTTGACGCCATCAATGATGCCACCTGGCTGATCCATCGC
>NW_006408528.1:12789846-12798586 GCF_000296735.1 Chrysochloris asiatica | reverse complement strand
TCTTCATAGAACCCAGCTTCTAGTATTATTTGCTCAGCATACAGGTTGAATAAGTATGGTGAAAGAACACAACCTTGTCGCACACCTTTCCCAATGCTCTGTTTGAACAACTGCTTCTTGGTCCAGGTACAGATTTCTCAGAAGTACAATTAAGTGTTCTGGAACACTCATACTAGGATATAAAATAATCATACCTAAGTGTTGTATTTGGTGTCCTGTTGTGGCGCTGTGGGTTAATATACTGGACTGCAAGGTCAATTTGAAATGCAAGATTGGCAGTTCAAACTCACTTGTTAGTATTCCTTGGAACCCTATAGAGGGTTGCTACGAGTTGAAACCGACTCTACAGCACTTAACAACAACAGCAACAAGTGTTGTATTAGATGCAGCAGTGATTAATGCCTGTCTTTGCACCTTGAGATCCAAAGAGGCACATCTTTTTTTACTGACAATATGGAGTGATTGTCAAAGCTTCTATCTTGATTCTGTCCTCCCAGTGTTGTATATATAACATTATTTACCCCTATTCTCTTTAACCCATGTATACCTTCCGGTGTCTTCACCAGTCTCCATCATTCTTCTGCCAACCTCCCTTTTCTTGTCTATTCACTTCCCCATCACCTGAGTTAATGTACCTATCTCAAGGCTGTGGATTACTCTCCCTTCCCCTCCTCCCCAACCATCAAAGATTTTTTTTTTTAAATCTTGAAAACCTTTGAGTTTTCACAATAGTAGTCGCATGCAATATTTAACCTTTTGTGATTGACTAATTTTACTCAGCATGATGTCCTCCAGGTTCATCATGTTGTGAGGTGTTTCTAGATTCATTGTTATTCTTCACCTTTGCATAGTGTTCTTAATGCATATGTACCAAAGTTGATCACTTCTTCCTTTGATGGGCATTTACACTATCTCTTTGCTGTTGTGAATAGTGCTGAGATGAATTGGTGTAAATGTGACTCATGTCATGGCTATTATTTCTCTCCCTTTTTATATGTATATATCTATCAAGTAGAAGGATTGCTGGGTCCTATGGTATTTCTATTTCCAACTTTTGCAAGATGCACCATTCTACTGGGGAAATCTTAAGGGAACAGAGAATCAGCAACTTGTGCTTATATTAAGAGATATGTGACTTAAATTCATTGACAAGTATTATGCGATACTCTCCCCCAACCTCTATAAAGTTACAGAACTATAGCTGTCAATTTGAGGCCTTCACTATTGTCATTAAGAATCCTTCTACTTTCCCTTACTCAAAAATATCCCCCTTTTTTTTGGTATGACAATTATTATTTTCAGTGTCGAGTCAGTTCTGACCCATAGTGTAGGGTTTCCAAGGACAGACTGGTGAGCTTGAACTGCCGACCTTGCAATTCAAACTGACTTTGCAGTCCAATGCATTAACCCACAGTGCCACACTTTAAATGAGCTCTGGTGGCTCACTGGGTTAAGCACTGGCAGTTTGAACACACTCGCCACTTGCCAGGAGAAAGATTAAGTTGTCTGCTATACTAAAGGTTTACAATCTGGGAAACTATGAAACAATTCTATTCTATCCTACAAAGTTGCCATGAATGGGTTTTGACTCAACAGTAGTGGGCTTGGGCATAGAAATGTAAAGATAATAAAATTGTGGTGTTAATATTTTGCATTAAGGGATCTTATATATTGGCTACTATAATATTTTATAACATTGATTTGCTTATTTAGCCTTTTGATTTCATTTTTTTAAGTATACTTGTATAATTGATTTAGGCTTCTGCTACTAAATTGAACTAAATTTATGTATATTATTAAAACATTGAAGAAAAGTTAAGGTAATTATGAGTTTAATTTGTAAGCCTTGTTTTTGTTGTTAGGTGCCATCAAGTTGGTTCTGACACATAGAGACCCTGTATAGAGTTTGTGAAGAGTGGCTGCTGAGTTTGGACCACAGACTTTGTGGTTCAAACTGACCTTGTGGTTTGGTCCAGTACTTACTTATCCTTCAGTGGCACACCAGGACTCTTAATTTCTAAGATTACTAAGTTTTAACTAGTCAGGAACACTGTGTTTAAATTAGATAATCATATTACAGAAAAGAAAATTGAACACTGTAATGTAAAACTTTAAATAAATAAACTTTAAATTTTAGGGAGATTTAACGTTTCTAAAATCCCCTTTAAAAGCAGTTGTAAAATTTTGACTTTTACAATAATTCAGAGATCATCACCTGAATTAAAAGCTTATGAAAATAACCAAGTAAATAACATAATATGTATTTTTAAATCTCTAAGTAAACCTCTAGTCTCATCTACACATAAAAATTGTCCTTGAAGGCATAAAACAAACAAACAAAAAACAAAACAAAACAAAACAAAATACCTCACTCTAACACTTGCTAAAAATATAGAAGTATTTGTCTTCTTCCTTAAATTATATTGAACCTTTTTGGGTAATTTTTAACCTCAAAGCCTATTTAAATTGTACTGAACTCTTTTTGGGTAATTTTTAACCTCAAAGCCTATTTAAATTATATTGAACCCATTTGGGGTAATTTTTAACCTCAAAGCTTTTTACTCAGGTCCTTCTTTTTTAACTGCTATACCAGCAGGCAATGTGTGAGTTCAGGGGTAGGCCTGAACCTGAGAGGCCAAGGCTATGAGGAGTCTTAGTAATGAGCAGTTTAATTCTCTCCACCTCTCAGGGGCAAGGTAACTTATAATTCTGCTCAGGTGCAAAAGCAGTTTGAAACTGACTATGTCTCTGGCTCTCAAAGGTTTTCCCACAATCAAAAAATAGATTTTCTTTTCTTTTTAAGTAATCTGCAAAGCACCCTACTCAGTAGCATATATACTAAGTAATTTTGGGGAAAGATAATAAGAATGACCTAGTGTGATACCATTTTAATGAGCCATTTTCTCTCAAATAAAGTCTGGGCTTTGGTGAATTTTTAAATGAGTCAGAATCACTTATTGATCACCCTCTGTGTTAGTGGTATTGACAATTTAGAAGATAACAGAAAGGAAAGCCTTGGCCTTCAGAGTTTCTAAGTCATTTTGGAATAAGGAACACTCGGTGCAGACAAGGCCAGGACAATATGCTACCGCCAGCTCCAAGGTCATTATGTAGGGTAAGAGAAAAGCAAACAAGAACTAGAAGTAGACTGTAAAATTTAAATTGCTTCCAAATCAATCCTCAGTAGTGTGCAGATGGATTCGAGAAATTAAGGCAAAATTACTAGCCAATCCACAACTTTGGCAATAATCAGCCTAGAACTATTAGGACTGGGTCAATGGCTGCCAACTTCCTTAATTTTTGACCTAGCTTCTAACTCAAGAGCAACTGTTGTTGCTGTTGTTAAGTGCTGTTGAGTCAATTCTGACCCATAGTGACCCTGTATAGGGTTTCCGAAGAGCAGTTGGTGAGCTTGCAGCGCCTACCTTGCGGTTCAAACCATTTGTGCAATCCAGCGCATTAACAACCCACAGCGCCACACCAGGGCTCCTCAGTACCAAGTAGGGAAAGCTGAACCAATTACAACTGATCCTAATCAATTACATAGGCTGCACTGCTCTGGGTTGTTTCACCTCCAGCTTCCCCATGACATCAGCCTTTAATCAGAGCATGCTTGAAACCTACCTTTTTCACTATAAAGCTTTTTCATTCCCTTGTCTGTCTTTTAGTCTCTGCCAAATGCAATAATTGTTGTTGTTGTTGTCAGGTGCCATCGAGTCGGAACCGACTCACAGCGACCCCATGCACAGCAGAACGAAACAATGTTCGATCCTGGGCCAACCTCACTACCGCTGCCACACTTGAGTCCATCAATGATGCCACTTGGCTGATCCATCTCGTTGGGGGTCTTCCTCTTTTTCTCTGACCCTCCACCCTACCCAGCATGACATCCTTCTCCAATGACTGTTTCCTCCGGACAATATGTCCAAAGTAGGAGAGACGAAGCTTAGCCATCCTGGCCTCCAAGGAGCACTCTGGCTGTACTTCTTCCAAAACAGATCTATTGGTTCTTTTGGCAGTCCATGGCACTTTCAGTATTCTCCTCCAACACCACAACTCAAAGGCATCAATTCTTCTACGATCCTCCTTATTCACTGTCCAGCTTTCGCATCCATATGAGGCTATTGAAAACACAATGGCCTGGGTCAGGCGCACCTTAGTCCTCAAGCTGACATCTCTGCTCTTCAATACTTTAAAAAGTTCCTGTGCTGCAGATTTGCCCAGTGCAATACGTCGTCTGATCTCTTGACTGCTGCTTCCGCGAGTGTTGATAGTTGATCCAAGAAGAATGAAGTCCTTGACAACTTCAATCTTTTCTCCATTGATAAGAATGTTGTTTATTGGTCCAGTGGTGAGGATTTTTGTTTTCTTGACATTGAAATGTAATCCATATCAAAGGCTGTGCTCTTTAATCTTCATAAGTAAATGTTTCAAGTCCTCTTCACTTTAAGCGATCAAGGTTGTATCATCTGCATATCGCAGGTTGTTAATGAGTCTTCCTCCAATCCTGATGCCACGTTTTTCTTCATAGAACCCAGCCTCTCGTATTATTTGCTCAGCATACAGGTTGAATAAGTATGGTGAAAGAATACAACCCTGTCTCACACCTTTCCCAATTTTAAAACATTCAGTGTTCCCATGTTCTGTTCGAACAACTGCTTCTTGGTCTAGGTACAGATTTCTTAGAAGTACAATTAAGTGTTCTGGAATACTCATACTTCTCAATGTTGTCATAGCTTGTCATGATACAAACAATCGAAAGCCTTTGTGTAGTCAATAAAGCACAGGTAAACATCCTTCTGATATTCTCTGCTTTCAGCCAAGATCCATCGGACATCAGCAATGATATCTCTCGTTCCACGGCCTCTTCTGAATCCAGCTTGAACCTCTGGAAGTTCTCTGTCAATGTATGATTGTAGCCGTTTCTGTATTACCTTTAGCAAAACTTTGCTCGCTTGAGATATCAAAGAGATGTCAAATGCAATAATAGTGACTGACTTTCTTGTTATAGCAAGCGCTGAATAAATAAACTCAGTTTATTCTCATTTGGGATGTCTTCGAATATTTCTACATCCTCTACACAGAACATTTCCATTAAAGCCAATTGTGAATTAAGTGAATGGGTTACAGAGAAGATCATCAGTTTTACATTAAACAAATCCTACACTTTGTTTCATTTGATGATTGCAGTCTTCTCCATGTAATGTATCAGTTATCCTACTTCCTCCCTGTGATTCTTGTTTCTGTTCCATCCTCCTTCTCAACCCTTTCAACTTGGTCCTTAGGTAAATGTTGCCCTAGTGATCTTGAATGGTTGACCATACCATGGTGAGCATGCCTTCCTAGAGTTGTTCCCCCTCCTAAATTCTTATCTACCACTGTGTTGAAAATGGAGCTATGAGGGTGAATTCAGTTCCAGACCTGAAGGGTGACGAGAGCCATAGTGTCACTTTCCTCAAGTCTCTTGCTGACAAGTGAGCCCAGCCTGTTTTATAATTTCGAGTTTTGTTCCACAATTTCTCCCACTTTATTCAGGACCTTCTAATGCGATCCCTTTCAGAAGAGTTGGTAGTGGTAACTGCTCACTGTCTAATCCTGCTCACAAGGTTGTGGAGATTAATGTTCACATATTCCATTAGTCCATTGAACTAAATGATTACAAGCATCTTCGGTTTTCATCGCTCTTCTTTCCTCCACACAGGGAGAAACAAACAAACAAAAGTCTTAATCCTTTTTTGTTAGTTTTTCCTATAAATCATATAATTTTCTTATTATTAGAGATGCTAGTTGCTACTGAGTCTGTTCTGTCAAAGTAGAACTGTGCTCCATAAAGATTTCAATGGCTGCCTTCTGAGAAGCTGATAGTCAGGTCTTTCTTTTGCGATTAAGGATGGTCTGAGCTGCCAACCTTTAGTTAGCAGCCAAGTGCTTAATTAACTGGTTGTACCACCCAGGGAATTCTTTGGAAGGCAGGTGATTTTTCTATTTTCATTTCTAGCTGGCAATTTTAGTATAAAAGCTCTTGATTTTGGTCCATATATTTACCTGTAGCCATTTATTAAATTCTCTAACAACTTATAATAGTTTTCAAAACCAAGTCTTTTGGGTTTCCTAAGTATAGATCCTATCACTCCTCTGTCAGTTTGTTGCTCTGTGGTGGCTTCTGTGTTGCTGTGATGCTGGAAGCTAATGTCACTAGCATTTTAGCTACCAGCAGAGTCACCCATAGTAGACAGGTTTCAGCTGAGCTTTCAGACTAACAAAAGACTCAAAAGAAGCAGAGACAGACTAGTTATGAATGTTTAGCCACTGAAATTTGTATGAATAGCAGGGGAACACTGTTAGAAGCACCAAAATATTGCATATTGAAACATTATGAATAGCACAAAAATATTGTCCAATATAGTGTTGGAAGATGAAGCCCTCAGGTTGGAGAGCACTCAAAATATGACTGGGGAAGAGCTGCCTCCTCAAAGTAGAGTTGACCATGATGATGCAAAGCTTTCGGGACTTTCATTTGCAGATGAGGCATAACAAAAAATGAGGAGAAACAGCTATAAACATCCATTAATAATTAGAACATGGAATGTATGAAGTATGAATCTAGGAAAATTGGAACTTGTCAAAAATGAAATGTAACATAAAGATCAATATCTTAGACATTAGTGAGCTGAATGGACTGAATCTGACAATCATATGGTTTACTATACTGGAAATGGCAAATTGAAGAGGAATGGTATCAAATTCACCATCAAAAAAACCCCACCGATTTCAAGCTCTATCATGAAGTTTAATGCTGTCTGTGATAAGATCATGTCCATATGCCTAGAAAGAAGACCAGTTAATACCACTATTATTTGAATGTAAACACCAACCACTAAAGCCAGTGATGATGAAATTGAAGAGTTCTACCAAATTCTTCAATCTGAAATTGATCAAAATGTATTGTTGAATACTGGTGATTGGAATGCAAAGGCTGGAAACAAAGAAGAAGGATCAGTAGTTGAAAAATAGTGGCCTTAGTGATAGAAATCATGCTGGAGATCGAATGACAGAATTTTGCAAAACCAGTGAATTATTCATTGCAAATACTTTTTTTTCAACAACATAAAAGATGACTATACGCATGCACCTCACCAGATGGCATACACAGAAATCAAATTAACTCCATCTGTGGGAAGATCTGGTGGAAAATCTCCACATAATTAACCAAAAGAAGGCGAAGGTCCGACTGTGGAATAGACCACCAATTGCTCATATGCAAGTTCAGGCTGAAGCTGAAGAAAATTAAAACAAATCCAAGAGAGCCAAAATACAACCTTGAACATATCCCACCTGAATTTAGAGATCACCTCAAGAACAGATTTGATGAAAGGTGATGGAGATAAGACTCCTGTGGCTCAAAAGAGAATGATTGCTATCAGGATTGACTGTGAGTATTGAAAATGTAAAGTTAGATGTTTTGTAATAAAAGGAAGGGAGTCCAGGAGCAGAGGTCCCTGGAACCATCAAGGGAGAAAAGCGAAGTGCAAGATACTATCCAGAGAAGCAGTGATGCCAGAGATGGAGGCAGAGATGATGATGTGCAAAGATGGAGCGGCTGGAGACTCTGGACTCAGGGAGGGAGAGGTGCTGTGTGGGTAGGCATGCGGGGTGTACCCTTTGGTTGTTTGATGATGCATGCAGGGGAAGGTAATCATTTCAATGAAATGAAATATGATAGGATGAATGTAAAGATTATGTTCTCCCATGTAAACTATCACATAATTCACAAAAAAAAAACTTAAAAAAAAAGAGTTGATGCATTAGACTAATAACCAAAGATCAGAAGGCTTGTAAGATAACATTAAAAACATCATAGAGGAAGAAAACAAGTTCATTAAGAAAAGAAAGGAAAAGAAAAAGGATGTCAGAAGAGACTCTGAAATTTGTTCTCCAGTGCAGAGATGCTAAAGCAATTGTAAGAAATGAGGAGGAAAAGAGGTGAATAGAAAATTTCAAAGGGTAGCTCATGAAGATAAAGTCAAGTGTTATAATGAAATGTACAAATGAAATGTGTTATAACAGGGATGCAAGGATGGTTCAACATTAGAAAAACAATCAGTGTAATTCACCATATAAATAAAAAAAAGGAAAAGAACCACATGATTATATCGATTGATGCAGAAAAGACATTTGGCAAAATCCAACATCCATTCCTGCTAAAAACACTCAATAAAGTAGGAATCGAAGGGAAATTCCTCAACATAATTAAAAGCATATATACACAACCAGCAGCCTATATTACTATCAATGGAGAGAAACTGAAAACCTTCCCTCTGTGAACAGGAACCAAATAAGTATGCCCTTTGTCACCACTCCTATTCAATATTGTTTTGGAAGTCTTACCCAGAGCTATATGGCAAGATAGGGAAATTAAAGGCATCCAAATTGGCAAAGAGGAAGTAAAACTCTCTATTTGCAGATGATATGATCCTATATAGAAAACCCCAAAGACTCAGTAAAAAAGCTCCTAGACCTCATTGGAAGATTCAGCAAAGTGACAGGATAACAGACCAACATATAAAAATCAGTTGGATTCCTTTATACCAACAACAACAGTACTGAAAAGGACATTAGGAAAGCAAGACCATTTACAGTGGCCACACAAAGGATGAACTATCTGGGAATAAATGTAACCAAATAAACAAAGTACATATACAAAGAAAACTATAGAACACTATTACAAGAACCCAAAAGA
>NW_006408528.1:12782217-12788550 GCF_000296735.1 Chrysochloris asiatica | reverse complement strand
GCCCATCAACTGAAGAATGGATAAACAAACTGTGGTACATACACACAATGGAATATTATGCTACCTTGAAAAATAACAAGGAAACTGTAAGCCACTACATCACATGGATGAACCTTGAGGACATTATGTTGAGTGAAATTAGTCAATCACAAAAGGAGAAATACTGCATAAGACCATTATTAGAAAAGACTAAGAAAAAGAACCCATACTAAAGTGGGGGTTGGGGTTGGGGTGGAGATTCTTTGCTGGTTACCGGGATGTGGGGGATGGGGTGCGGAGAGGGAGGGGAAGGTGGAGCACAGGGTAGGGAATAGACACAGGATAGTTTGGGTGCTAGGGAAGGGGCAATACACAAGAAGGGGGAGGGGAATGGAAGAACAAAGCAGAAGGGAAAACAATTAGGCAGGTTTGCATGGGCTAAGTGGGACAGAGATAAATAATGATGTATGCACAACCTTGGAAAAACATGGCTCTGGGATACAGGGATTGAGACATGGTTGGAATGGGGAAAATAATGTTAAGATGCTTGGCTGTCTTTTGAATCTTGATTTCCCTTGCATAACATTATAAAATAGACACATGAGGAGGAGAGAAAGGAATAGCCAGAAATGTCACCATAGAAAGCTTATAAGTCCATCTTCTGCATATATGATTGGAATACCTAAAATGGGGCTACAACTTGCCCAGTGAAGGAGGCTTCCTGCAGTTCCTCTGTATTACATAAGATCATAGGTAGAATCCTGAGCCCTATCCAAAATCTTCTGAGTTCGGAAATTTCCACTTGAAAGGACAAGCAGACCATCCTGGAGTGGCTAGAAGAACAGAAGATACTTCTTGAAAGAAAGTCCCACAGGAAAAATATAAAACAATAATGGCAGTCCAACAGATTACTAGGAGAACAAGCAAGTTGCTCACCCAAGAGACATCAAGGCAAGTGGTCGGGTCCCCTCAGGTCAAACCTCCTTCCAAGACTAAGACTCAATGGTAATACATGAGCAGACATGCGCTAAGATTGGTGACCACGTTGGTCACCAATAAGGGGAAGTGAGGGAAAAACAGCAATGAAGCTGCGAGTAAGCCCTAACACATTCAATAGACTCCTGTGAACCTAGGTGGAGACCTGCTTAGCTAGCAGTGTTGCAAGACCTGGGGACTCTTGGGCCCAGAGTCAGTGACATAGCCACAGAGGACTAGGGTAGAGAGTGAAGTGACCAGCTGATAAGAAGAGAGGGCACATGCACAAGAACACCCACACTTGCAGATAATACCCACTTGACCTGGCTTCAATGACTGGATGATCAGAGCTCAACTAGAAGAAAGAAGAGGAAAAAAAGAGTAATCTGATAAAATTTGATGAACTTGACCTACAGCTATGGTTGCAGTAGCTCAAAAGAAGGAACAAATCTTTACAGTGAGTATCATTCCCACCCCATCAATACACAAGGTAGACAGGGATGGAAAACTTGGGCCTTGGCTACCCAAAATGGGGGGGGTGGGCGGTAGCTACAAAAGCAAAAATGACTCTATTACAAGCACAAGGGAGCCTAGATCCAGAGGGTGAGGAGGAAAGTAGAATCTCCACTGAGTAGTATCCAATCTGTCTCGGCCGGGCTGATGAAAGGAGATTGGGATAGGTCTCTTGTGGTACAATAGTGAATAATTGCTATCAGAACTGACGCGGAGGGTTGGAAATGTAAAGGTAGACATTTTGTAGCAAAAGGAGGGGAGTGATTGACTTTGAAGTCCAGGAGTGGAAGTCCCTGGGACCATCAAGGGAGAAGAGCGGGTACAGGGCCCTACCCATAGAAGAGAGATGATGAAGTGGAGAGATGGAGAAGCTGGGGATTCTAGACCCAGAGGAGAGAAGGGCTGTGTGCTAACGACCCAGGTGTAGGCTTGCAGGGTATACCCTTTGGTTGGTTGATAATGAATGGAGGGTATTGTAACCATGGCAATGAAATGATATACTCAATGCAAATGGATGACTATAAAGCTAATGTTCTCCCATGTAAACTATCACAAAATTCACAGTAAAACATTTAAAAAATAAATAAATAAAGGCAGTTACCTGGCCAACCAATTGGAAGAGATTCATATTGTGCCCATTCCAAACAGAGGTGACCCATTCGAATGTGGAAATCATCAGATAAGATCATTAATGTTACATGCAAGTAAAATTTTGATAAAGATAATTTTAAAATGGCTGCAACAGTACATTGCCAGGGAACTGCCAAAGCTGCAAGCTGGATATGGTGTAATGAGGGATAATATTGCTGATGTCAGATGGATCCTGGCTGAAAGCAGCGAATACCAGAAAGATGTTTACTTGTGCTTCATTGACTATGCAAATACTTTCAACTGTGTGGATCATATGAAGCAATGGATAACATTGCGAAGAATGTATGTTACAGAACATTTACTTGTGCTCATGAGGAATCTGTACATAAACCAAGAGGCAGTCATTTGAACAGATCAAGGGGACTCTGAATGGTTTAAAATCAGGATAAGTGTGTGCCAGGGTGGTATTCTTTCACCATACTCAATCTGTATGTTTATCAAATAATCTGAAAAGCTGGATTATATGAAGAAGAATGTGGCCTCAGGATTGGAGGAAAATTCATTAACATAATGTGTGATATAAGGATGTTATGACCTTGCTTGCTGAAAGTGAACAGAGTTTAAAATATTAACTGATGAAGATCAAAGATCATAGCCTTCAGTATGGTTGCACCTCAATGTAAAGAAACTAAAATCCTCAAAACTGGACCAATAAATAACATGATGGTGAATGGAGAAAAGATGGACGTTGTCAAAGATTTCATTTTGCTCGGATCTACTATCAACACTCACGGAAGGAGCAGTCAAGAAATCAGGCGAGTTATTGTATTAACAAATCTGCTGCACAAGATCTTTATAAAGTGTTCAAGGGCAAAAGGTATAAGTTTGAGGACTAAGGTGCACTTGACCCACGCCATGGTATTTTCAGTAGCTTCATAAAGTTGGATAATGAATAAGGAAGGTCATAGAAGAATCGATGCATTTGAGTTATGGACTGCCAAAACAAATCTCTGTTGGAAGAAGTACAGTCAGAATGCTACATAGAAGCTAGGATGGGGAGACTTTGTCTCTCATACTTTGGGCCAGTTATCAGGAGGGACTAGTTCCAGGAGAAGGACATCATGTTTAGTAAAGTGGAGGGTCTGTAAAAACGATGAAGACCCCCAAAGAGTTGGATTGGCACAATGGCAGCAGCAATGGGCTCAAACATAACAACCATTATGAGGATGGTGCACAACTGGGCAGTATTTTGTTTTGTTGTGCATAGGGTCGTTCTAAGTCAGAAACATCTCTATGGCACCTAACAACAAGTATAATGTTGTTGTTAAGTATCATCAAGTCAGTTCCCACCCATAGCAACCTAGTAAATGGTTTCCGAGGAGTTTTTCTTTGGTTAGCTTGAGCTGCCTACCTTGTGGTTCAAACGACTTTGCAATCCAGTGCATTAACCCACAGCATCACAAACAAGTATAGGTTCATATTAATTATAAATAATGATTTTTTTTCTTTTAGTAGTTGGACTTCCTTGTACCTCTTAGAATTTTAGAATTAGCATGAAATAGAAAAATGTTGAATGAGAGCAGAAATAGCAGATATCCCAGTCATTTGTTTCTTGTTTTAATGATAATCCCTTTGGGATTTTTATATGATTTGTATGTATGTGTGTGTGTGGTTGTTGGTTACCATGCCTAATTATTCCATTAATCTTTTATTTCCTTTTACTGAGAGTTTTGATCAAGAAAGTCTGCTGAATTTTCTCAAATGGTATTTTTATGTTATTCAATATCACCACATAGTTTTACTTCTTAAAAATTGGTAGATCACTTAATGTTGAACTATAGTTGCCTCTCTAGTGTAAATTCTACTGTTCTTTTAATAAAATACAAACTTCTTTCCATGGTATTCAGGATCTGTTTCCTAATTTACCTCCAACATCATTTCATACCCATTTCCTCCTTACCCCTTGCTTACTAGACTTGTGCCTACTAGCATACTTTCTGTTCCCCACGATCACTCAGCCTTTTTCACTTACTACTACCTTTGCAAGTTGTTTCCTTAACTACCTACCAGGTGTAGTCTCACATTCTCAGAATAGTTTTCCCCAATTCATCTGTTTAAACTGACATGGAGAATAACTGGCAAAGATATGTTTTGACAGATTTTCTTTATAATAGTTTAGAATAACTACAATCAACTTATTATTTTTTGTTTATTTCAGGATCAACAATGTTTTCTATAAAGAGCCTGGTAGTGAATATTATAGATTTTGTGGATCTTAGCGAGCCCTGGTGTGGTGCTGTAGGATAAGCACTGAATTGCTAACTGCAAGGTCAGGAGTTCAAACCCACCAGCTACTCCTTGGAAACCCCTATACAGGGCGGCTATGAGTCAGAACCAACTCAACGGCACTTAACAACAACAACAGCAAGGTCTCTATAAGGAACTCTGGTGGCACAGTGGTTAAATGAGTCAACTGTCAACCCAAAGGTTGGTGGTTCAAATCTACCAGTTGCTCTGCTGGAGAAAGATGTAGCAGTTACCTTCTGAGAAATTTTGAAAACCTTATGGGGCAGTTCTGGTCTGTGCTATAGGTTCACTATGAGCCAGAATAGACTCAGTAGTGAGTTTTTATGGTCTCTATCACACCTGCTCAACTTTGCTGCTGTTGCACAAATGGAACAAGAGAAAATACATAAGCAAATGGATGTGGGTATGTTTCAGTAAGTGTATTTACAAAAACAAGCAGCAAGCCATACTTGGTCCAAGGCATGCTTGCTGACTTTTGACCTATTATATTCTCTACTTCTCTAGGAATAAGATGGAAAAGTTCTGTAGATATTAGTCATCTCTAACACATAACAAATTTCCTTGTCAATAGTGGTGGTCAGTACTTGCTGAGTGAATAAACTTTTATTTTACTATACTTTTGAATTCAGTTAGCTATCATTTCTGCTTTAGATTTTGAAAATCTATTTTCAGAAATGACTGGATTTTTCATTCTGGGACCAGAAGAAATAGATGATGCGTGGCTACTATTGCCAACTTCTCTGAGAGGGATCACATTAGAAAGTGGAATAAAACTCAAAATTATTAAAAATAACAGCCTTCCTGGTCAGAAAAGCCTGGGTGAATCCAAGACTGTGGCCCTCGGTCACTCTTCAGGGCCAAAATGGGCCTCATGGCCCAATGTTCAGCCAAGTATTCAGTAGATAGATATAGGGGGGGACAACAACTCTAGTAAGACATAGTTGCCATGGAATGGTCAATCATTCAAAATCGTAAGGGTAACATTTACCTACTACAGAGTTGAGAAGGGACAGGAAGGAAGGTGGAATGTACACACAGGGAAGAATTAGGATAACTACTGTTGCAGGGAGGGGATTGCAATCATTGAGATGAAACAAAATGTATGATTTGTTGAATGTGAAATGGATGATTTATCTGTAAACTTTCACTCAATTCACAATAAAAAGTTCAAAGAAATAAGAGCCTTTTTATGAAGATGGCACCAAAAGTGAAGGAATCCCTTGCCCCTCCCAGAGCCAAAGCAAAGGTGTTGAAGGCCAAGAAGGCAGTGCTGAAAGGCGTCCACAGCCACAAAATAAAGAAGATCCCTACATTACCCACCTTCCCTCTGCCCAAGACCCTGGGGCTCCAGAGGCAGCCCAAATAATCCTCAGAAGAGTGCCCCAGGAGAAACAAGCTTGACCACTATGCCATCATCAAGTTCCCTCTGACTACTGAGTTAGCCGTGAAGAAGATTGAAGATAATAACACACTTGTGTTCACTGTGAAGGTCAAGGCCAACAAGCCAGGTCAGACAGGCTGTGGAGAAGCTCTATGACATTAACATAGCCAAGGTCAGCACCTTAATCAGGCCTAATGGAGAAAGAAGGTGTATGTTCGACCGGCTCCTGACTATGATGTCTTGGATGATGCCAACAAAACTGGGATTGTCTGAACAGAGTCCTGGTGTGGCACTGTGGGCTAATGCATCAGACTGCAAAGTCGTTTGAACTGCAAGGTCAGTAGTTCAAGCTCACCAACTGCTCCTTGGAAACCCTATACAAGGTCACTATGGGTCAGAATTTACTCGATAGCACTTAACAACAACAACAACAAACTGAGTCCAGCTGGCTAAATATAATTTTCTTTCAAAAAAATAAATAAATGACAGTGTTTTTTATTTCTAAGCTTTATTGTGAGGCATTTTTTGGTATTGTTAAGGAGAGTTTTCTTATTTTATTGTAATACTCTGAGTAACTTCAACAGCAG
>NW_006408528.1:12773652-12782117 GCF_000296735.1 Chrysochloris asiatica | reverse complement strand
TTTCACTGCCTCCTGTTTTGAAGGTACATTTTAAACTATCTTTTCTTGACTTGTTCTGAGTTTTTTAGTTCTTCTGTAGGTAATAACTATAATCTATGTTTTAGTAGAAATCCTTCATTTCCACTCTATTTTCCAAGTTATGTCCATAATGTTGCATATAATATAGTTATGATAGACTTCAAAAATTGTCACGATTACTTGTGACAGTCCCTGTCCACTAAGAAATGGAGTCTGTTTTTTCATTTCACTTTACTGTACTATCAGGCCTCCTCGACCCAGGACTGGACTTGTTATAACATGTTTTGACCAACAGAATGTTGCAGAATTGACAGTAGGTGAGCTCAGAGCCTATAACTAAAAAAATTAATATGTATATTTATGCTCTTGTTCTACAACCCATGACTTCCATTTGAATAAGCTGAGGTTTACTGATTGAGGAAGACAGACCAAATCAAAAGAGGTCCAAGTCATTCAAGCCATCTTAATTAACATCTCCAAAATTTGCCAGTCTCAGTTAACCTACCAGCTGTGTGTAGTTCATTCAGCAGATCTCACTCTGTAACAGAAAAATCACCCAGCTGAGTCCAGGCCCAACCGTGACTACCATGCTGTTGAATGTCTAGCTATATAAATAGTTTTTGTATTAAGCACCTAAATTTGACAATGGCTTGTTACAAAACCAAAGCTAACAGATTCAGCCTCTAATTAACTAAATTTCACCAGCAGAGGTGCTCTTATTCTTTACTTTTTGTTCATTTCCCAGTTTACCAAAGTGAATATTTATGTGATGTAACATTTTGTTCTTGATAATTAAAGAATCAAGACTATAAGCATTTCTTCAAGTATAGGTTTAGCTATATTCTGTTAAGTTTTTATCTAATCCATCTTTTGCATTAATTTGTTAGTGATTTTGAATTTTATTTTTAAATTCATATTTCATCTTGGGATTATCTTCAAGAGGGTGTTCAATTTTAATGCAACTAAGTTTATATTGCTTTCTTTGTTTTGATTTAAGCTTTTTATTTTTTTTTATATTTTTGTCAGAGCACTAGTTGCTAAATATCTTCATTCTGAAGTTTTCTAAGTTTTCATCTGTCTCATTGTGTTGTTTTTAAGTGCTAATGAGTCAGTTCCGAACCATAGTGACCCTGTATAGGATTTCCGAGGAGCATCTGGTGGGTTTGAACCACCGACCTTGTTCAGGATATTATCCTTCAGTGCCACCCCAGGACTCCTACTCATTTCAGGTAGATTTTTATAATTAATTATTCCATAAATGTGAGAGTCTAAGACATATGAGTAGTGATAGATTTGTTGTTGATAGTTGCTGTTTAGTCAGTTTCAACTCACAGCAAATCTGTATGGGCTTTCCAATGAGTGGCTAGTGGGTTAAACTGGTCAGCAGTCCAATGTTTATCCTACAGTGCCATACTAGGACATCAGTTATAGATAATGGTGCAAAATATCATGTGAGTATTTATATACAACTACACAGAATTAACAGAGTCCTGGTGTGGCACTGTGGGCTAATGCGTCAGACTGCAAAGTCCTTTGAACTGCAAGGTCAGTGATTCAAACTCACCAGCTGCTCCTTGGAAATCCTATACAGGGTCTCTATGGGTCGGAATTGAGTTGAAAGCACTTAACAACAACAAACACAGAATTAATAGTCCTGGTGTGGCACTCTGGGATAATGCACTAGACTGAAAAGTCTATTTGAACCACAGGGTCGATGGTTCAAGATCACCAACTGCTCCTTCAAACTCTATACAGGGTTGCTATGGGTTGGAACCCAACTCGATGGCGCTTAACAACAATAACAACACACAGAATTAGTCTGGTGATATTTTTATATTCCTTGTTATTTTATAAACATTTGTGGTCATTACACCAATTTTATTGTATTTTTTATCACTAGAAAACATCCTGTGTCATTAAATACTTTTGAAGTGCACTGTATCCAATGTTAATAATCATCCCCTGATTTCTCTTTTTAATCATATCTGCTCAGCATATCTTTGGTTATTCCTTTGTTTTCACCTTTTTTTGTTCTGTGTTCATAAGATGGCTAGATTTTTATTGCTTAAAGCAATCTGAAAGTCTGACTTTTCATGGTATAATTTCTCTTTTTTTCAATTTATAAATAAATGATCAGCTTTATTTATGAAAAAGAAGCAAGCTATAAAACAGTAGTAATGTCCCATTACTAAACTCCAGATGACACAAGATAAAAATCCTGTTAAGGAAGCTATGGAGGAATAGAAGGTGTCACTATTGTTCTTGTTGTTCTTGTTAAGTGCCGACAAATTGGTTTTTATTCATAGCAACCCCGTACCGGATTTCGAAGGAGTGGCTGGCAAGTTTGAACCATTGACCTTGTAGTTCAAAACAACACTCCAGGATTCCCACCTATTGTTGGTGGTTTATATTTAGTTTTGAAAAGTAATTTGGAATCATAAATATCATAATTTTTATTGGAAATCAACACACCAGCAAATACACTTTTTTTATATACTCACCAAATATAAAAATGCAGGTTTCAAATATATAACTATGTGAAAGTTCATTTCAGTATTAAAAACTCTTTTAGCATCAGAAAGTAAGAAACAAATGCAATGCATGATATTATACCTCTTCAGTGATATATATGCAGGGACTAAATAGAATCTGATAAATTGGCATGAAGGAGAAAATAAGGTTTATTATAATAAGCAATCACCAAACACCAACCTTTACTCTGTTCACGTCATCACTGTCAACTCTACTTTGAGGAGGCCACACTTCCCCAGTCATATTCTGAGTGCCTTCTAACCTCATGAGCTCATTTTCTCACACTATTTCTGACAATGTTCTGGTGCTCTTTTGCTGTTAAGTGCTGTTGGTTCGGTTCCAACCCATAGTGACCCTGTATAGGGTTTCCAAGGAGCACCTGGTGAGCTTGAACTACTGACCTTGTAGTTCAAAGTGACTTTGCAGTCTAGCACATTAACCCACAGCACCACACCAGGACTCCAACAGTGTGAAAGTGCAAAAAGCCTCATCTTTCATTCACAACTGCTCTGGTAGTTTCTATCTGCAAACCTTAAAATTCAAGGCCAACTAGCAACCACTATGCTACCTGGTGCTCTTAGTCATGTTTCAATATTCAAAATTCTGGTGCTATCTGACAGTGATCCACTTCTCTTCATAAGGTTTTCAATGACTAAATATTGGGAAGTAATCTGTCTCTATTCTTAGTCTGTCTTAGTCTGGAAGCTCATCTGAAATCTGTTCACCATGGGTGACTCTGCTGTTATGCAAAATATCAGTGGCATGGCTTCTAGAATCACAGCAACATGCAATCCACCAGAGTATGAAAAACTGACATGCTGTGGTAGAGCTGATCATGATGACACAAGTGGAGTAAAACAAATCTGTGTTGGAAGAAGTACAGCCAGAATGCTCCTTTAGAAGCCAGCATAGCCAGACTTTGTCTCTCATACTTCAGACACACTATCAGGAGGGAGCCATCTCTGGAGAAGGACATCATGCTTGGTAAAGTGGAGGGTCAGTGAAAAAGAGAAAGCCCACCAAGGAGATGGATTGGCATAGTGATAGCAGCAACAGACTCAAGCATAGCAATGATTGTGAGGTTGGTACAGGTCTGAGCAGTGTTTTGTTATGCTGTGCATAGGTCGCTATGAGTTGGTACTGACTGGCACCTAACAAGAACAACTCTGATAGCGTAGTGGTTACAAATTGGGCTGCTAACCTCAAGGTCAGCAGTTCAAAACTACCAGCCGTTCTACAGGAGAAAGCTGAGGCTTTCTGCTCCCGTAAAAATTTACAGCCTCGGAAACCCTGTGCAGGGTCACTACGAGTCAGAACCGACTTCACAGTAATTAACAACAATGACAATAAAAACAAAAAACACCAAGATCAAGTTACCAGGATAGCATGTTAAGAGTAACTCTATTGTATAAAATAAATGATTGTGAGTACATGACCTATGATACAAAATCAGCTATCTTTGAGGAAGAGAGGAAATGGTCAGGATGCTGGATTTGGGGGATTTTTTCATGTGTCCTCTGTATCTTTCTACAGGGATTTTTTTTTAACCTTTTATTTTGAATTAAATGAAAGTTTACAGACAAGATCATAAGCTTTACATTTAAAAAATTATATACTTGTTTCATTGCAATAATTATAATCCCCTCCCTGCAGCAATTATCCTACTTCCTCCCCGTGACTCCTCATTTACATCTTATATTTCACAAATGAACAAAGCAAAAATATTTTATGCCCATACACAAAACAAAAAACATATTCATTGAAATGTCCAAAAGGCACATTCTACAAGCCAGGCTGCTGCCTACAGGGACAGAGCCTTACTCAGTCTATGGTCATAGAGCCTGAAGCTGTGAAGTTGCTCTGTCTCTCCATGACACCACCTTTACCACAGGCTCTGCTATCACAGCTCTTCTAGGTAGGGATGTCATGCTCCACTTATACTCTTCCTTCTTTTTTTAAAATTATTTTTATGTTCTTGCTTCTTGGTGGTCCTGAGATCATCTGTTCCTGAAATGAAAAATTAACTACTCCCCTCTTTTAGTTACACATCTTCCACAATTACAGCTGTGACAATTACAATTAATCCTGCTAACAATGACTCAAAAATGAATCTTAAAATCCTATCATCATTATCATCTCCATCCCCTTTCATCAGATTCACCTGGAAAAGAGGAAAACTATTCAGTGGGGATTCTACCTTAACCCTTCATTCTGAATCTAAGCACACTCATGAAAGCTTGTAAATCAGCCACTTCATGCCTTTATAGCCCCCTCCCCTTTAAAAAACAATTAAAAAAAAAAAGTTTTTATTGTGAATTGAGTGATAATTTACATGGGAGAGAATCAGCTTTACATTCATCCTACTGTATTTCATTTTATTGCAATGATTACAATACCCTCCATGAATCATCATTCAACAGCATTTGCTTCTAATCCCTCTGGTTGTTTGTTTGTTTTTTTTATGCATACTGAAGCACTCAGGAATATATACTCATTCAAACAAATAAAGGGTATACCCTGCAAGCCTGCCCCTGGTGGCCAGCATGCAACCCCTCTCCCTCTTTGAGTCTAGAGTCCCCAGCCACTTCATCTCTCCACATCATCATCTCTGCCTCCATCTCTGGCATCGCAGCTTCTCTGGATAGGGTCCCACACTCACTCTTCTCCCTTGGTCCCAGGGTCTTCTGCTCCTGAGCTGCAAGATCAACAATTCCCTTCCTTTTGTTACAAAACATCTACCTTGCAACATTCACAATCAGTCCTGATAGCAATTATTAACTATTAAACTACAAGAGTCTTACCCCCATCTCCTTTCACCAGTCCCATCTAGACAGGTTGGAAACCACTCTGGAGATTCTACCTTCCCCCGCACCCTCTGAAACTAAGCTCCCTCTTGAAAACTTGTAAACCAGTCACTTTGTGCCTTTGTTGTACACCCCTCCTACTTTGGGTAGTCAATATCTAAGTTCCCCATCCCTGTCAACCCTGCATACAGAAGGGGTGGGAACGATCCTTGCTGTAAAGATTTGTTCTCTTTTTTAAGCTACTACATCCATAAGTATAGGTCAAGTTCACCAATTTATAGCAGATTACACTTTTTTTCCTCTTCTCTCCTTCTCTAGTTGCGTTCTGATCATCCAGCCATTGAAGCTAGGTCAAATGGGTACTATCTGCAAGTTTGGGCATTCTTGTGCATCTCCCCTCACTTCACATAAGCTGGACACTTCACTCTCAGCTCTAGCCCTCTGTGGCTATGTCCCTGTCCCTGGGCTCAGGAATCCCCAGGTCTTGCTATACTGCTGGACAACCAGGTCATGATCCAGGTTGACAGGAGTCTATTGAACATGGTTGGACTTAGCTCACAGCTTCATTGCTGTTTTTCCCCCACTTCCAAATATGGGTAGACCAATGTGGTCACCAGCAAAATTATATGCCTGTTCATGTATTCCCTTTGAGTTTCAGTCTTGGAAGGGAGTTTGAACTGAGGGCACTTGATTGCTTGCCTTGATGGCTCCCCAGCAAACAACTTGCTTGTTCTTGTAGTAGTCAATCAGACTGCCGTTACTGTTTTTTTTTTTTTCTGCTGGTCTTTCTTTCAAGAAGTATTTTCTGTCCTCCAGCTGCTCCAGGTTGGTCTGCTTGTCTTTTCAAGTGGAAATTTCCCACCTCAGCAGATTCTGGATGGGGATCAGGATTCTATCAACTGTCTTTTGCAAAGCAAATACTCCACAGGAAGTCTCTTTCATTAGGCAACTTCTAGCCCCATTTTAGGTATTCCAATCAGTTATAGGCTGAAGACGTAGCCCCCCAAAAGGGCTGTCCCCTTTTTGATAACCAGTGTCTAAATTGCCCATCCTTATTAATCCAGTACACTGAGGAAACAAGCTTGTTCTTTGATATGAAGAATTCTTTCATTGCAGTTGGAATTTTGAGCAACTGCATTCATAAGCAAAAGCCCAGTGCATCAATTGTAGCAATTTATACTTGCTCACAGTATCAAACATCTATGTCTTCATCTGGTCGACTTCTGGTTAGCTAGCCATCCAAGCGAGATCAAATAGGTACTGGCTGAAAGTTTGGGAGTTCACAACACCTCCTGCACTTCAGACCAGCTGGCCACTTCACTCTTAGACCTAGCCTGCAGGGGCTAGACCAGTGCCCAGGAACTCAGGAGTTCACACATTTCCCTAAACTTCAGGCCAGCCAGCCTTCCTCTTCTCACACTCACCTTGAGGCCAACAGGTGTCAATGGAATATGGCCAAACTCTGCCTATGTCTTCGTGCTGCATTTCCCCAGCTACCACTCACAAGTAAACACAGGTGTTCACCAATGAGCACAGTAGACTGCTTGTGGGTTCCCTTAAGTTTCAGTCTTAGAAGGATGTTCTCCCTGATGGACTGACTTTTATTGCCTTTATGTCTTCAGAGCAAACAGTCTGCTTGAATTGCAAACAGCCAAACAGTCCGATTTTTTTTGTAGGTCTTTCTTTCAATAAGAATCTTCTGTTCTCAGAAGAGTTGGTTCTGGGTTGTCTGGGTTGGTCTGCATGTCTTTTTAAAGTGGGAATGTTCCAACTCAGAAGGTTCTGAATGGGGACTCCGGTTTCCACCTACGGTGCCATACTCTACAAAGGCTTAACAACTAATGCCCTGGGCAAATTCTAACTCCCATTTTAGCAATTCCAATCAGTTATAAACTGCAGATGGGTTTACAACCATGGAATAATTTCACCCAATAATTTAATCAGCTTAGTTTTGTTTCTTCCCACTTATTTTTATTTATCCTTTAGTGTATTTTAGCAATAGCCTTCTCTCCTCAATTTATTTCTTACATTGATCCTTTTAATAATTCTTTTTCTTTAGTAACTAATTCTATTATATACTTATATTTGAATTAACCATATGTAAGTTTCTATGTTTCTTTATAGAAATACCATCATGAAATCATTATGGTAGTTTTACTCTGTCCCAATTGCCCCTCCTACCAATTCTAGCTTTTCAGAGGCTTGGGATTTCTAGGTTCTTACTTCCTGAACTAGAAAGTGGAGTTGTGGGGCAGGATATTTCTCTAGCTCTCTTGAATAATCTAAATTGATGTAGAAAGAATGGAGCTAATGGAGAAGGGGAAGGGGGAAATGTCTACACTCAGAGAGTAACCACAGTGAGAAATCAGTGTCCAGCCAATTTCCCTAATACTGACTGACTCTCTTCCTGTCACACGGTTACACCTATTCCCTATTGCATTGTTCCAAGGCCAAAGGTCATGTGCTCAGTGGGTATGATTAGAGTTATTTAAACCTTAACATCTGCTTACAATTAGTACGAATCCTTCCAAGGTTCCGGTATATGATGCATTCTCATTCTTAGTTTCCAGAGCCATTGCACATGTTTTCCTAGATATTTCATAACATTTACAAGGATCTTTTGTGGCTATTGAAAAAGCAACACACAATATTGTCTTTGAAAAACCAGAAAATCTCCCACCCAAAAAAATACCCAAAATCCATCTACTTAGAGATAATCATTGTTATCTCATCGTTATATTTATTATTTCAATTCTGATTCTATGTCTATTTTTGTAAAGCTAGAATCAGTCTATTTGAAAACTGTTCCATATTTTAAAATGTAACAATATCGTAAATGTTTTTCATCCCATTTAATGTTCTTCAACAGCATAATTTTTGTTGCTATGTGGATGGAGTCCGGGAATGGCACTGTAGGATAAGCACTGAACTGCTAACTCCATGGTTGGTGGTTCAAAGCCACCAGCCACTCCTCAGAAATCACATATAGAGTTGCCATGAGTAAGAACCAACTCGATGTACTTATCAACAAATAGAATACTTTACCTATAATTGCAGAAAATTATTTTTCAAGTTTATAAGCACTGAATTCTCTCTCTCTCTCTCTCTCTA
>NW_006408528.1:12767963-12772667 GCF_000296735.1 Chrysochloris asiatica | reverse complement strand
ATCTTTCTCCCGCGGAGCGGCTGGTAGTTTCGAACCGCTGACCTTAAGGTTCGCAGCCCGATTCGTAACCACTACGCTACCAGTGCTCCTTAAACTATGTATATAACAACTTTATTCTTGAATTCCTTTGTTAGTGCTCCCCCCATTTTTCAAAAAAAACTAGATCATGTAGAAGTTTTATCACCTTTCTTAAAAAAAAATAACACTTAAAATATTTTTGGTAAAATTGAATTTTAATATAATTTCAAACTCTTATATAAAAGTTAAATGAATAAGAGAAAATTCACCAATTATTTATATCTTGCACTAAATGTTGCATTACTGGTGTTGCCAAGTGCCGTCTTGTCAATTCCAACTCATACCAACTCTGTATAGAGTTTTGAATAAAATTTGCATTTGTGCATAATATACAGACACATAATAGTATGTGTTATACTATTATGTGTCTGTATATTATGCACAACATATACTATTATGCAGCTGCATACTATGCACAAATGCAAATTTATTCATATGAATGAATGTACATATATATGTATGTGTTTTGTTTTTATTTTTATTTTTGCTTAATTATT
This sequence comes from Chrysochloris asiatica, assembly GCF_000296735.1. Taxonomy (NCBI): domain Eukaryota; kingdom Metazoa; phylum Chordata; class Mammalia; order Afrosoricida; family Chrysochloridae; genus Chrysochloris; species Chrysochloris asiatica. Next base: position 12,772,092 of record NW_006408528.1, on the reverse strand, counting down.
TAAAGTTGTAGATATCATGCCTATTTCCTCCACCCACACCCACCCACCAAACATGCCTCCGTGTGCATTTCTTAAAAGTATAAGGACATACTCTTACGTGTCCTAGTGTGGTGCTATGGGATCAGCACTGGACTGTGAGCCACAAAGTCATCAGTTCAAAGCCACCAGCTGCTTCTTAGAAACTTTATACAGGGTTGCTATGAGTTGGAAGTGACTCGACAGTGCTTTAAACAAACAACAACCACAGTACAAACTCAAAACTCTCTGCTATCAAATCGATTCTAACTCATAGTGACCCTGTACATCTTTATGGGAGCAGAAGCCCTTATCTATCTTTCATGGAGTAGCTGATGGATTTGAACTGTCGACCTTGTAGTTAGCAATCCAATGCTTATCCTACAGTGCCACCACACTATACTTGTCAAAATGAGGTAATTAAACATCAGTATGCTGTTTTTGAGTCCAGCATCCGTATTCTAGATGAGCCTGCTGAGACTGTAGAGGAGCCAGTGTTTGCTGTGGACTTGTCTATGAAGTCCTCCCCAGTTACTATCACTGCCTCACCTCCTTTGTACTTAGTATTTGTGACCAGGGTTGTGGTCCATGGCTCCACATGGGCTCTTCTTTATCCTTTTGACACATCCCGATGATTCTTTGAACACTTGCGTATTTTCTGATTGAATAAAGACTTTGGCACTCATACTTTCTCAGCTCCAGGCTTGGAATCCACCATTTTTCAGAGGAAACCTGGTTCCTTTTAGGGGAGAATGGCACTTAGACACCAAATGCTGAATGTTTTCTATGCTTATTACTTACTAGTGATGTGTCATTGCTTATCTAGTCCCTTACATCAAAGAGAAGTAGGAAATATCTATCTATCTATCTATCTATCTATCTATCTATCTATCTATCTGTCTGTCTGTCTGTCTGTCTGTCTGTCTGTCTATCTATCTATCTATCTATCTATCTATCTATCAAAATCTATATTTATTTCTGTATCTTTATCTGTATCTAAATGAATAACTATGAGTTCCACTTCCAAATCAGTACCACTGGATACATATTGGTCTTTTACTTTTCCATGTTACTATCCCAGCTTCAATTTTCTTAAACATTAAGAAACCTACCACCCATTATCTTCAATATTTTTACATATTTTCTCTAGCCTAGAATGAACAGCAGTTACATTCAGAATTAACTAATTCATGCCACTGAGAAAAGCAAACTTACTAGCAACAGTTCAGTATTTGTTTGTGAGTTGGTTGATTGGTTGGTCTTTGGCAAATGTATATATGGTAAATGGCATGAAGCCTCACTCCACAATTAATGAGTTTTAACAAACACATCCAAACAAACAAAAGAGCCAAACCAACTAAACCCACTACTGCTGAGTCAATTCTGACTCATAGTGATCCTATAGAACAGAATAGAACTGCCCCCATAGGGTTTCCAAGGCTTTAATCTTTATGGAAATGAATGACCACATCTTTCTCCCAGGGAGTGCCTAGTGGGTTTGAACATTTTGTTTAGCAACTATATGTTTTAACCACTGTGCCATCTAATACCCTATAAAAATAAGGGAAATCTCTGTCAATCCCACACCGAAACTACCATTGTCTTCATTTTTCTTTTTTTCAATCATCCATTAGTTTTGCCCAAGGTAAAACTTTATAAAAATGGAATCGTTCAGTCTGTATTCTTTTCTTTCTAGTTTCATTCTTTCAGCATAGTGATTATGAGATTCACCCAGGCTGTCATGTTTATTAGTATCAAAGAGCCAACTCTTGGTTTTATATACCATTAAAATATTTTTTTGACTAATAATTCATTATTTTCTTTTACCTGTATTTATTTATTTTTGTCCCAGAACTGGATTTGGTTTTAATGTCTTGGATTTTTTTTTTTTTTTTTTTACAAGAGTTGCTTTTATTTTGTTGTTGTGGTTGGCTATATGTAGAGCACACAAATTCAACAATATCTACATGTACACTTCAGTGACGTTGATTACGGTAATCAAGTGTTACAACCATTATCACCCACCTTTTCTCTCCCATTGACATAAGTTCCCTGTCCACTAACTTTCTTATTTAATCTTTTTTGTTGTCAATTTGATTCCATTTACATAGATCTTTAAAGAGCACAATGCTATGATAGACATTCTCTACTAGTTAAACTAAACTATTGAACATGGTGTTCCCCAAGATTAGGATCCTGAGCCCTCAGGCCCAGCAACTCATTCCCTTAAGATGTTTGGTAATGTCTAAGAAGCTTTCAGAATTTTGCCCTTGTATGCTCCACCATGGAGTTCTGGTGTGGTACTGTATGATAACCACTAGACTGCCAACCAGGAAGTCAGCTATTCAAACCCATCAGCCATTCCTCAGAAACATCAGTCAAAACCAACTTGACAGCGCTTAATAGAAACAAGAATAACCACTCCAACACATTCATAGATGTTTGCGGCAAATGTAAACCCCCATGTACAAACATCCTCTGTCAAACCTTTATATATTTGTGGAAATACTCTCAGTCTCCATCCCATACCCATTCAGCTTTTGTATTTATCCATGTATCTATCCATTGTTTTCATTTTTAGGTACCATCAAGTCAGTTTTGGCTAATAGCAGCCTTATACACACAGAAAGTTCCACTGCCCAGTCCTTTGCCATTCTCACAATTGTTGTTACACGTGAGGCCATTACTGCTGCCACTGTGTCAATCCATCTCAGTCCATTTTGAATTCTCTTCAGCAAAATTTAGCTTGCTGTGATATTAATGATATTGTTAAATGATTTCTGCATTCCATTGGCTCACCTCTCTTTGGAATGGGCACACATAATGAACCTCTTCCAATGAGTTGGCCAAGTAGTTGTCTCAATTTTCTGCAATAACAGAGTTGTGCCCTCTATCTACCCGACGATAACTGTTATTGCAAGATTGTATACATAAAGTTGTTTACCTCTATTCCCTTTCATTCTTATGACCCTCCCTATATCTAATGCTTTATATTTAATGTGTGTGTTATTTACTTTAATCCTTGCTTGATTCCTCCTTGCTGTATAAAAAAATATATTTAAGATTGGTGGTGGTGGTTGTGTGCCATCGAGTCAGTTCTGACTCATAGAGACCTTTTATAGGGTTTCTGAGGCTGTAAATCTTTACAGAAGCAGAATGTCTCATCTCTCTCCTGAGAGCAGCTGGTAGACTCTAATCGCTGACCTTGTAATTTGCAGCCCAGGTTGTAACCCACTATACCATCAGAACTCCTTATATTTAAGATTATTTTTATTAATTTTTGTCTTGGGGCCTACTACCTAGGCTTCCGTTTCATATCTTTTTTTCTTCTTCTTCTTCTCATCATGATGTTTATTTGGTTCCATTGTGAGCATTTTTTTAAAAACCATTTTATTGTGAATTGAGTGAAGGTTTACAGACAAATGATCAGTTTTACATGCAACAAATCATATACTTTGTTTCATCTCAATGACTGCAGTCCCTTCTATGTAACAAAGTCATCCTGCTTCCTCCTTGTATTTCCTGTTTTCATTCCACCCATTTTCCCAACCCTTCTCAATTTTGACCTTAGGTAAAATGTTGCTCTTTTAGTTTTGAGTGAGTGACCATCCATCACTCATATTAAGAATACCTTACTAGTGTTTTTGTCCCCCTAACATACTTATCTACTGTTTGGATGAAAGTCGGGCCACAAAGATGTGTTCCTTTCCAGACCTGAAGGGTGGTCAAGGGCCATAGTCTCAGGTTCCTCCAGGATCTTTCTGACCAGTATGCCTGGTCTTTTTTTTTTTTTTTTAATTTTGAGTTTTGTTCCATCTGGGACCTTCTAATGTGATCCTTTTCAGAGCAGTTCGTAGTGGTAGCCAGGTACCATCTAGTTCTTCTGATCTCAGAGTTGTGGAGATTGGTATTCATATGTTCCATTAGTTCATTGAACTAATTGAGTCCAAGTATCTTCGATTCTCATCACTCCTCGTTCTTCTGTACGTGGATATACCAGTAGCTAGTAGCTACACCTTAGATTAAGGAGCTCTGGTAGCGTAGTGGTTACGAATCGGGCTGCGAACCTTAAGGTCAGCGGTTCGAAACTACCAGCCGCTCCGCGGGAGAAAGA
>NW_006408528.1:12754073-12766893 GCF_000296735.1 Chrysochloris asiatica | reverse complement strand
GACCCTGTACAGGGTTTCCGAGGCTGTAAATCTTTACAGGAGCAGAAAGCCTCATCTTTCTCCCGTGGAACAGCTGGTAGTTTCGAACTGCTGACCGTGAGGTTCGCAGCCTGATTCGTAACCACTACACTACCAGAGCTCTTACTATTGTCAATAGTGCTGTGATATATAATTCTCACTTGTGTCCTGGCTTTTATTTCTCATGGACATATATCCAGTAGCTGGATTGCTGGGTCATAAGGTATTTCTAGTTCCAACTTTCTGAGAAAGTGCCATGCGGTTTTCCACAGTGACTGAACCATTTTAAAGTCCCAACAGCAACATAGGAGGGTCCCAGTCTCTCTACACCATTGTTAGCATCTGTTGTTTGGGAACTGAATTCTTCCTTGTTTTCTTTGACCTTTCTCTCAATCATTTGGAGGTACCCAGATATCAGTCTTTTCAATTCTTTCTCAGTTAGTTCCAATACCTTTATTCTTCAAAAAAAATTTTTAGCTTTGCCTTTTGGTCACTTGGTTGAGCTACTCTGTCTTGCTTCTTTGTGTGAACAGGAATTATCTGCTGTTTTCTAATATTGGAGTGAGTGTTGTTGTATTTGTATTCATTTGATGATTGCATGTTGGTATATTCTTAGGCACTCACCGACTGCCTCTGGGTGATTGTGATCAGGAGATGAGTATATGCACCATTCTCTGTTTGCTGCTCATGCAGTTCATTTCAGGATGGATTTAGTTGATGTTGGTCATTGTAATTGATCTGGTGTATAGCATCTGGGATTGGCTGGTTTCCAATGGGTGGGCTGTGGAGTGTAGAGTGTTTGGTTGTGACAGGGCTGTATGGGTGCAGTTGCTGTCTCTTGTCAGGTGAGGTAAGAAGAGAAAACACACACACAAGATAGAAGAAAACTAACATAAACCACCAAACAATATTGAAAAAAGAAAATAGTGAAGAAAAAAAAAAAAAAGCAGGCAATAGCTAAAAGAAGAATTAAAAAAAAAAACAAAGAGAAAATAGGGAGAGGAAAATATAAAATAATAAAAAAGAGAAAAATAAAAAGAAAGAAAAAGATCTTAACAGGAGTAGGGAGAGGAATGAATAAAAGTGAAAGAAACCAGAGAGGAATAAACAGCAACAACAAACAAGGAGGATATAAGAGAAAAAGAAAGAAGCAGCTGCAGTTGGAAAAGAGAAACAGAGGAAAAAATGAAGGAGAGAGAGAATGTTTAGAAAGCAAGAGGGAGAAAGGCATGAGAGAAACAAAATAAACAAACAAAAACAATGAAAGATTAAGAAACAAAAGCAGGCCAAATGCCAGACCCAGAGAAGAGAAATTTCTGGGATATCCTGCCAGTCAAGGACCTCACATCATTGATGGGTGGGTAAGACAGTAATAATCAACCCTAGATGGAGTTCCTGTAGGGATAGGTGTTGCCTGTTCTGGGTACTCAATCTAGAACTAGTCCATGCATACCCCAAAGTAGGTGGGGGATCAGGCTACTTCTGTTCCAGAGGGGAGTCAAGGTTATGATGTCCCTCTAGTCCAGAACTGACCAGAACTGGCTGTGCGTGTTTGGAATAGGCCACACCTGATTCCAGGATCTGGGATTGGTGCTGCCAGCTCCTCACTCACTTTGATCTGACAATTCCCTTCATTACTTTGTTCCTGTTGGTCAGAATTTACAAATGTGAATTTGATGCTTTGGCTCAAGGATTCTGAAAATGTCATCATGGATAATTTAGAGAGAATTTAAGAAAGATCGTTTGTACTTGCTTACTCTTCACTTTACTAGAATTAGTCATCATGTTTAAGGGTTTAGATCTTTTTGACATAAAAAATATTTTTGGATTAGGATTTCCATACAAAGTACCTACTATCACATAATCATTGATTTTCTACATTCAAACCCAAAACCAACAAGCAAACGCCATTGAGTAGATTCTGACTTAGGGCAATCCTATAAAAGATCTGCTCTTACATAAATCTTGGGCAGTTTTTCATCTAATTATTAAGTTCATTTAACAAAATCTCTATTTATTATTTTCAAAACTGCTGAAAATGCAGTGAAAAAATATTGTAGCTCTAGTTCATTCTGAATTTGCACAGTTCTACTTTGCTGATTGGCAAAGTGGCAGCATCAACGGGCTCAAACATGGCAACAATTGTGAGGTTGGCCAGGATCTGGCAGTATTTCATTCTGTTGTGCATAGGGTTGCTATGCGTCGGTACTGACTTGATGGCACCTAACAACAAAAATAACAACATTGTTTCATAGGCTATCTGGGTTTTTTTTTGCTGTAATTTTTTTCCATATTTATTTTTTACTAACTAAAAATAACTAATAAATAAGAAAATGAACATCTCCTCAACCCAAACACTTACTTAAATGCATTTTTATCCTTGGCAATTAAGCTAATATGAATTATTTGATGATTGTATCTAGATATTGCTAACAAATAAAATCATATATCTACAAAAACAAGAGATCTCCAGTTTGAATCAACCAAATAGCATTAACCCAATAAATGTTCAAATGGGTCTATGTTAGTAATGCTTTTAAAAGCAAGAATAGAGATAATATCAAAATCAAACTCAAAAGTTTGACTTGAGAAACTTGCTACATAAAAAAGAAAATTTCTTTCCTGAACAAAAAGTGTATGTTGCATTCGACTTGAATTGGAGACATCAGTATAAATTCATGTTCAGGTTAGTACAAATACTGATGGTTATATATAAAATATAGATTTATTTCAACATGAGTCAGTATGTATATATATATATATATATATATATAATATGTATATATACATATTGTTGTTGTTATGTGCCATGGAATCGATTCCGACTCATAGCGACCCTGTACAGGGTTTCCGAGGCTGTAAATCTTTATAGGAGCAGAAACAGCTGGTTGTTTCCAACTGTTGACCTTGTGGTTCGCAACCCAATTCAAAACCATTACGCTACCAGCTTATATATATATATATATAAGCTCTGGTAGCGTAATGGTATATATATATATAAGCTCTGGTAGCGAAATGGTTATATATATAAGCTATGGTAGCGTAATATATATATATTATTTCTCAGTCTGCCACAAATTCTGGAAACAATGGCACCCCGTAGTTAGGAGGGCAGCTAGCGTCTACATCTTGGTTTCTAATACTGTTCTCCAATAAAAGGCTTCAGCACTCTTTTAAAGGTCTGATTTTAGGAATGAGGCAGAAAACACACAAGGACAGCGTGAAGTAGCATGTGGAGCTATAAAGAAAGTACTCAAAAGAATTAAATTAGCAAAACACAGGATGGGGCATATCAATGGAGCTCAGAAGCAATCTGAAATAGTTCTCAGTGACCAGATGGCAATAGCTTTGAGCAACAAAATAAGTAAAGCAGTACTGGGTTACAACACAAAGTAAAGTATAATATCTCCAAGTCCATGCTGATAGAAATAAATGATTGGTTGAATGAATAGAGTGGTAGTGGCGTGCAGTGGAGTTGGTTCCAACTCATAGCGACCCTGTATAGGGTTTGCTACCAGAGCTCCTTAAATAAATAGAATAAAAGAGGAAAATCTCCTATGCAGAAGAGTTCCAAAATAGTGTGTGTAGATACTTCAACCCCAAGAGCATACATAACTCCACTCCTTACTTATGGACTGCAAATAGTAGCTTCCTTCCAAAAAATACAGTATAGAAAAAAAAAAAAAAGGTGTTGGGGCAGGAAACTGAATCTATGGTAGAGAAATCTGACAAACACTATCTTAGCCAGATGATGAAGATTAACAACAACAGTAACTAGTGATGTCAATAGTATGTTCCTCTTGATATAATTTACCTCTATGGTCTTCTTCCTCAAAACCCTCTGTCTAATCATTGAAAAATATGAAAATTTCAACCTCTGTCTAATCATTGAAAAATATGAAAATTTCAACAGAAGAGCATTCTGCAAAATACCTGACCTGTGCTCCTCAAAACTGTCAAGGTCATTAAAAACAAGGAGCAGCTCATAAACTTGCACTAGGAGCCTAGTGAACTATGACAGCTAAATGTAATGTGCTCTCCTAGAAGGGATCCTTCTAGGAGACATTAGGAAAAAACTAAGGAAATATAAATAACATGTGGACTTTAGTTAATGATAATTTATCTATATTATGATATTGATTGTGTGATAAACAATTTATTAATTGTGTTAAATGTCTCATACTAATATAAGAGGTTAATACTGAGGAAATTTGGGTGTGAGGTATATGGGAACTGTATATTTTCTCAATTTTTCTGTAAATCTAAAATTTCTAAAAAATAGAGTTAAATTTTTATTTCCATGTGATATATTTTGAAGTCTAAAGAGCTCTGCTGGCTTGGGATTGTATGTATAAAATCTAAGCAGCCTAAAGGTCAATTATATTGAGTTCATAGTTATTATTCTTTCCTTGGCTTCAAATGCTAACTGTATGCTTTGGATAAAATGATTCAGAGTTATTTATTTTCACTCCCTTAGGCGAGAGCTTCTGCAGGTACTCTTCAATATGCTATTCTGTACCCTCTTACCGGACTATTTTTTAATAAAAAATTTTTCAGAAACAGTACACTATGGAGTTGGGTTTTCAACTTTATTGAATGAAGAACATTAGTTCTTTCTGTTACAGGTTCAGAGTTAATCTTACATTCAAATTGCAGACCTCACATATATTACTTTCATAACAGCAGTGAAAGGAAAAGGTGTCTTATGAGATAAACAAACTGTGACTTCAGCTATGGACTGAAAGTAACCCTGAAATAAGAAACTCCAAGTAAAGCATTGGTACAAAGTATTCCAGCAAATTAACATCAGCTGTAGCGGTCCTGGTGTGGTGCTGTAGGGTAACCACTGAACGACTAATAGGGTCACTATGAGAACTGACTCAGTGACAATAACAACAACAGAACAAAAATAAAATAAATAAAACAACACAAAGTACATTATCAATGAGAAATATCGACAAATGCGAGAAACAACATTTATGTAATAAAAGTATCACCTTTGTTTAGGATTTCTCAACATAACAAAGCAATGTATGTGGGGACATGCTTGCTATATTTACATTAACATACAATCAATTGAAGTTGGCATTGCTAAGGAAAATTATCCAGAATTGGAACAAGGACCAAAACATGACTGCATGTCCTTTCACTCTCATGTTGGAATAGTGCCTAACAGGGGCCCACTCAAGGATTAGTTCATTCTCTAGAGGATGCAGCTGTATTTGACTTACTAGCTACCTTTGATTAGGGCCCAAGCTCTGTGAATTACATGTCAATGTATAGATTTTTTTCCAGTAGAGGTGCAAATGATTTCTTTCTGACAGAAAGGATCACCTCAAAGGTTATAGTGTTATTGCCCTGTAGGACACCAATCAGTTTTGTCGCTTACTGTCTTAGCTAGTCTTTTCTTTCCTGACTGACTGAATATAGGTCAAATAATCAGCATCTTACTTTCATTTGTATACATGTACTCTCTCCACACACACACATACTTATGTACATATACAGTCATGAGCTACATATCTGTTCAGGCAATGTCTGATCTGATTATACATCCATGAGGTTACACTAGAGTTCAGAAATCGCAATTGTAGAATAGGCAGAGTGAAAACAATAGTCTTCTGCAAGCTGCAAGCACTAATGCCCTTTACATACAAAACAATTCTTAAGCAAGGTATATGATGTGGTACAGTACATATTGGGTTGTTGGTTATGTGCCGTGGAGTCGATTCTGACTCATAGCTACTCTGTATATGGTTTCCGAGACTGTAAATCTTTACAGGACCAGAAAGTCTCAGTTTTCTCATGCAGAACAGCTAGTAGTTTCGAACTTTGAAGTTAGCAGCCCAACTTGTAACTACGAGGCTACCAGGGCTCCTCATAGTATATATGTAACCTATTATATGTATGTATGTATGTATGTAACCTATTAAATCTATTATGTGTGTATGTATGTATGTATATAACCTATTATATCCATGTCTTCACAGTCATAATAACAAATGCCGATAGTACTGGCTTAAGGAGTCTTGGAATTAATGCACTGGACTACAAGGTCAGTTTGAACAGCTCACCAGCCACTCCTTGGAAACCCTACACAGGGTTGCTGTGAGTCAGAACCAACTCAATGGCACTTAACAACAAGCACATGTTACTGGCTTATATATGTACTGTAATTTGTGTCTACAAAGTTTACTGTATAACTGTGTATGCTTAGACTAGGAGGCAACAGCATCCAATCTTGTGTATTGCCCATCTCTTGAGTGTTGTAGAGTTATCTCTGTTTAATTTTCTTCGAGAAATATTACTGTGGAGTGCATCATGACTCCCAGATGCAGTAAAACCAGTGCTAGTGAGAGCAACAGCAGGAAGTAAAGGAGAAGCATTGATTTGGAAGTGAAACAAAAAGTTATTGAAAACCACAATGGTGGAAAACCAGTGAATGTTGTTGCTCACAATTTAGACATGTTGCATTCAACAATCATGAGGACCTGCAAAAACTAAGAAAAACTTCCCTGAACTTGTAAAAGATCTATTAATATCTGAAAAGCTATAGGGCTTATGTGAACGGGACGTTATCCTATACGGAAGAATTGTTAATGTTGTGGATTGAGGACCAAACACAATCATGTTGACAATCACTGTTAAGGCACAAAGCTTATTCGAGATGATTTAAGCAAAAGCAAAACCAGACTATTGATAAAGTGTTCATACAACAGCCAAATCACATAATGTCCAGTGCTGACCCTATAACACCATACATACTCTCTGAAATGGGTTACTGAAAGAAAGGTTTGTGCTGAAAGGCATAGTTTTCATGTTACATTATTGTCACTAGAGTTCTTGGCTTCCCTGCTGCTATGAGGTCTGACCTCATTTGCTATGATTATGAGGTTGACTAAATCCAATATTTGTGCTCTATTATCAGAAAGAAATGGCTCAACTTTTGCAAAGTTGAACAGTCTGACCTTGTGACGGATGAACAAGTTGAATGTCCCATAAGCTTTCATAGCTTTTAAGCAATTATGAACTGAAGAAAGTGATTTTGTTTAGCATTTTCATTCTTTGAAAGAAAACCACTTCATTAATGAAAATTAATATCTACTCATCTCTCATCAAATATTATCCTCAAGGGAATGAAATAGATTTCAATCCGTGGGTTATATGGGAGAAATTATATGATTAATTAGCATTATTATTTATCATGTAGTCATTTTTTGTTAATTGCTCCTGTTGTGATACAATCACTGTGGGATCGAAGTACATTATACAAATAATTGAAGTACATAAACAGAATAACTAAACATTAAACTTCATTAAATATTCATGTAGACAAATTGCAAAGAACAACAAGTCATCTGGCTGCTCAGTCAGCCTAATAATACAGGTTCACAAAATGACAGTCATCCTGAAAACACCCCTGGATGTGGTTTCCAAGGCAAGATAAAGATATTTCAGCAGAAGTTTCAATGCTACTATAAGTGATATTGATAATGAAAAGGCCCTAATTTTTTAGTTCTTTAGAAAACACAGCCAGCATTTAAAACATAAGTGGTGATAGAAATGCAAATCACCTCAGTGGCAGTCTCTTGCTTCTCCTACTTAACTTCATTTGTTAGGTTGTCAGTGGTTTAAAAAAAGAAAAAAATATATATATTTTTGTAATTATCTAGTTATTTTTAAGAGCCAATAATGGCATGGTTGTATTATCTGCATATTGTAGGTTGTTAATGAGTCTTCCTCCAATCCTGATGTCACATTTTTCTTCATAGAACCCAGCTTCTTAGATGATTTGCTAAGCATACAGGTTGAGTAAGTATGGTGAAAGAACACAGCCCTATCGCACACCTTTCTTAATTTTAAACTATTCAGTGTTCCCATGTTCTGTTCAAACAGCTGCCTCTTGGACAATGTACAGATTCCTCATGAGCACAATTAAGTGTTCAGGAATACTCGTATTTCACAATGCTGTCCATAGCTTGTCATGATCCACACAATCGAAAGCCTTTGCATAGTTAATAAAGCACAGGTCAACATTTTTCTGATATTCTCTGCTTTTAGTCAAGATCCATTGGACATCAACAGTGATATCGCACATTCCACGGCCTCTTCTGAATCTGGCTTGCACCTGTGGAAGTTCTCTGTCAATGTATGCTTGTAGCCGTTTCTGTATTACTTTTAGTGAAGCTTTACTCGCATGGGATATCAAAGATATTGTCCGATGCTTGCTGAAAGTGAAGAAGACTTAAAATATTTACTGATGAAGATCAAAGACAACAGCCTTCGGTATGGATTGCAACTCAATGCAAAGAAAAGAAAAATCCTCTCCACTGGACCAATAAACAACATTCTTATCAACAGAGAAAAGACTGAAGTTGTCAAGGACTTCATTCTTCTTGGATCAACTATCAACACTCATGGAAGCAGCAGTCAAGACATCAAACGACGTATGGCATTAGGCAAATCTGCTGCACAAGACTTGTTTAAAGTGTTGAAGAGCAAAGATGTCAGCTTGAGGACTAAGATACACTTGCGTGCTTGACCCAAGACATGGTATTTTCAATAACTTCTTATGCATGTGAAAGCTGGACAGTAACTAAGGAAGGTTGTAGAAGAATTGATGCTTTTGAGTTCTGGTGTTGGAGGAGAATGTTGAAAGTGTCATGGGATGCCAAAAGAACCAATAGATCCATTTTGGAAGAAGTGCAGCCCGGGTGCTCCTTGGAGGCCAAGATGGCCAAACTTCACCTCGCGTACGGACCAGCCACTGGAGAAGGATATCATGTTTGGTAAGGTGGAGGGTCAGAGAAAAATAGGAAGACTCCTAACAAGATGGATTGACCAAGTGGCAGCATCGATGGACTCAAGCGTGGCAGCAGTAGTGAGGTTGGCCTAGAATCAGGCAGTGTTTCAGTCGCAATGAGTCGGTATCAACTCGATGGCACCTAACAACAACAAATGGCATGGTTGGAGTCCTGGTATGGCACTGTAGGATGTAGCACTGGGCCAAAAAGTCGGTTTGAACTGCAAGGTCGGTGGTTCAAACCCACAAGATGCTCCTTGGAAATTCTGTACAGGGTTGTTATGAGTCAGAGCCAATGCAAAGGCACTTAAGAACAACAACAATGGCATGATTAGAATTTGAATGCCAGATTTTAATGCCACATCCAGCCTCTCCAAAAAATGTTTCTCCACGTAAATCTCATTATGGATAAATATTTCCCCATTAATAAAATAGTTAGAAAAAATGAAAGATAATAAAAGATAGACACTGTTTTGTAATTTTAAGACACCATTAAGTTTTTAAGAAATTAATTTTGTAGGAACTGTTTTTCCCCCATACCATTATTATTCCCCAGCTCCCCCAAATTCTAAGTTTTCTGACTTAAGTTCTTTAAATAGAATTCCCAAGAGAAACATTTGTGCCTAAAACTTTCTCATAGAAGTAAAAAAGAGCAATAGAAATAAAACACAACAACAAATGAACAAATTAAAGGCTAAATAAACATGTCTGCTGTCTGAGAAGAGTTACTCATGCCTTTTTAAATCCTTATTTTGACTGTGTCACTTCAGATCTTGCTTTTATTAAAAACTTGTTTCATGTTTCAGCATGGGGAACAATATTTTCAAGGCTTTACTTTCATAAAGGAGCCCTGATGGCACAGTGGGTTATACACTGAGTTGCTAACCAAACGTTTGAGGGTCGGAACCTACTGCAGGAGAACGATGAGGCAGCCTGCTATCATGAGAATTTACAGCCTGAGAAACATGGAGAGGTTTACTCTGTCCCAAAGGGTGGCTATAAATTGGAATTGACTCGACAGATTGACTTTCATAGGAACAGGCTGTGAATACACACACACACACACACACACACACATATATGTGTGTGTGTATGTGTGTGTATTTCTCAATGATTCAGGCCAATAAAGAACATTAATATGAAAAATGAAATACCATGACTAACCCACTCATCCAGGAATGTGGTGACTCTAGAAGATAAGACGTGGACTGCAAACCACAGGGTCTGTACTTCAGGGAGAGAGACATAAGGCTTTCTGCTCCCACAAAGATGAACAGACTCAGAAACCCTATGCAGGGTGGCTATGTTGTTATGCCATTGAGTAGAGTCTGTTACAACCCATAGTGATCCTGTATAGGGTTTCCTAGGAGTGGCTTATGAGCTTGAACTGCCTCACTTGTGGTTCAAACGGACTTTGCAGTCCAGTGCATTAACCCACAGTACCACGCCAGTGTCACTGAGTTGGAATCAATTTGATGGGACTTACCAACAACAACAACAACAATCTATTCACCTGAGATAGAGATAAGTCCCACCTGCAAAGAAGTGAATGTGGCCCTGGTGGTGGTGCTGGTGGTGGTTATGTGCATGGAGTCGGTTCCGACTCATAGCGACCCTGTTCAGGGTTTCCGAGGCTGGAAATCTTTACGGGAGCAGAAAGCTTCATCTTTCTTCCGCGGAACAGCTGGTAGTTGCTAAGCACCATCAAGGTGATTCCGACTCATAGGGTTTCTGAGGAATGGCTTCGGGATTTGATGTTCCTACCTTGCGGTTAGCAGTTCAGTGCTTATACTATAGTGCCACACCAAGACTTTATAGTTTTTATTACTGAAGCAAATTATATATATATATATTTTTTTTTTTAATTAATTTTTTTTTTACCAAAAGCCAATGTTTCAAGCTTGTCTTTGGGTTTTTCAAATACCTTTAGAGACAAGTAGATAACTCTATCATTAGAACAGTCTTTATGAAGTTCAGAAATATGAATGATACAAATAAGACCGATAAAAAGGCCAATAGCACAGGTTTGGGGGTTAGGAATCTCAGTTTCCGGTAGCAGCTACTTTCTAGGTGTGCCATGAGGACATTAAAAAATTACTTGGACTGTTTTCCTAAATGACAAATCAGAAGACCCAGTAAGCTGCTAAATGTCTAAATTCTCTTCCATTTCACAATCCTTTCTCTAGTTTTTGTTTTTTTTTTCCAGCATGAAAAATAAATTCCAAATAAAATCCAGATGAAAGTATCAATGAACATCGGAAATTTAAATATGGAGTCTTGGTGGCACACTGGTTAAGACCTTTCTTCTAAATAAGAGGCTGGTGGTTTGAATCCATCCAACAGCTCCAAGGGAGAAAGACCTGTCAATTGGCTCCCATAAAGAGCACAGCCAAACAAACCCTATGGAGCAGTTCTATTCTATCACATGATATTGCTATGAGTTGAAAATTGAGTCAACAGCCCCTAACAACAACAAGGTTTAAACAGATACTTCTTACAGTGAGGGGTAAAAAGAAAACAGTTGGAATTGCATATGGTTTTTACCCTTAATCAAAAATCTAAAACAATCAAGAAATTGCTTCCTTTGTTATACAATTATTAATTCTTTTTAGGAGAACTGTTAAGTTTATTTAAGAATATTTGTAATTGTACCAGTTGAGACAAAATTGTAACTCTCTGAAACTTGGTGTCAGAACAGCACAGGGGTGGTGTCTGGCCTCTACTGATTCATAAAGTGAGAAGTTGAATCAAACTCATCAACTCAAGGCCCATTCCTATAAGACTAAAGTTAGACATACCTCCATCCTTTTTTTTTTTAAAAAAAAAAGCAATTCTGACACCATCAAGTCACTCTCTGCTTTTCTGCTGGGTTCAGAAATTCATTGCAATGGCCACACAGAACTCACAGACAATATTCATGATTATGGAGTTTATTAGGAAAGTCAACAGGTTGCAATTCAAGATCATTAGCGCCTCTTCTCAGCTGTGTCCAGAGGCACACCTCTCTCTGGTACTCAGCATCAGAGAGATATGTAACTCCCTGGCCTCTGCCATGCTCATGCAATGTTATAAAGCTTCTTTAGTTCTGCTGATCGATGCCCCAAGGATATTCCATTTACCATGAACCTTAGCCCAAAGGCACTTAGTTTTAGCTCCATTGGTCAGCAGACCTAGTTCCCCCAATTAAGTCCCTGGAGACACTCCACTCTGCAAGCGATCATTTTGCCCAAAGCCACCCAACTTTACTTTCTCTGTGGGCCTGGAAGTCCATCATACTGTCTCAGTCTCTTGATGCTGCTGCTTCTGCTGCTGCAGCTAACTTCTCTGCCACTCCTATGGTGTTCTGTCCCTGACTCCTGGATTGAGGAGACTCAACATGCAGGAAATTTGGGGCTCAAAGGATTAGCTCTGTTCCTGGCTCTTCTTTCTGGATGGTAGTGAGATTCCATTACTACTCCTTTTACTAGGATCTCATCACTAGGATCATTTTAAACTTAGTGGAATGGCAAAGTGGACCAATCCCCACATTACAGTACTGGACACCCTCTTTTTATATGTCTACCCAGTCATTTGGTGGAAATTACAAAGACTATGGCTAGAAGATACATAACGAGAAAATAACTGCACTATACTTGGGCTAGCTGTAGTTTTGATACTTTGACTGAAAATTTAATTGCTAAAAGCTATGCTAAGAACTATAAAATACATTTTAAAAATAAGCACCTCACTGAATTAGTCACTTATTTGCAAATATTATTAGTACTAACAAACAAGAATCAGAATACCATTCACTTTAGAGTATGGTTAATGAAAACATTAGTACAATCTGCTTAGGTTTCAAAAAACTAAAAATGTGTTCTTCATGATAAATTTTATCAATTTTTGATTTTGAGGTCTCTAATCTTCCTTCGATCAAACATGCAATCAAGATGTATTGCTCATTACTGGTGACTGGAATGCAAAAGTAGGGAGCAAAGAGGAGGGACCAGTAGTTGGAAA
>NW_006408528.1:12724840-12751858 GCF_000296735.1 Chrysochloris asiatica | reverse complement strand
GGTGAGGTTGGCCCAGGATCGAACATTGTTTCGTTCTGCTGTGCATGGAGTCGCTATGAGTCGGTTCCGACTCGATGGCACCTGACAACAACAACAATCTTCCTTCAGGAGTTCTGGTGTGGCACTGTGGGCTAATGCATCAGACTGCAAAGTCATTTGAACTGCAAGATCAGTGGTTCAAGCTCACCAGCTGCTCCTTAGAAACCCTATACAAGGTCGCTATGGGTCGGAATTGACTTGAAGGCACTTAACAACAACAGTCTTCCTTTCCACATAAGAGCAATGTAGTGTTCCATAATTCCCATTCTTTGCAGTGTTATCCATAAATTTTTATGGAAACTTAATTATGATCATGAGGAACCTGTGTTTAAGACGCAGTCATTTGAACAGAACAAGGGGATTCTAGGTGGTTTTAAATCAGAAAAAGTGTTTGGCAAAGTTGCATCTTTACTATGAACTGCCAGAAAAACAATGACAAATCTGTCTTGGATGGAGTCTGGTCAGAATACTTGTTAGAAATGAGGTTAATAAGACTTTGTCTCACTTACTTTGGACATATTATCAGGAGGGACCAGTTCCATAAGGAAGATATTATGCCTGGTAAAGTAGAGGGTCAGCAAACAAGGGAAAAACTCTCAATGAGGTGGATTGACACAGTGACTACAACAACACAGTCCCCATATGATGACAGTGCAGAACCAGGAAGTGCTTCATCATGTTGTGCATAGGGACACAACCTAACAACAATAGAAACAAGCCTCCTTTAGGAGACCTGGTGGCATTGTGATTAAATGTTTGACAGCTAATTAAAAGGTCAGTGGTGAGAGCCCCTTCAGGGAAGAAAGATGTGGGAGTTGGCAGAGATTTACAGCCTTGGAATCCCAAAGGGCAAGTTTTACTCTTGTCTACAGGGTCACCAAGAGTTGAATTGACTCTACAGCAGTGGTTTGGTTTTGGTTTGAAATCCTCCTTTAAAAAAAAAAAAAAAAAAAAAAGACATTTAAGCCATTCCTTCAGGATTATTAATGGCCAAGTAAATGTGTTCTGACTGAACAATCTTGCACCATAACTAAGCCAAACAAACAAACAAACAAAAAGTAGATTATTCCAAGAAGAATTAAACCATGGTTCTTTCCATTAGTGTTGCCATTCTATACAGAGACCTTCTCAATTTTCACTGGACATAGTTTCTACGGTAACTAAAGAATGTACTCTGATGAGTCTTAAAACAAATAATCTTTGCTTCTTCCAAGTGGGCAACAATTACCTCTATAATGTTTAATGGAAGACATGTGAATCTATTTTGGTTTTAGACAAAAGCTGGACACAACCATTTCTTTGAATTATAGAAAAGTTTGAAAGGTATATATAAAGGGGTTTCAAACATTCATGGACAAATGGAATTAAAAACAATGACATTTTTTATGATTTCTTTTGAAGCTCCCTCACATTAGTAAAGTTGAGGTTTATAGGGGATACTAAGATACATTCCAGCTGTCTTAGCTTTCTCAAGGTGTCTTGTACTGAAAAGAGGAATACATTATTGTGTGATGTTAAGTATATTGTGCTAACATGAAGAACAAAACCTCTTTAAAGTGCGCAAGAGCAGAAATGTCAGCTTGAGGACTAAAGTGTGCCTGACCCAAGTCATGGTAATTCCAGTAGCCTCTTACACATGTGAAAGTTGGACAATGAAAAAGAGAGACTGTAGAAAATCTGATGTATTTGAGTTATGGTGTTGGAGGAGAATGTTAAAAGTACCATGGACTGCCAGAAGAATAAAACAACTCTCTGTTGGAAAAAGTATACTCAGAATGTTCCTTAGAAACCAGCATGACAAGGTTTAGGCTCTCATATTTTGAACATGTTATCAGGAGCAACCAGTCCCTGGAAAAAGACTTCTTGCTAGGTAAAATGGAGGGTCAGTGCAAAAGGGGGAAAACCTCCAATGAGATGGACTGGCACAGTGGTAGCAGCAATCGACTCAAGCGTAACAATTATGAGGATGGCACAGAATGGGACAGCGTTTTGTTCTGTTGTACATACAGTCTTTATGAGTCAGAACCCATGAAAAACAAGACTAATTTTCTTAATCTAAACACATACAAGAGGTCGTCAAAAGTTCAAGGAAAAATTCCACTGGGTTTTCATTCCATTTTTTCATGAACTTTTTGAAGCTCCCTTATATATTATTTCCATTTTCATTGCAGATTTTAAGTTAATTATTTCTTATGAAAAATCATACTTGGTTTGTGGGAGTGGTAAAATAAAATGTAAATTTGTAAAACTGCAAAAAGACAAAATTGGTGTTTAATATTTTTAAGATTTCTTTTTCTTGGTAGAGAAAAATTGGGGGATGATTAATGGGAATATACAAGTCAGTACCTAAATTAATGAAACTATTTCAAGCTGTTGAAATGAAGTACAAACTTCTAAAAACTAAAAAAAAAAAGAAGAAGAAGAGAAAAGGATAAAAGAAAAACTGGTAAATTGGTCTTAAAAACCAAACCAAACCACTGCTGCCAAGTTAATTCTGACCCGTAGTGCCCTTGTAGGATAGAGTGAAGCTGCCACATAGGTTCCCAAGACTCAAATCACTGTTAAAGCAGACTGCCTTCTCTTTCTCCCACCACACCTTTCTGCCCCAGAGTGGCAGATGGGCATGAACCACTAACCTTTCAGTTAGCGGCTCAACTCTTTATGACTGCACCACCAAGGTTACTAAAGTAGTGTTACTCAAGCAGAATTCATGACCCTAATTGAAAATATCTCTGCATAAATGTCTAGAAAAAATAATAAAAAGAAATAAATCTACCTAATATTAAAACAATAGTCAGTTTTATGGAGCGTAATCTGTGTTTCCCTTAATAATGATGTGGGTTAGCAAAATAGTAGTCATATGTGAGAGACGCTTGGCTACAAATCCAAGGTATTGAAGTCTTTCAGTTGAATCTAAATTTAACAGTCCTTCAAATTTTGGTTGAAAACTCTTCAAAACAAGAAATTGGAATACATCTGACAGGTATCATTAGAATCCTTTGGCCCAGGCATCATATGTAATAGGCAGGGCAGCTGCTAGCCCCATGGCGTCTTTTCGTAAAAAGATGTAGAAAGTGACCTTCCTGTGAGGATATAAAGTGCTGCTGTTGGGACAGACAGTGTGACACAAAGCACAAGCTGAATTCAAGTGCTCCCGTGAAGAGTTACAGCCTTGAAAACCCTATACAGGGTTGCTATGAGTCAGAACTGTCTCCACAGCACAGAATCAGCACCATCAGCACCAAAAAAGACTAATGCAATACTTCTTCATTTGATCCCAAACACCAGAACAAGATATTTACAAATTAAAAGATATAGGTCTCCAGACTGCTAAGTCAACCCAAGATTTCAGATGCCAGATGTAAGCCTGGGGGTAACTACACCACCCTCATTTCTGAGTTCTTGTTATATGCTGTTGGGTCAGTACAGACTCAGCACAACAGAACAAAACACTACCCAGTCCTGTGCCCTCATTTCTGACTTCTTGTTACGTGCTGTCGGGTCAGTATGACTCATAGCACAACAAAATACTACCCAGTTCTGTGTCAACATCACAAATGTTGCTGCGATTGAGCCCATTGCTACTATCACTGTGCCAGTCCATCTCAGTGGGGGTCTTCCTCTTTTTTGATGAAGCACCAATTTACCAAGCATGAAGTCCTTTTCCAGGGAGTGGTTCTTCCTGATAAAATGTCCAAAGTATGAGAGATAAAGTCTTGCCATCTTGTCTTCTAAGGAGCATTCTGATTGTACTTCTTCCAACACAGAGATTTGTTTGTTCTTTAGGCCGTTCATGGTACTTTTAATATTCTCCTCTAACACCATAACTCAAATGCATCAGTTCTTCTATGGTCTTCCTTATTCACTGTCCAACTTTCCCATGCATCTGAGGCTATTCAAAATACCATGGCTTGGGTCAGGTGCACCTTAGTCCTCAAACTGACAGTTTTGTTGTTGAGCACTTTAAAGCAGTCTTGTACAGCAGATTTGCCTAATGTGATACATCACTTGATTTCTTGACTGCTGCTTCCATGAGTGCTGATGGTTTATCAGAGCAAAATGAAGTCTTTGATGATTTCAATATTTTCTCCATTTATCTTGATGTTATTTATTGGTCCAGTGGTGAGGATTTTTTTTCTTTACATTGAAGTGCAATCCATTGGGAAGGCTTTGATTTTCATCGGTACGTACTTTAAGTCCTCCTATCTTTCAGTAAGCAAGGTTGTATCATCTGCATGTTGCAGGTTGTTAATAAGCCTTCCTCCAATCCTGATGCCACATTCTTCTTCACATAATCCAGCTTCTTGAATTATTAGCTTAGCATACAGATTGAATAAGTATGAAGAACGAAAACAAGCCTGCTGTACACCCTCCCTAATTTTAAGCCATGCAGTGTTCCCTTGTTCTAGTCTAACAACTGCCTCTTGAACAGGTTCCTCATGAACACAATGAAGTGTTTGGAATACTCATTCTCTGCTGCAATGTTGTCCATATCGTGTCACAATACACAGAATTGAAAACCTTTGTATATTCAATCAAGCTTAGATAAACAATTTTCTGGTATTCTCTGCTTTCAGTCAAGATCAATATGATGTTAGCAATTATATCCCTCACTCTACTTCTTCACTTGAATCCAGCTTGAACCTCTGGCAGTTCTCTATCAATGTATAGTTGCAGATATATATATATTTTAAGCCAAGAAATTTATTTCCTCATAGTTTAGGAGGATAGAAGTCAGATTTAAGATCTTGAAATAGAATTTTAATAAACAGATGATAAGATGTTGAACTTCATTAGCAATCAATTGAATATAATAAAACAACACTTTTCAGTATGTGGCACATTCTTAGAAATGACAGAACACAGTCAAGGGAAGGGAAAGTGATACTCTTTTACCTGATAATACAAGCATAAGCTGATACAATCGTTCGAAAGAACAGTAAAATATATTTATCAAAAATGGCAGTTGTTCTGATGATGATGTTAGACTAAGTTAGGCAGAGCAACCCTTCCAGTGAAATTAACTTTAAAAACTGGATTAAAATCTTTTTAAATGTTAGCAGGATATGAAGTATAGTATGGAATTATCAGATGAAATGTAAAGGAAATATGGGAACCCAAATTAAGGATTTGAGAAATTTTTCCAATTTGTAAAACTTAAAATTATTTATCTTGTTAGACTTTATAAGGTGTCTAATAGGTGTTGTTAAGTGCCGTCAAGTCAGTTCTGATCCATAGCGATCTCTGTATAGGGTTTTCAAGGAGCAGTTGGTGGGTTTGAACTGCCAATTTTGTGGTGAGCAGTCTAGTGCTTATCCTACAGCACCACATCAAGACTCCTGTCTATAGTTGTTGTTATTATGTGCTGTGGAGTCGGTTCCGACTCATAGCGACCCTGTACAGGACTTCCGAGGTTGTAAATCTTTACAGGAGCAGAAAACCTCATCTATCTCCCGCAGAACAGCTGGTAGTTTCGAACTGCTGACCATGAGATCAGCAGCCCGATTTGTAACCACTATGCTACCAGAGCTCCTTCCTGTCTATAGTAGAGCATCCTTTATAAGATATTGGGATTCCAAAGTCCTTGAATATTACTGCCTGGGTCAGGGAATCTCAAGCCTTGAACTTAATTAAAAATAATTCTTGGTTGATAATGGGTCCAGGTGCACTGCATAAGCAAATGAAAGTCCCTTTTTTTTTTTTTTTTTCTTTTAGGACTTTTCATTACACACTTTTTTAATCATACAACTCAAGGTTTTACGCTCTGGATTGAATCCATCCCCAAACACAAATAGGCTGGTGGTGTCCTTGTTTGACATGTGGCTTTTTTTTTTTTTTTTTTAAACAAATGTTTTATTGTGAATTGTGTGATAGTCTACATGGGAGAACATTAGTTTTACATTCAGTTGCAGATATTTTTGAATTATATTTAGCAAAATTTTATTTCCATGTGATAATAATGATACTGTCTATTGATTTCTGCATTCCGATGGGTCACTTCTCTTTGGAAGGGGCACAAATATGGATCTCTTTCAATCGGTTGGCCAGGTGACTGTCATCCATCTTATTTTGATACTTTCTGACTTGCTGCCTATAAATTCTCGAGTCCCTCTACTCATACCATATGCTACTCATAAGCTCTGGGTTCACGAAGTCTTCTTCACTTCTGACTTGCTGGGTGACTCCTGGTATGGCACTGTAAGATAAGTACTGGGCTGCTTACCACAGGTAGGTGGTTCAAAACCACCAATTTTGTTGTTGTTAGGTGCCTTCAAGTCGGTGCCAACTCATAGCGACCTTATGCACAGCAGAACGAAACACTGCCCAATCCTGGGCCAACCTCACTATTATTGCCACACTTGAGCCCATTGATGCTGTCACTTGGCCAATCCATCTTGCTGGGGGTCTTCCTCTTTTTCTCTGACCCTTCACCTTACCAAACATGATATCCTTCTCCGGTGACTGGTTCCTCCTGACAATATGACCTAAGTAAGAGAGACAAAGTTTGGCCATCTTGGCCTCCAAGGAGCACTCTGACTGCACTTCTTCCAACACAGATCTGTTGGTTCTTTTGGCAGCCCATGGCACTTTCAATATTCTCCTCCAACACCATAACTCAAAAGCATCAATTCTACGATATTCCTTATTCACTGTCCAGCTTTCGCATCCATATGAGGTTATTGAAAATACCATGACTTGGGTCAGGTGCACCTTAGTCCTCAAGCTGACATCTTTGCTTTTCAACACTTTAAAAAGTTCCTGTGCAGCAGATTTGCCTAATGCAATACGTCGTCTGATCTCTTGACTGCTGCTTCCATGAGTGTTGATAGTTGATCCAAGAAGAATGAAGTCCTTGAGAAGTTCAATCTTTTCTCCGTTGATAAGAATGTTGTTTATTGGTCCAGTGGTGAGGATTTTTGTTTTCTTGACATTGAGATGCAATCCATACAGAAGGCTGTGTTCTTTGATCTTCATCAGTAAATATTTTAAGTCATCTTCACTTTCAGCATCAAGGTTGTATCATCTGCATATTCCAAGTTGTTAATGAGTCTTCCTCCAATCCTAATGCCACATTTTTCTTCATATAACCCAGTTTCTTGGATTATTTGCTCAGCATCCAGGTTGAATAAGTATGGTGAAATAATACAACCCTGTCGCACACCTTTCTTAATTTTAAAACATTCAGTGTTCCCATGTTCTGTTCAAACAACTGCTTCTTGGTCTAGGCACAGATTTGTCATGAGCACAATTAAGTGTTTAGGAATACTCATACTTTGCAATATTGTCCATAGCTTGTCATGATTCACACAATCAAAAGCCTTTGCATAGTCAATAAAGCACAGGTAAACATCTTTCTGATACTCTCTGCTTTCAGCCAAATCCATGAGACTTCAGCAATGATATCTCTCCTTCCATGGCCTCTTCTGAATCCAGCTTGAACCTCTGGACATTCTCTGTCAATGTATGCTTCCATTTCTGTATTACCTTTGGTAAAACTTTACTCGCATGGGATAGCAGAGAGATTGTCTGATGATTTCCGCATTCTGTTAGGTCACCTCTCTTTGGAAGGGTAGAAATACGGATCCGTATTAAAACCACCAATAGCTCCTCAGAAACCCTAGACAAGGTGACTAGAAGTTGGAACTGAGTGGGCAGTACTTAATAGCAACATTAGCCCACTGGTTTGGTAATTCTCTAGATAACTCACAGAATCTAGTAAAGTGTTATACTTATCATTACAGTTTTACTATAGCAAAAGATATGCAAATAAAAATATATACAACAACCTGAGTCTCAAATCAAGAGGTGCATAGAGTGAACTGTGGGAGGGTCCCCAGTGTGAAGCTCTCATGGCTCAATAAAGATCATGTCATTAATCCAGGCACCAGTGTTTTTCACCAACCAGGAAACTCCCTAAGTTTCAGTGTCAAGAAAGTTTTCATTGGGTTTTCTGTACATGTTGCTAGGTTCTGTCAATTTAGTTCAGACTCATATTGACCCATGTACAACAGAACAAAACACTGCCCTGTCCTGCACCATCCTCACAATCTTGACTATGTTTGAGTCTGTTGTTCCTGCCACTGTGCCAATCCTTTTCATAGAGGGTCTTCCTCTTTTTTTGCTGACCTTCTACTTTTCTAAGCATGATTTTCTCCTCGAACAGATCCCTCCTGATAACATATCCAAAGTACATGAGATGAAGTCTCACCATTTCTCTTTTCTACAGAGTATTTTGACTGTACTTCTTCCAAAACACATTTTCTCATTCTTCTGGAAGTCCATGTTATCTTCAATATTCTTCACCAACACCGTAATTCAAAGGCATCAATGCTTCAGTCTTCCTGAATCATTATCCAGTTTTCATATGCATATGAAGCAATTGGAAATACTATGACATGAGTCTTATATCTTAGCCCTCAAGTGACATCTTTGCTTCTTAATACTTTAAAGAGTTCTTTTGTAGCAATATGTTGTTTAATTTCTTGTCTCTGCTTCCATGGGCATTGATTATGAA
The DNA here is from genome assembly GCF_000296735.1 of Chrysochloris asiatica. Classification (NCBI taxonomy): domain Eukaryota; kingdom Metazoa; phylum Chordata; class Mammalia; order Afrosoricida; family Chrysochloridae; genus Chrysochloris; species Chrysochloris asiatica. The sequence goes on along the minus strand of NW_006408528.1, from coordinate 12,743,304 downwards.
TCCAAATAAAATGGAATTCTTGACAACTTGGATTTTTTATGTTTATCATGATTCTGCTTATTGGTCCAATTGTGAGGATTTTTGTTTTCTTTATGTTTTGCTATAATCCATTCTAAAATTTATATTATTTGATTTTCATCAGCAAGTGCTTCAAGTCCTCTTTCAGCAAGTAAGGATGTGTCATCAGTATATCACGTGCTGTTAATGAGCCTTCCTCCAATCCTGATGCAACATTTTTCTTCATATAATTCAATTTCTTGGATTATTTTCTCATCTTACAGATTGAATACATATGGCGAAAGGATACAACCCTGATGCACACAGTTCCCAATTTTAAACTCTGCAATATTTCCTTGTTCTGTGCAAACAACTGCCTCTTGGTCTGTGTACAGGTTCTACGTGAGTATAATTAAGTTTTCTGGAATCCCATTCTTTGCAATATTATCCATAGTTTGACGCAGTTTAATGTCTTTACATAGTCTTTCTTGTATTTTCTGCTTTAACCCACAATCCCTCTGATGTCAGCAATGGTATCCCTCATTATCTATCTTTCTTCTGATTCCAGCTTGAGACTTAATGGATGGATTCACATCTGATGAGAGCACACATATGGTTCCATACTCTTGTCCAATTAGCTTATATTTGATGTATATGCAAGTACAAAGCCTTGATATGTTGGGCCTCATAACGTGCTGACACAGATTATTCCTATGAGTTGACACTAAGGTACTAGAGAGATAGACAGGGGTTTAGAGACATAATTCAGACACATGAATACTAACAATAGGATAAAACTATTATTTATTTATGAGCCTTAAGGACTCTTGGTATCGTGCTGTAGGATAAGCCCTAGACCACAAGGTCAGTTTGAACTGCAAGGTTGCCAGTTCAAAAGGACCAGCTGTTTCTTGGAAACCCTATACATGGTCACTATGAGTCAGAACCAACTTGACAGTATTTAACAACAGCAATGGCATGAGTTTCAAAGTGTGATTAAAGTAAAAATTATGAATTGTTTCTTTAAAAAGCCTCAATACTTCAGAATTATCACTGTGCTAAATAAATGTGTTAATTTGTATAATGTGTTAATAAATATATTTTGGTTAGAGTGACTAAAATACATCCTGTAATTAACACCTCTAATTGTGCTTACCTTTATATTTTCAAAAATTGTTTTATATAAATTCACATATTCAAAAATAGACAAATGCACTTTTAAATTTGCTTACAGCATTCAGCTTTCAAAACATATGAATCACAACAATTGAGACTAAAAATAAAAGAACTATGTATGATCAATTTTTTTCTTGATAATTCTACAAATAAGTTTTGAGGGACTAGCTAGTGGTTGCATTGTTTGTATAAGGCAATGAGCTTGGAGTAGAAATCAAGAAGCCTAGAAATCAAGAAGGCCAGAAGCCACAAAGCCAGCAGAATAGTATTCAGAGATAAGTTCACTAAATCACACAAGCCTGAAGGTGCAGTGTATGTAGTACTTTGGAAATGGAATTGTACTGTTCTGGACTGGTGGAGAGCAGCAGAATAAGTAATGAATGGATTGTTTACCACAATGTCAGCAGTTCAAAACTACCAGCTGCTCCTAGGAAACCCTGTATAGGGTCACTATGAGTCGGAACCAACTCTACACCACTTAACAACAAAGATTAAAGTGCTTCAGTTTCAGAGACTCAAGAAACAACTATCTACGTTAAGATCCCACCACTTGTCTTGTCAAGGTGTCAAAATGTTGTGGCTTGCATGTTGCTGTGATACTGGAAACTATTTTAAATATCAATAAGGTCACTCATGGTGGCCAGATTTCACTTGACATTGCAGACAAAGACACACTAAGAAGAAAAGGTAAATTACTTCTGAATGTTTGCCCACTGGAAGCCTTATGAATGGCAGTGGAACACTGTCAGATAGCACCAGAATATTGACTGTTGAAATATTCAATGAATAGCACCAGAATATTGTCAGATATAATGCTGAAAGATGAACCCCTCAGATTTGAAGGCATTCAAAATACCACTAGGGAGAGCTGCTTTCTTAAAGTGAAGTTGATTGCAATTACATGAATGGAGTCCAGCACATTAACCCACAACACCACACCAAGAACAAGACTCTGTAAATAAATGGAATACAAATTGAAATCTTTTAACAAACTGATAGCACATTGGAAGCATTCACTCATCCATATCAAGAAATTTGGAAGACAGCTACCTGGCTAACTAATTTGAAGAGAACCCTATTTGCACCAATTTCAAACAGAGGTGACCCAATAGAATGCATAAATTGTCAAACAATATCATTACTATCACATACAACTTTGCTATAGATAATTCAAAACAGCTGCAGCAAAACAATTGACAGAGGTTCAACCCAGTTTCAGATGAGTGCATGGAATGAGGGAAACCATTACTGACATCAGATAGATCTTGGCTGAAAGCAGAGAATACTACCAGAAAGATGTTTACTTGTGCATTATTGACTATGCAAAATCTTTCAAATGTATGAATCTGGGCAAGCTATGGATAACATTGCCAAGAATGGGTATTCCAGAACACTTAATTGTGCTCTTGAGAAACCTGTATCTGGATGAAGAGGCAGCTGTTCAAACAGAGCAAGGGGCCACTGAATGGTTTAAAATAATGAAAGGTGTGTACCAGGGTTGTATTCTTTCACCATACAAATTCAGTCTTTATGCTGAACAAATAATTTGAGAAGCTGGATTATATGAAGAAGAATGTGGCATCAGGATTCGAGGAAGACTCATTAACAACCTGCAATATGCAGATCACATAACCATGCTTGCTGAAAGCAAAGAGGACTTAAAATGCTTACTGATGAATATCAAAGACCACAGCATTCGGTATGGGTTGCACCTAGAAAGCAAAAATCCTGACCACTGGACCAATAAATAATATTATTATAAATGGAGAAAAGATTTCAGGTGTCAAAGACTTTATTTTGCTTGGGATCACAATCAACTCTCATGGAAGCAGCAATCAAAAAATCAAATGACTTCTTGCACTAAGCAATTCTGTTGCATAAAACCTCTTTAAAGTGTTCAAGAGCAAAGATGTCAGTTTGAGGATTAAGGTGTTCATGACCCAAGTCATGGTACTTTTGATAGCCTCATACACATGTGCAAATTGGAGAATGTTTAAGGAAGACCATAGAACTGATGAATTTGAGTTATGGTGTTAGAGAAGAATATTAAAAGTATCATTAACTACCCCTCTCCAAGACTGAAACGCAAAGGGAACACATGAGCAGGCATGTAAGCAATGAAGATATGGTCTAACTTCAACCATGTTTCATAGACTCCTGTTGACCTAGAGATGAGAGAGGGAAGGGGAAGGGCTGGTTGGTCTGAAGTGTGATGAGACCTGGGGACTCCTGAGCCCATGGACAAGGAAGGACACAGCCATGGAGGGCTAGAGCTGAGAGTGAAGCATCCAGCTGATATGAAGTGAGGGGAGATGCACAAGAATGTCCAAACTTGCAGATAGTACTCATTTGACCTAGCCTCGATGGCTTGATGATCAGAATTCGACTAGAGGAAGATATAAAATATATATATATATATATAATTTTTGATAAAGGAAACAAGTATAAATTGCTACAATTTGATGAACTTGACCTATACTTATGAATGTAGTATCTCAAAATACTAACTGAAAGGGAAGGAGTCTTCACATCAAGTACCAATCCTATCCCCTCTGTATACAGGTTTGATAAATAAGGAGGGGCAAGTTAAACATTGGCTACCTAAAATGAGGGGGCAATAAAGGCATGAAGTGGTTGACTTACAGGTTTTTAAGATGGAGTTTAGTTTTAGAGTGTGCTGGGGAAGATAGAGTCCCCACAGAATAGTTTTCATCTTGTCTAGATGGGTCTGATGAAAAGAGATGGGGATAAGATTCTTATGATTCAGTAGTGAATAATTGTTATGATGACTAATTGCGACTGGCACAGCTATAAAGGTAGACTTTGTAACAAAAAAGGGGAAGTAGATATTCTTACAGTCCAGGAACAGAGAAATCTAGGACCATCAAGGGAGAAAAGCATGAGCAGAATGTGGGACCCTTTCCAGAGTGGCAGAGATACCAGAGATGGAGGCAGAGATAAGGACATGGAGAGAAAGAGCAGCTGAGGACTCTAGACTCACAGAAGGAGAAAGGCTGAGTGCTAGTGGCCAGGAGGCAGGCTTACAGAATGTGCCCCTTGGTTGTTTAAATGATTATATACTCCTGAGTTTTTGTGTATATCCTCCTCTCCCCCCCCCAAAAAAAACAACCGGAGAGAATAGAAGCAAATACTGTTGAATGATGATACAAGGAGGAGACTGTAATCATTGCAATGAAACAACGAGTGCAAAACTGATGTTCTCCCATGTAAACTATCACTAAATGCACAATAAAAACTAAAAAAAAAAACAAATAAAAAGTTACCATTAACTGCCAGAAGAACAAACAAATTTGTGTTGGAACAAGTACAATCAGAATACTCATAATAAGTTAAGCTAGCCTAACTTCGTCTCTGCACTTCAGACATATTATCAGGAGACACTAGTCCCTGTAGAAGGACATCATGCTTGGTAAAGTGGAGGGTCAGCGAGAAAGAGGAAGACCCCCAATGTGCTGCAGTACAGAGGCAGCAGCAATGGTCTCAAATTTAACAATAATTGTGAGGATGGTGTAGGACTAGGCAGTATTTCGTTCTGTTGTGCATTGGGTTGCTATGAGTCCGGACCAACTGGATGGGACCTAACAGCAACAATAATAACATTGAGGTCTTGAAAGTACAATCAGTGGGAAAAAAAGCATCTATTTGCATTATAAAAAGCTCATCTCTCTTTTCAAACCAGGACTTGAATTTCCTTAATCTGAAAAAGGATATCTACATAAGCCTATCATCATACTTAAAAGGAGAAATATTAAGTGCTTTTTTCTAATATCCAGACAAAAAAATATGAATATAGTTATAATTATATTTGATAATATGTTCATAGTCTTAGTACATCAAGGCACTAATAATAAAACAAAAGGAGGAAGTAAGGGAGAATGAAATATTTAGCCATATAATTTTATTCATAGGAAATTGCAAACAATGTACAGAAAAATTATTAAACTAGTAAACTAATTTAGTAAGATTGAGATATGTAAGTTTAATATTTGAAAATTAGTTATATTTCTATATACTATTGTTGTTGTTGAGTGCTGTCGAGTTGATTCTGACCCATAGCGACCCTGTATAGGGTTTCCAAGGAGTGACTGGTGAGTCTGAACCACTCACTTTGAGATTCAAACGACTTTGCAGTCCGCAGTCCGGGGCATTAACCCCCAGCGCTACACCAGGACTCCAAGTTACTAGCAACAAATTATTCAGAAAAGAAAGTTACAACTACTATTTATATTTTTAAAACATCAACTACTCAAAAACATATCTATTGAAAGAAGTGCAAAGCCTCTTTATTAAAAAATATAAAAATATTTTAGGTTTTCAATTATATGTGTTTATTTATATTGCCTAAAAGTGGATATTAGGTTTTCCGCACAGGGACAGACTAATTACTACTTGTTTCTAACAATAACCACATTTGTTCCTATTAAATGTCCCAATTCTTATTTCTGAGGATATAAAATGAGAGCCAGATTCGATGGCCCATTACAATTATTGGGGTCTGTACTGTAGGCAAAGAACCCTGCAAATGTGAATCTAGAGTTTTTGAAGGGGAAGGGACAACATTCAACAAAAGAAGCCTTCCTCATTTAGAAGAAAAAAGGAAAGGGTCCTAGGCTCTTTCTTGCCTTTTGGAATGTAAATAAATGTCTCTAAGGGGGAAGATAAGAAATGTTCCTGAGTTACAACCCTGGGTTTTATCTCTGTGACTCTAGGACTCATCCTCTTGAAATGTAAACAGATACCCATATAGGCATAAATCTCTTTGTAACTCTCATTATCTCCTTGGTTATCACTCTCCCAAGCTTTTCTTTTAGCTCAGGTTTCAGTGTTCTTTGCTTCAGAAAATCCTAGCCATTTAAAAACATAAAAATATTTTCTATTGCAACCCCATAAATATTACACAAATGCTTTTACAAAATCTAAACAAATGTCCATGGACATAATAAGGTTAATATGTGAGTTACTGGAGAAATAATCCACGGATTCAACAGCTAATGATCCAAATCCTAGTACAAAATTACTAAAGGAAATTGAAAAGCTGATTTTAAAATGGGTTGTTGTTGTTAAGTGCCGTGGAGGAATAGGTTCTGACTAATGTGACCCTGTATATAAGTTGCTATACAAGGAGCAGTTGGTGGGTTTGAACTTTGTGTTTAGCAGTCCAGTTTTTATGTATAGAAAATAACAAAGATCTAGAATAGTCAAGAAAATTGGAAAAAGTAGAAAGATGTAGGATATACACCATTAGAATTCATGACTTGGTATAAAGCTGCAACAATTAAACTCATCTGCTAGAAGTTCAAGGGTTAGACAAAAAGTATAATGGAAGTGAATAGACAGTGAATCCAGACCAACACACATACAACCAGTCTTTTGATGTGATAGACAGCAATTCATTTTTAAAAGGAATGAATGGACTATCTTTTCTATAAACAGTATGAACATGAGAAAAGTTGGCCCTCTTACATATGATACTGAAAATCTAATTTGAAGCAAATCATTGTCCTAAATGTAAAAATTAAAACAATAAAGCTTCTGGGATATAATGTAGAAGAATATCTTTATGATATTGGAAAAAGCAATTACTTAAGCAGAAATAACAAATAACCAAGAAAATATAAACAAAAAAATAGTAAATTTGGACTTCATTGAAATTTAAAACTGTTGCCTTGGGTCACAACTAACTTGATGGGAACTAGTTTGGGTTGTTTTGTTGTTGGTCCATCAAAAGATACCATTGTTATTGTGAAGTGCTGTTGAGCAGACTCAACCCACAGCGACCCTGGATAAGGTTTCCAAGGAACAGCTGGTGAGCCTGAACCACCAACTTTGCAGTTCAAACTGTGTTGCAGTCTGACGCATTAGCCCACTGTGCCACACCAGGACTCCCATCCTTAGTTATTAGGGAGATGCAAATTAAAACCAAACTGAGAGACCATTTTAAATCCATTGGTGGTGGTGGTGGTAGTGTGCCTTGGAGTTGGTTCTGACTCAAGCAACCCTGCATAGTATGGTTTCCGAGGCTGTAAATCTTTATGAGAGGGAGCAGAAAGCCTCAGATTTCTCCCATGGAACGGCTGGTAGTTTTGAACGGGTGACCTTGAGGTTAGCAGCCTGACTCATAACCACTATGCTACCAGAGCTCCTTTCAAATCCACTATAATTGCTAAAATATAAAAAGACTGAATATCAAATGTTGGTGAGATGTGATCCAACTGGAACCATTACACAATGCTGTTGTTCTTATTAAGTGCTGTTGAGTCAGAACTGACCTTGCATAGGGTTTCCGAGGAGCGACGGGTGAGCTCGAACTGCTGACCTTGACATTCACACCGACTTTGCGGTCCAGTGCATTAACCCACAGCACCATATAGGTGGGGCAAACTGTTAAAATATTTTAAAAACCTGTTGAGTAATGTCTAGTAAACCTAAACCTACCTCTGTCCTCCCATCCAGCATCCTAGGTATATACTCCTAGTCTTTAGGTATCTACTCATGGAAAATAAACCCATATGTCCTTGGAAGTCAGGATGCCAAGACTTTGTCTCTCCTACTTGGGACATATATCAGGAGGGACAGATTCCTGGAGAAAGATATCTTGCTTGGTAAATTTGGGGTCAGCGAAAAAGAGAAGCCCCCCTGCCATGAGATGGATTGGCACAGTGGGGGCAGCAATGGGCTCAAGAATAAACAATTATGAAGATGGAGCAGGATTGGACAGCATTTCGTTCTCTTGTGCATAGGGTCGTTAAGAGTAGGAATTAACTAGATGGCACCTAACAACAACAACATGTACAAGAGTGTTCAAAACAATTTTCAAAATAACCCCAAAGTGGAAGTGATCCAAATGCCTATCAATTAGGGAATGATTGATTCATATAATAGAATTCTACACAGCAATATATTTATAATGGATGAACTGTTAGTCATACAACTGTTAGGAAAAGACTAGGCTGAGCCAAAGATGACAGATACAAAAGACTATGTGTTGTATGTTTCAGTTTGGAGTCTATGGGTGTTGCTAATGATTGATGGTCAGCTGCTAAACAAAAGGTTGGAGGTTCAAGTTCATCCAGAGGGGCTTCATAAGAAGGGTCGAGTGATTTACATCAGAAAAAAACAGCCAATGAAAACTCTGTAGACCATGTTCTAGTCTGACATCCATGGAGTCCCTATGAGTCAGAATTGACTTGACAGCAACTGTTCATGATTCCATTTGAATGTAGCTAAAAATTACATGGAATTTATAGATGGTGAGTGATCATTGATGTGATTGATGTCCCCATCTTGGGTAAGGATATTGTCTGGGAAGGGATTTTAAGGAATCTTACTGCAATTTCTATATTTCTATCAAGTTGGCAGTTTCACAAGTATATGTATGTACAGAAAATCATTTAACTCTTCATTTAAGATTAGTGTACTATATGCACTTTACTGAGTATAAGTTATAAATTAAATGAAAAAAAGAATATTATTTTCTGTTAGGAAATGCATCAACTGTTTTTCAAACATGTTGTGTATGAGATGAGAAAAACTTCTCAAAAACAAATAACTCACATGCTGTTGTACACATAAATGCTCACCAACTTTCAAGTTGAGGAATAAGTTATCTAACTAGACATGGATGGAAATGTGTAGAAGCTAATAGAGTATTAAGGCAGTAGTTAGAGTAGGAATAATGAGGCCAAATGGCAGCCTTGGGTAATGGTGACATAGAGCAACAGGAAGAGCACAAGGAATCACTAAAAGAGGTATTAAGAAGATAAGATGGCTTAGTATTTTATCAGAATCAGCTAATAATGCCAACTTGTCTCTTTTGCTCCCTTTTAACTTTTTACCGTTTTCTGAAAATTCAGATCCATAAAAACCCCACAGTTACTACATTCATAGAAATTAATTTAGAAATAGAAAGCCCATGGTAACACAACACAAAAAATTACTTACAATGCAATTGTTGTTGTTAAGTGCTGTCCAGTTGGTTTCGACTCACAGTAATCCTGTATAAGGTTTCCAAAGAGCAGTTGGTGGATTTGAACTGCTGATCTTGTGCTTTGCAGTCTAGTGCTGATCCACAGAATGAACATGTCTGAGGGTAAATAAAATAAGTATTGCTACTGGAGTTCCTGTCAAACAAGCACAGGTTTTTCCAAGCAAAACATGTCTTTGTGATCAGTGAATGGCTGCAGAGAAATACTTTGAGTAATACACTTGTGTAAGTCTTGCTAGAGTGCTTCAAAGAAAAGGTTCAATTAAACCCGTGACTTCTGAGGGAATCTGCTGGGTCAGTTCAATTCAAGGCAGAGAGATAAATTCAGAAGATTATAGACACTGTTTTTATGACCAAAGGGGTCATCTTGGTGGATTTTTTTTCTAAGGACAACTATGGGGGCTAATTAGGAGGAAGTTTTAAGAATATTGAAAACTACGCTGATGATAAAAGGACCAGAAGGGTTGCACCATTTTTTTTCCATCATGACAATGTACCTGCTCATTCTTCACGGGTAACTAGGGCTGTCCTAAGAGAATTTTACTGGGGAATATTATTTCATCCAGAGTCCTGCCTTGGCACTGCTAACCACAAGGTCAGTGGTTCAAACACATCAACTGCTCCTCTGAAGCCCTATACAAGGTTGCTATGAGTTGGAAACAACTCCGTGGCAATTAACAACAACGGAATTACTTCAGCCACCCTATAACCCTCCTATTGCCCTTTCAGACTTCTTTTTGTTCCCCAAACTCAAAGAACATTTTTTAAAAAACATGACTTTAGTCCTTCAAGGCTGTCAAACCTGCTGTTCTGATATGGTATAAATCAAGAGCACAGAATTCTTCGGGGAAATATTAGAGAGATGGAAACACTACCTTTAGAAGTACATAGATCTAGGTGGAAGCTATGTCAAAAAACAAGAGCTTCATATTTTGATATTTTTGTTTAATAAAGGTTTCTATAATGAACCACAAGTTGACAGCTCAAATCCATCAGCTGCTCCTTGGAAACCCTATATAGGATTGGTATGAGTCAGAACCGACTAGACAGCCCTTAAAACAACAACATGATTTTATAGCAATACTTTTTACTTACCTTTGTGTATATATCACATAGTTTCCAGTCAGAATAGTCTAGGTTATGCTACAGTAACAAATAACCCCAACATTTCAGTGTCTTTACAAAATAAGAGTGTTTTTCTTATTTACACACATCCTTTGCAATTCAACATAAGGTTCTGCATCAGATACAACCTCACTCCATTTTAAAAGTTGTTTCTGAAGTGTGACACAGGAAAGGAAAGAGCTCTGGAAATGCTTTTTATGTTTTAAGTATGCTATATATTTATTTTAAAAGTGGTTTCACGTTTACAGAAAAAAATTTATTTAAAGTACAGGAGTTTCCACATAGCCTTCCTCACAATTGGCCATCCCCGTACCTGCAGCAGAGTCTCCTATTATAAACTTCTTGTATTAGTGTGATATGTTTGTTACAACTGATAAACTAGTATTATTTGTCATTATTATTATTAACTAAGATTCATAGTTTATATTAGGCACACGCTTTGTATTATAAAGTTTTTTTGTTTTTGCCAAGGGCTTAAATTCTTTTGTCTACCATTACAGTATCATACAGAATAATGTTATTGTCCTATAATGCCTCATGCTTTGTACATTCATTCCTGTCATCTTCTTCTTCAGTCCCAGGCAAACTTTCTATTATTTTTTTTTTTTTTCTTTTCTGTTATGTTGTCTGGTTTGCATTGCACAGAGCCTTTCCTTTTAGCTTTTTTTTTTTCGCATTGTACTTTACTTTTTTTTTTATTGTTTTTTTTTGCCTTTTCTTGTTGTTTCCCTATTGGATTTTTTGTTTTTCATTGCTTCCCTGTTTTCTCCTGTCCTTGCCGTTGTTCCGTTCTCCTCTCTGCTTCCTCTTCTCTCCTGTGTTGATATTTTGGATTTTTTTCTTCTTGACTCCTCTTCCCCTCCCTGGCTGTTCGTTCTTTTGCTTCTTTCTCTTTCGCTCTGTGTTTCTATCTTGCCCTTCGGGTTCATTGTTCGCTGTCGTGATCTTTGTCTCCCTTTTTGGTTTCCTTGGTTCTGTGGTTAGGTTTGCGGTCTCTTCTCTTCTTCCTTGGTGGTCTGGGATGCCGGTGCTTGGCTTTATTGCTTGTCATTTTTTTCGTTGCTTCATATTGTCTGCTTTTGGTCTTCTGATCCTCTTCATCCCTCCTTGTATGCATTATTCACTCTTGTCTTGCGCTTAGTTGTTGTTAGGTGTTGTTGAGTTTGTTTCTGACTTATAATAACATACATGTAAAATAGACCACAATTCTACCTAGTCCTACACTATCCTCAAAAATCTTTGCTATGTGTTAGCCCACGGTTGCAGCTACTAAGTCAAATCACTTCAAGACTCTTGTTGTTGTTAAGTGCCCTCGAGTCGGTTCTATATAGGGTTTCCCAAGAGTGGGTGGTGAGTGTGAGCAGCTGACCTTGTGAGTCAAACCGACCTTGTAGTCAGTGCTTATTCTATAGTGCCAGACCAGAATTCCATTTCAAGTCGAATACAAGGAATAAATAAAGCTTTAGTGGGGAAATCCTGAATAATGAAGTCATCCCTTCTTTTGCTTCTTTTATTTAATGAGTACTGTGAGATTTTAGGCAAAGTTTTAAAAGTGTTCATCTACAGTTATGCCATAGATGGAGGCAGAGACGATGACGTGGAGAGATGGAGTGGCAGGGGACTCTAGACCCAGAGAGGGAGAGAACTGTGTGCTGACGACCAGGGAAAAGGCTTGCAGGTTGTACCCTGTGGTTGGTAGACGATGCATGGAGGGGATTATAACCATGGCAATGAAACAATATACAATAGGATATATGTAAAGCTAATGTTCTCCCATGTAAATGATCACATAATTCACAATAAAACATTAAAAATAAAGAAGTACAAAAAAAAAAAAGTGTTCGTCTGGATCTTAATTGGATCTGCTAACAGTACTCCACAAACATCTGTGAAAGTTGATGTCCAAAAGGTCTTGGCAGAGATGAAATTTCACTTAAAGGAATAGAGGAAACAGAGAGATTGCCTTCTGCAAAGGATAGACTTAGAGCCTGTAAGTAACAAATCGATTCTTCTGTAATGATTTTGCCAGTTTTATGTTGATAATCAGGGAGTTCTTAACAGCATTTCTCCTTCATTAAACTAAATGTGACAGTGCAATTTACATAATAAATCTCATCCTATCAGTAATTGATGCATCTTTACTAAATAAAAATGGGTGTAAATATGATAAGGTGCAAAAAGATACTTGAATGGGTTTGTTGTTATTGTTAAGTGCTGACCCATAGCGACCCTGAACAGGGTTTCTGAGGCTGTAAATCTTTACCAGAGCAGAAAGCCTCATCTTTCTCCCAGGGAGCAGCTGGTAGTTTTGAACTGCTGACCTTGTGGTTCACAGCCCGATTTGTAACCATTACGCTACCAGAGCTTACAGTGAGTTAAAAGTCCTTGACTGACAACCCACTCAATTTTAGAGATTTGGGTACTTTGGGCAGGTCAATATAGGGTTGGTTGTTGAGAGGGTAACCCCTATTTCTACCAAGTAGAAATTTACAAGCTTCTCCATTAATTTGAATTAGTTTCCTCTTAAAAGTCCTGGTGTGGCACCGTGGGTTAATGTGCTGGACTGCATAGTCAGTTTGAACTGCAAGGTTTGTGGTTCAAGCTCACCAGTATCTACTCAGAAACCGTATACAGGGTCACTATGAGTTGGAACTGACTCAACAGGACTTAACAACAACAACCTAAGAGTTAAAGGTTAGCATTGGGAAAGCCGATGTATAATTCCCAGACTTCCTTCATTCAGTTTTTACTTGGTCAATATGATGACAAGGTGTCCAACTTGTTCTTCAATTTTACGTACTCCTCTCTAAAATGTCCAGATTTCTTACATTAATGAGCGATCCCAGATTGAGTGCCGCTTGGCTTAGCACCTAGATAGAGTTTAAATTTGTTATAATTAGGGACTGTTACAATTGCAGCTGCAGCAGATGCAAAGCCATTAACTGATTTGTTTTAGCAGTTTGTTTAGTTTCCATAGTTTGCGCTAAATTATGAGCAACAGCAGTTAGTTTAGTGACAGGAGCTACTTTCCAGTCAAGCGAATGTTTTTAACTATTGTTGAAAGCTCAGGGTGAAGCCTGGATACAAATGCTGGATTAAAGTCAGCTAAAGCCCCTGGAGAGAGTAGGTCTAAACCCAAGTGTTCAGCAAATGTGGAAAAACAGATTACATCTTTATTTTGTACACAAGAATAAATTTTTACAATATTACATAGGGGCAGTCCTCTTCAAGTCCTTTAAGTAAAACATCTCCCCTCTCCTAGCCTCCTGAAGCAAATCACCAGCTGTTTTGCTGCTGTTTAAAGCAAGACGAAGGAGCCCTCGTGGTTTTGTGGATTAGCATGGGGATGTAAGCCATGAGGGTAGTGGTTCTAACCCACCAGCCACTACATGGGAAAACATGAGGCTTTCTGCTCCTGTGAAGGTTTGTTGCTATTGTTTTTGTTGTTATGTGCTGTTAGGTAAATTCCAACACATATGCACAACAAAACAAAACACTGCTCAGCCATGTGCCATCCTCACAATTCTTGTTATGTTTGAGCCCATTGTTGTTGTCACTGTGTCAATCCATATTCTTGGGGGTCATCCTCTTTTACATTGACCCTCTACTTTACCAAGTCCTTCTCCAGGGCCTGATCCTTCTTGACAACATGTCCAAAGAAAACAGAGATGAAGTCTCATGATGCTTGTTTCTAAGGAGCATTCTGGTTGTACTTCTTCCAAGACAGATTATTTGTTTGTTCTTCTGACAGACCATGGTACTTTCAGTATCCTTGTCCAAAACCATAATTCAAAATGCATCAATTCTGCTCCAGTCTTCCTTATTCATTGCCAACTTCCATGTGTATATGAGATCATTGAAAACACCATGGTTTGGGTTAGGTGCACTTTAGTCTCCAACTGACATCTTTGCTTTTTAACACTTGAAAGAGGTCTTTTGCAACAGATTTGCCTAATGCAATACATTTGGTTTCTTAACGGATGCTTCCATGAGCATTGATTGTGGATCCATGCAAAATGAGTCTTTGACAACTTTAATCTTGTCTCCATTTATCATGTTGTTATCTATTGATCCACTCTGAGAAATTTTGCTTTCTTTACATTGAGATGCAATCCATGCTATAAGTAAGGATTTGCAAGTCACCATGGCTCTGCCTATGAAATAATTCACAAGAGATTTGGGTTTCTAAACATTTGTGGGAAAAAAATACCAAAGCAACTCACGGAAGAGCAATAACAGAAGACTTTGGACATCTGCAAACAAAATTTGGACTGATACTCGAAGGAAGATAAAAGTTTCTTTGAAAAATAGTTACTGGTGATGAGATATAGATTCACCATCAGCCTCAGAATAAATGATAGAGTATGGAATGGAAATATGCTCAGTTGCCAGCCAAGAAAAAGTTTGAAAGTCAACCATCAGATGGAAAATTGATGCTTACAGTTTTCTGGGATTCTCAAGGACCAGTATAAGCTTACTATCAGGCAAAAGATTCAATAACCAACAGTACTTGTTACAGCTCACTGAAGAATTGAGGCCTAAATCTGAGATTAAATCCAAAGGGCACTGTGGTCCTGCATGATAATGTATGTCCACACACCTTTGCTCACACTGTTGACATTCTACAAAAACTTCATTTTGTGGTGTTAAAGCATCCTCCCTATAGTCCTGATCTTGCTCCATATCATGTTCACCTTTTGGTGCCCTGAAGGCAGCCCTTCCAGGATGAAGATTCACCTGATGAAGAAGTGAAGACAAAGGTACATTTATGGCTCACAGCTCAGCTTAAAACATTTTTTAAATAAAGGAATTTGAAACTTTGTTGGCATATGGACACACTTGTATTAAAAAGCAAGGAGATTATGCCAAAATGATGTATTTCTCTTTTCTAGAAATGGATTAAAATAAATTCTACAGCTAGAGTGTGGAAAAATTTTGACTCACCCATGAAATATCCTTCATTTCAGGTTCTCTCCTGAATTTGGCTTGATTTTCTGGTAGCTCCCTGTCAACATACTGCTGTAACTGGTTTTGAATTATCTTTAGCAAAATTTTACATGCATGCAATATTAATGATATTGTCCAGTGATTTCCATATTCCTTTTGGCCACCTTTCTTTGGAATGGACACAAATATAGATCTCTTCCCACTGATTGGTCCAGTAGCTATCTTCCAAATTTCTTTCATAGCATCAGTTTGTTGAAACAATTTCATTTCTACTCCTTCAATTTCACCACTGCCTTCAGTGCTGCTTGGACTTGTTCCTTCAATACCATCTGTTCTTGATCATATACTACCTCTTGAAATGGTTGAACATCAAGTAATTCTTTTTGATACTTCCTGGGTACCTCAATATTTTGCCTATGGTAGTGGTGGTGGTTATACGCTGTGGAGTCGGTTCCAAATCATAGCGACCCTGCACCGGGTTTCTGAGGCTATAAATCTTTACTGGAGCAGAAAACCTCATCTTTCTCCCACAGAACAGTTGGTAGTTTCGAACCGCTGATAGAATACTTTAATATTGCAACTTGAGGCTGAATTTTCTGCCGTTCTTTCAGTTTGAGGTATGCTGATCATGTTTGTCAGTTTTGGAGTTCTAACTCCAGGTGTTTGCACATTTCATTATAATACTTTAATTTGTCTCTCTAGTTTCCCTTAGAACATTTCTGTTCAGTTCTTTTACTTCTTCGTTTCTTCCAGTCACTTTAGATTCTCTAAGTGCAAGAAGTTTCAGAATCTTTTCTGACATCCATTTTGGGCTTTTCTTTCTTTCCTGTCTTTTTTTTTTTTTTTTTAATGCTTTTATTGTAAATTGAGTGGTACTGTACATGGGGGAACATCCGTTTTGCACTCAACCAATCGTATTTTGTTTCACTGAAATGATTATAATCCCCTCCTTTTATCATCGGTTATTTGCTTCTATTCCCCCCACTTTTTGTTATGTACATAAAAACATGCAAGAATACATAATCATTTAAACAACCGAAAGGCACATTTTGCAAGGCACCCTCCTGGCTGCCAGCACACAGACTTTCTCTTCCCATGAGTCTAGAGACCTCAGCTACTCTATCTCTTAATGCCATTGCCTCTGCCTCCATCTCTGGTGTTGCTGCTTCTCTGGTTAAGGTCCCACATTCTGCTCGTGCTCTTCTCTCTTGATGGTCTTAGGGTCCTCTGCTCCTGAAATGTAAGATTAACTACTCCCCACTTTTTATTACACATCTTCTACCTTTACAATTGAGACAATTGTCAATAGTCAAAATAACAATTACTCACTATTGAATCATAAGAATCTTATCCCCATCTCCTTTCACCAGACCCTTGAAACAAGAGTAAAACTATTGAGTGGGGATTCTACCTTCCCCTGCACATACTGAAACTTAACTCCCTCTTGAAAACTTGTAAGCCAGCTACTTCATGCCCTTATAGCATCCCCCATTTTAGGTATCCAATGTCTAAGTTGCTCATCCCTATCAACTCTGTGTACAGAGGGGATATGTTTGATCTTTGATGTGAAAACTCCTTCTCGCTCAATTGGTATTTTGAGCTACTACATCCATAAGTATAGATGAAATTCATCAAATTGTAGCAATTTACAGTTGCTTCCTCTGTCAAATTTCTTTATCTTCCTCTAGTCAAGTTCTCATCATCTAGCCATTGAAGCTAGGTCAAGTGGGTACTAGCTTCAAGTTTGGGCATTCTTGTGTAACTCCTCCTACTTAATATCAGCTGGACAGTTCACTCTCAGCTCTAGCCCACTGTGGCTAGGTCAGTGCCCATGGGCTCAGGAGTTAACAAGGCTCTCCAAACTTCAGACCAACCAGCCCTTCCTCTTCATTCTCTCATCTCCAGGTTGACAGGAATCTATGGAACATGGCTGAACTCAGCACATGTTTTCACTATTGCCTTTCCCAACTTCCATTCACAAGTGAACCAACGTGATCGCCAGTAAGCTTACATGCCTACTTGTATGATCCCTTTGAGTTTCAGTCTTAGAAGGGGGCTTGTTCTGAAGGGACTTGATTGCTTGACTTGATGGCTCCCAAGTGAACTATTTGCCTGTTTTTGTAATAGCCAAACAGACTGCTGTTTTTGTTTTTTTCTTTCCTATCTTTTTAATGCCCTTTGGTTTTCTTCATGTATGATGGTCTTAATATCATCCCACAAAACTTCTGGATTTCAATCATTACTGTTTAATGAATTAAATCTGTTCTAGAGATGGTCGCTAATTTCAGGTGGGATATTGTTGTATCATTTACATATCAGAGGTTGTTAATAAATGAGTCTTCCTCCAATCCTGATGCTACACTTTTCTTTATATAATCCATTTTCTTGAATTGTTTACTCAGCATACAGATTGAATAAGTATGGTGAAAGAATACAACCCTGGCACACACCTTTCCTAATTTCAAAGCTTTCAATATCTCCTTGTTCTTTTTAAACAATTGCCTCTGAGACTATGTACAGGTTCCTCATGAGCACAATTCAGTGTTCCGGAATACTAATTTTCCATAATGTTGTTGACAGATTGTCATGATCCACACAATCTAAAGTACTTTTGTAGTCAATAAAACACAGGTTAACATCTTTCTGGTATTTTCACTTTCAGGCAAGATCCATTTGATGTCAACAATTATACCCCTCATTCCACATCCTTGTCTGAATACTGCTTGAACTTCTGACAGCTTTATGTTAATGTACATGTGCAGCCATTTTTAAATTCTCTTTAGTAAAATTTTGCTTGCATGAGATATTAATGATATTGTTCAGTAATTTTCACATTCCGTTGTTTCACCTTTCTTTGGGATGAGCACAAATATGGATCTCTTCCAGTCCGTTGGCCAGGTAGCCTTCTTCCAAATTTCTTGGCATAGATGAGTGAGTGTCTCCAGGGCTTCATCAGTTTGCATTCCATCAACTCATGGTGCCTTGCTCTTTGCCAACGCTTTTAGTAAAACTTGGACTTCTTCCTTCAGGCTCTTGATCATATGCTACCTCTTCAAATGGTTGAACATCAACCATTTCTATTTTGACTCTTTGTATTCCTTCCATCTTCTTCTTTTTTTTTTTTTTTAATTTAAAGTTTTTATTGTGGATTGAGTGAAAGTTTACTGGGCACATCATCAATTTCACATTCAACAATTCATATAACTTGTTTCAT
>NW_006408528.1:12652894-12721700 GCF_000296735.1 Chrysochloris asiatica | reverse complement strand
GCTTCTGCCACAAATTCCCCCAGCTGTAAGCCTTCCAACCTTCTAAGTATTCCTTTATATGTGGTTCAGAGTTCTGGGACCATCCCCTGAGCCTGCTTGTTTGGGTATTCTGTGTTGTTGTTGGCGGAGCTCTCTGCTATACATCCACCTGATCCACCATCTTGTTTGTTCTCCCATCTTCTTTTAATGCTTTCTGCATCATGCAACATTTTGCCCATTTTTTGTTGTTGGTGTTATGTACCGTCGAGTTGGTTCCAACCCATAGTGACCCTATTTTGCCCATAGAATCCTCCAATATTTCAAGTAGAGGCTTGAATTTTTTCTTCAGTTCCTTCAGCTTGAAAAATGCTGAGTGTGTTCTTCCCTTTTGGTTTTCTAGCTCCAGGTCTTTGCATATTTTGGTATAATATTTGACTTTGTCTTCTCGAGCTGCTCTTTTTGAAATTTTCTTTTCAGCTCATTTACCTTCTAATTTCTGCTATTTACTTTAGCATCTCTACATCGAACAGCAAATTTCAGAGTCTCTTCTGACATCCATTTTAGTTGTTTCCTTACTTCTTGTACTTTTTAATGACCTTTTACTTTCTTCCTATATGTTGTTCTTGATGTCATCCTATAACTCTTCTGGTCTTCAGTCTTTATATGAAGAAAAACATGGCATCAGGATTGGAGGAATACTCATTAACAACCTGTTATATGCAAATGATATAACCTTGCTTGCTAAAAGAAAAGAAGACATAAGATATTTATGAAGATCAAAGACCACACAGCCTTTGGTTTGTGTTGCACCTCAATGTGAAGAAAACAGAAATCGTCACCACTGAACTAATGAACAACATCCATGCAAATGGAGAAAAGATTGAAGTTGTCAAAGACTTCATTTTGCTCAGGTCAACCATAAACACTCATGGAAGTAGCAGTCAAGAAATTAAATGACATATTGCATTAGGCAGATCTGCTACAGAAGACTTATTCTGCAGTGTTGAAGAGCAAAGATATTAGTTTGAAGACTAAGGTGCACCTGACCCATGCCATGGTATTTTCCATAACTTCTTATGCATATGAAAGGCTACAGGGAATAAGAAAGACCATAGAAGAACTGATATATTTGAGTTATGGTGTTGTTGTTGTTAAGTGCCGTCGAGTCGGTTCCAACCCATAGTGACCCTGTACAGGGTTTCCAAGGGTGTAAATCCTTACGGGAGTAGAAAGCCTCATCTTTCTCCCACAGAGTGGCTGGTAGTTTCGAACCGCTGACCTTAAGGTTCGCAGCACGATTCGTAACCACTACGCTACCAGAGCTCCTGAGTTATGGTGTAGGAGGATAATATTAAAAGTACCATGGCCTGACAAAAGAACAAACAAATTTCTGTTGGAAGAAGTACAGCCAGAGTTCTCCTTGGAAGCTAGAATTACTAGACTTCCTCTCTCATACTCTGGACATATTGTCAGGAAGGACTAGTCCCTAGAGAAGGATATCATGTTGGTAAATTGAAGGGTCAGAGAAAAAGAGGAAGACCCCCTAACAAGATGGATTGGCACATGTCCAGTCTTGGTAGACCCACACAGACGTCCCAGAACAGCACCACATGACCCAACAAAAAAGAACTCCCAGGAACGCCATCTAGCTGTTGTTCGCGATTTTCTCCCATCTCCAAAATCCTTGTCTATTTTCAGCAAAGTGGTGACTAATCATTCTATAGGTCATACCTAAAATGCCAGGAGATTCACCAGTACCTTGAGAATGGCCAAAGATAAACTCAAGTCCAATTACTTAGCAACAATATCCAAGTAGATGTCTGTGACTTCATTTGCTAGAATAATGCTACAATACATGATTGTAAACCAGAACTTCCTTATTTCCAGTCATTCTGAAAATACCAGGCTTTGAATGGGTTCAAATCAGTTCAGTTATGGCCAATGAAGTGCAATCAGAACCTGAATTTTAAAAATTTGGGTGAATCAAAACAGTAACAGAAATGAGAGAAATCATAGGCTGAAGCTGTGGAATAGGAGACTTGGAAAAGGCATGCTGAGCCCCTTGAGGAATGTGATTTAGGACACTGGGTTGTTGTCAGGACTGTAGAACATGACACACATTCAAAGTGGTCCATGGCCGCCATATTTGATGGGGCATCATTGTTTCCAATTCTGCTCCTCAAGACATGTGATGAGTATATGATGCACATGATGCCCTTGTTTTCTACAAGGGAGATACATTTCCTGGTAGGACAACAACCTAAGTTTCTCCCCTTCTGGCTATTGTCTGATCTGCCCACATTTTACAAATTCAGGTCTGTTCTGGTTTTGCGTTACTGGTTATGACCAAACTGGGAAGAACCAGTTGGAAGCCCTGGGAAATTTGGACCTCTAAGGAAGGTGTGGCGCAACTGCTAACCTTAAGATTGGCAGTTCAAACCCACCAGTCACTCCTTGGGAATCCTATACAGGTTATGAGTTAGAACTGACTCGATGGCACTTGAGAATGGCCAAAGATAAACTCAAGTCCAATTACTTAGCAACAATATCCAAGTAGATGTCTGTGACTTCATTTGCTTAACAAGAAAAACAGCAACAAGCAAGTGGCACTTCCTACCAATACCAAAAATTCCACAGGATTTTTTAAAAACACATTGAGTGCAACTGTGAAATAATTGATGTTTTACATTGAAAATGTTTGAAACAACTTTCAAATTTCTATTGGAAGGTTTATGTTTAGCCAACCTCAGTCCCCCCAAATTCCTAATCATTATGATTTAATGATTTAAGGCTTGTCATTAAAGACTGACCAACTTTCAACAAAAAGATGGATTGGCACAGAGGCAGCAGAAATGGGATCAAATGTAGCAACAATTGGGAAGTTGGTTCAGGACCAGGAAGTGTTTCGTTGTGTTGTGCATAGGGTCACTATGAGTCAGTACCTATATAGAGTTTCTGAGGCGTGGCTGGTGAGTTTGAACCACTGACAATGAAGTTCAAACTGACCCTGCAGTCCAGTGCTTATCCTACAGTGTCACATCAGGACTTCTCAAGTGGAATGTACTCAAAGTCATATTTGGTTTTCATGGACCAATTTTACTCTTCTTCAACTTCAGCCTCAAAATACATATGAGATATAAGTGGTCTGTTCGACATCTACCTTTGGCCTTGTTTTGGCTGATGATATGGAGTTTCTGAGTTGCCTCTTTCCACAGTTGTCAATTTAATTCCTGTGTATTCCATCTGATGAGGTCTACATGTATAGTTGTCTTTTATGTTGTTGAAAAAGGTATCTGCAATGAATAAGGTGTTGGTCTTGCAAAATTTTATCATGTGATCTCCAACCTCATTTCTATCACCAAGGCCATATTTTCCAAATACTGGTCCTTTCTCTTTGTTTCCAACTTTCACATTCCAATCACTAATAATTAGCAATGCATCTTGATTACATGTTTGATCGATTTCAGACTGAATTATTTGGTAGAATTCTTCAGTTTCATCATCACTGGTTTAGTGGTTGTTGTGCAAATTTGAATAATAGTCACATTCATTGGTCTTCTTTGTATGAATATTATCCTATCACTGATAGCATCTAATTCAAGATAGCTCTTGAAACGCTCCTTTTAATGATAACTACAGCACCATTGCTTTTTTTTTTTGTCACTCCTTGCATAGTAGACTATATGTTATCTGATGCAAAATGGCCAATAGCAGTGCATTTCAGCTAACTAATGCCTAAGTTATTGAACTTTTAAAAAAAGTATTTATTATGAATTGAGTGAAAGTTTACATGGAACATCGATTTTACACTCATTGTTTCATTGCAATGATTACAGTCTCCTCTGCATCATCATTCAACAGTATTTGCTTCTATTCGCTCTGTTTTGTTTGTTTGGGGGATGTAAACAAAAGCACTCAGGAATATATAATCATTTAAACAACCAAAGGAGCTCTGGTATCATGTTGTTGTTGTTGTTGTGAAGTGCCGTCGAGTCGGTTCCGACCCATAGCGACCCTGTACAGGGTTTCCAAGGGTGTAAATCTTTACGGGAGTAGAAAGCCTCATCTTTCTCCCGCGGAGCGGCTGGTAGTTTCGAACTGCTGACCTTAAGGTTCGCAGCCCAATTCGTAACCACTACGCTACCAGAGCATAGTGGTTATTAATTGGGCTGCTATCCTCAGAGTCAGCAGTTCAAAACTACCAGCTGTTCTGCGGGAGAAAGATGAGACGTTCTGCTCCTGTAAAGGTTTACAGCCTCGGAAACCCTGTACAGGGTCACTATGAGTTGGAACCAACTCCACGGCACATAACAACAACAACAAACAAACAAAGGGCACATGCTGCATGTCTGCCTCCTGGCCCCCAGCATCTGGCCACCAGCACACAGTCTTTGTCTTTCCATGAGTCTAGGGTCCTCAGCTACTCTATTTCTCCATTTCCTCATCTCTGTCTCCATCTCTGGTGTCACTGATTCTCTGGATAGGGTCCCACATTCCGCTTGTGCTCTTCTCCCTTTATGGTCCCGGGGTCTTCTGTTTCTGGACTGTAAGATTAATTACTCTTTTCTTTTTGTTATAAAACTTTTACTTTTACAGTGTTGACAGTCGCAATTAGTCATAACAATTACTCACTATTAAATCATAAGAATCTTATTATCCCCATTTCTTTTCACCAGACCTGTCTAGACAAAATGAAGTCATTGAACTTTATGTGTTCCATTTAATTTTTGACAATTTCCAATTTTCTTATATTCATAATTTGTACATTCCACATTCCAATTATCATTTCTTAACTCAAGAAATGATATATTTTTCTTCATTACAATGATTGCAATCTACTCCATGTATTATCAGTTAACAATATGTACTTATATTCACTTTAATTATTGCACTCCACTCTGTCTTCTGCTACCTTAATCTTTCTTCTGCCAATTTCCCTCTTGTTGTATATTTCCTAGAAATTTGTCAATTTCCTGTAGATTTTCAAATTTGTTGAAATACAGTTCTATGTGGAATTTTGTTATCATCATTTTTGTTTCCATTGGTTCTGTTGTGATGTCACTCACACCATTTTTTATTCATATTGTTTGAATTTTCTCCTTTTCTTCTGTTAGATTTGTCAATGGCTTGTCAATATTTTTAATCCTTTCAAAGAACCAACTTCTTCGTCTTGAATTATTTTTATTGATTTTCTATTTTGTATTTCATTTATTTCAGTTCTAACCTTTATTATTTCTTTTCTTTTTGGTTTCTGTTTCTGCTCTTTTGTTAACTGTTGGAGACTTTGAATAAAGGTGTTGATTTTGCTTCTTTCTTCTCTTTGAATGTATGTGTTTTCAGTTATTAATTGCCCTCTGAGTACTGCTTTTTTTGTGTGTCCCAAAGGTTTTAGTAGGTTGGTTGTCTTATCATTCTTGTTTGACTCAAGGAATTTTTCATTTCTTCTATTACCAGCTCTGGTAGCGTAGTAGTTATGTTGAATCGGGCTACTAACCTCAAGGTCGGCAGTTTGAAACTACCAGCCATTCTGTGGGAGAAAGATGAGGTGTTCTGCTCCCGTAAAGATTTACAGCCTTGGAAACCCTATGCAGGTTCATTATGAGTTGGAAACGACTCCACAGTACTTAACAACAACAACAACCCGGTAGCTTCTTCACAGGGTGTCATTCAATTCCCATGTATTTAATTGTACCCATAATCTTCCTAGTGTTGATTCATAATTTTATAGTGTTGTGATCTGACAAATGCTTTGTAGTATTTTGATGTTTTTAAATTTATTGAAGCTTGGTTTGTGACCTAACATATAGTCTGTTATAGAAAATGTTTCATGTGCACTGGAAAGAATGTATATTGTACTACTGCTATATTGAGTGTTCTGTATATGTTTATGAGGTCCAGTTCGTTGATTGTATTTTTTAGTTCTTCTGTGTCTTTGTTGAGTTTCTTTCTACATTTGTCCTTCATTGAAAGTTGTGTATTAAAATCTCCTACTACTATTGTCATTGTTGTTAGGTGTCATTGAGTCGGTTCCAACTCATAGTGATCCTATGCAGTACAGAATGAAACACTGATGGTTCCTCACAATTGCTGTTACAGTTGAGTGTATGATTATTGTAGAATGATCTATTTCTTTCTCTGATTCTAGTAGAGTTTGATTCATAATTTTTAATTTTCTATAATTGGGAGTATAGATATTTATTATAATTAAGTCCTCTTGCTTAATTGATGCTTTAATCATTACATAAGATCCTTCTTTGTCTCTTTTACAGTTTTTGCCTTCAAGATATGGTTTATCAGAGATTAATAGTGCCACTCCTGTTCATTTTTAATTTTGTTTATTTCTTCTATCTTTTGACTTTTAGTCTATTTTTGTTTTTGGATCTAAGTTGTGTCTATTGAAGGATCTTATTTTCTCATCGATTTTGCTACGCACTGTCTCTTCACTGGTGCATTGTATCCATTTGCAATCAGTGTAATTATTGATAAGTATGAACTGATTGCTATCATTTTGATGAGTGATTTTTTTGTTGCACATCTGGTTTCTTCCTTCTACATAATTTTCAGCACTGAGTTCATTTTGTTTTTGGTTTTCTTCATTTCTGTTGTGTCAGTGTTTGTTAAACCTGATTTTTCTCTTCTTTATTTCTTTGTGAAGGTATATTAATTTTGTTTAAGGTTACCCTGCATTTTATTATTTTTTCTCTCTCTCTTGAAAGTCTTTTTTCTTGGAATCTACTTGATTCTGTCACCATTTGGAAATTCTGCATGTATGCTATTACATCTCTGTGCTTTGTAATTAATTTCATTATAAATTGATATCCCTGGTTCCTTATTTTCAATATTGTAGCTTTGTTTTACTTTAAAAACTTCTCTCTCTCTCTCTATCTATCTATCTATCTATATATATATATATACTGAGTTCTGGGTGAACTGCGCACCAACAACAGCAGTCAACAATCTGAGCGTACCATATATGATACATACATGACAACACTCCATTTTTATTATTAATGCATAGCTGCAACTCTTTCTTCCCAATTTGAGTTGTAGCACATAAGCAAATAAAGATCTTGAAAGTTTTTCTCAATTTACTTCGCAAAGGTCAATCTACGTTGAGGAGTCAGCTCTTCCCAACCTGATGGGATCAGCTTCTGGCCATATATTGACAATATTTCATTGCTGTTCATAAGGTTTTCAGTGGCAAACTATTCAGAAATGGATTATGTCTCCTTCCTACTAATCCGTCTTAGTCTGGAAGTTCCGATCTAACTTGTTCACGGTCTTATAAAGTCATTGTTAGTTGGAATTGACCCAATGACATTGACTTAAAACAATATTGGCTTCAATATCCTTCCATTTGGCATGTTATAATCATACTTGGGAATCCTGGTGTGTCGTTGTAGGATAAGAACTGGACTCCTAAGCACAAGATCAATGCTTTAAACCCACCAGCTGCTCCTGGGAAGCCCTAATCAGGGTTCCTACAAGTCACAACTGATCTTATGGCATGTAACCACAGCACATCAACAAATCGTAATTGAGCATCCCATTGGCTTGCTCTACCACTCAGCTGTCAGGTTGTCATACTGTAGTGGCTTCCATGTTCCTATAAAGCTTGAAGCTATGCCACAGATATTCTAAATACAAACAAAGGAATCCATAGTGGACAGATTTCAGCAGAGCTTCTAGACTAACACAAACTACCAAGAAAAAATGTTGGACTACTTTCGAGATGTCAGCCCTAGAAAACGTTATGATTAGTTGCAGAACACTGTCTGATATAATGCTGGATGATGAGCCCCTCTGGTTGGAAAGCACTGAAAAAATTCATGGAGAAGAGTAGTCTTCTAAAAGTAGAACTGACAATAATAATGTGGATGGAACACAATATTCAAGACATTCATTTGCTGAGGGGTCATGTCTCAAAATGAAAAGAAACAGCTGCAAGCATCCATTAATAGTCAGAATGCAGGGAAATTAGAAGTCATCAAGAATCAAATGGAAGGAATAAAATCTATAACCTAGGCATTAGTGAGCTGAAATGGACTTGTACTAGCAAATTTGATATGGTTGACTGTGCAGCAAATACAAATTGAAGAGGAATGCTATTGCATTCATTGTCAAACAGAGCACCTCAAGAAACAAGCTGTGATAGGATAAAATCCATACGTCCAAAGGAAAGCCAGTTAATATGACTATCATTCAAATTATGCACCAACCACTAAAGTCAAAGATAATGAAACTGAAGAATTGTACCAATTTCTTTAATCTAAAATTAACCAAACATTCAATCAAGATGCATTGATAATTACTGGTGATTGGAACAAGGAAAATTGTAAACAAAGAGGGAGGATCAGTAGTTGCAAAATATGATTTTGATGGCAAACATAATGCTGGAAATCAAATTATAGAATTTTGCCAATCTAAAACTTTATTAATTGCAAATATCTTTTTTTCCAACAACATAAAGGACAGCTTGAGAAGACAGAGAAAAGTCTTATAATGAAATGTGCAAATATTTGAAGTAAGAAAACCAAAAGTGACAAACACATTCAGCATTTCTCAAGCTAAAATAACTGAAGAAAAAATTCAACCTTAATGTGAACTATTGAAGGATTCTATGGGCATAACATGACTGTTAGTTTGTTGTATTGTGGTGACTTGCATGTTGCTGTGATTATAGAAGATGTGCCACTGGTGTTTTAAATGTCATCAGGGTCACCCTTGGTAGACAGGTTTCATATGAGCTTCCAGACAAAGTAAGACTAGGAAGAAAGAGAGGTGGACTACTTCCAAATGTTTGGTCACTGAAACCTTATGAATAGCAGTGGAACACTCAGCACCAGAATACTGAATATTGAAACATGATGAAGAACAACAGAATATTGTCAGATATAGTGCCTGAAGATGAGCCCCTCAGATTGGAAGATACTCAAAATACAACCAGGGAAAAGCTGCCTCCCCAAAGTAGAGTTGACCATGATGATATGACTGGAGTAAGATTTCGGGACCATCATTTGTAGATGGGGCACAACTCAAAATGAGAAGTAACAATTGTAAATTTCTATTAATAATCAGAACATGGAATGTACAAAATATGAATACAGGAAAATTATAAAAAATGAAATGGAACACATAAATATCCATATCCTAGATACTAATCTGCTGAAATGAACCGGTATTGGCCATTTTGAATGTAATAATTGCATGTCTTACTATGCCAGAAACGACAAGTTGAAGAGAATGGCATTGCATTCATCACCAAAAAAGAATATTTCAAGAATATTTATCTTGAAGTATAGTGCTGTCAGTGATAGGATAATATGCATATGCCTACAAGGAAGACCACTTAATACACTATTATTCAAATTTATGCACCAATCACTAAACCCAGTGATGATGAAATTGAAGAATAGTAATTGTTATCATGACTAATTATCACTGTTACAACTATAAAGGTAGACATTTTGTAACAAAAAGAGGGAAGTAGTTCATCTTATAGTCCAGGAACAGAGGACCCTAGGACCATCAATGAAGAAGAGAATGAGCATAATGTGGGCCAATATCGAGAGAAGCAGCAACACCAAAGGTGAAGGCAGAGATGAGGTCATGGAGAGATAGAATAGCTGAAGACTCTAGACTCATGGCTGAGTACTGGCAGCCAGGAGCCGGGCTTGCAAAATGTGCCCTTTTTGTTGTTTAAATTATCATATACTCCTGAGTGTTTTTGTGTACAACCTCCCCCCCCCAAAAAAAAAACCCCAAAAAACCCCAAAAACAATAAAAAACAAAAACAGAGGGACTAGAAGCAAGTACTATTGAATGATGATACATGGAGAAGATTGTAATCATTGCAATGAAACGATGAGTGTAAAGCCAATGTTCTCCCATGTAAACTATCAATCAATTCACAATTAAAACTGTTTTTTTTTAAAAAAACCAATAACTGAATGATGCAGAAAGCATCAAAAGAAAATGGAAAGAATGCACAGAGTTACTTTACCAACAAAATTTGATCAATGTTCAATAATTTCAAGAGGTAGCATATTATCAAGAGCCAATGGTATTGAAGGTACACTGAAGGCACTGGCAGAGAAAAGGCTCTGGAAACTGATGGAATAGATATTGAAATCATTCAACTCTCTGATGCAGCATTGTTGTTGTTGTTGTTGTTGTTGTTAAGTGCCTTCGAGTCGGTTCCGACCCATAGCGACCCCGTACAGGGTTTCCGAGGGTGTAAATCTTTACGGGAGTAGAAAGCCTCATCTTTCTCCCACGGAGCAGTTGGTAGTTTCGAACCGCTGACCTTGAGGTTCGCAGCCCGATTCGTAACCACTACGCTACCAGAGCTCCTTGATGCAGCATTGGAGGCACTCATTTATTTATTCCAAGAAATTTGGAAGACAACTACCTAGCCAGTTGGTCGGAAGAGATCCATATTTGTCCACATTCCAAAGAGAGGCACCCAATGTAATGTGGAAATCTTTGGAACAATGTCACATGCAAGTAAAATTTTGCTAAAGATAATTCAAAATTCAAAAATGACTGCAGGCATACATTGACAGGGTTCAAGCCAGATGTTCAAGCCGGATTCAGACAATGACATGGAACAAGGGATATCATTGCTGAAAGAAGACAATAACAGAAAAGTGTTTACCTGTGCTTTATTGACTATGCAAAGGCTTTCGGCTGTGTGTGAATCATGACAAGCTATAGATAACATTGCAAAGAATGGGCATTCCAAAACACTTAACTGTGCTTATGAGAAACCTGTAGATAAATCAAGAGGCAGTTGTTCGAATAGAACAACAGTATATTGAATGGTTTAAAATCAAGAAAGTTGTGCACGAGGGCTGTATTCTTTCACCATACTGATTCAGTCTGTATGATGAGCAAATCAACTGAGAAGCTAGATTATATGAAAAAGAGCATGGCATCTGGCATGGAGTAAGACTCACTAACAAGCTATGATATGAAGACTGTAAAACCTTGCTTCCTGAAAGCAAAGAGGGCTTAAAATACTTACTGATGAAGGTCAAAGACCACAGCCTTTATTATGGGTTGCACCTCAATGTAAAGAAAACAAAAATCTTTGCCACTGGACCAATAAACTACTTCCATGCAAATGGAGAAAAGATTGAAGTTGTCAAAAGACATTATTTAGCTTGTATCCACTATCAGAAACTCAGGGAAGCAGCAGTTAGGAAATCAGACAATGTAATGCATTAAGCAAATATGCTGCACAAGACCTCTTTAAAGTGTTGAAGAGCAAAGATATCAGTTTGAGAACCAAAGTTCACCTGACTGGAACCATGACATTTTCAGCAGCCTCATATGTATGTGAAAGTTGAATAAGGAAGACCATAAAAGAATTGATGCATTTGAGTTATGGTGTTAAAGAATATTAAAATTACCATGGACTGCCAGAAGAACAAACGAATCTCTGTTGGAAGAAATGCAGTCAGAAATCTCCTTAGAAGCCAGGATTGTGAGACTTTGTCTCTCATACTCTGAACATATTATCAGGAGGGACCATCCCCAGAGAAGGACATCATGCTTGGTAAAGTAGATGTTCAGGCAAAAAGAGTAAGACCACCAATGAGATGAACTGGCACAATGGCATCAGCAATGTTCTCAAGTGTAACAATGATTTTGAGAACAGCACAGGACCAGTTAGTGTTTCATTCTATTGTGCACAGGATCACAATGAGTTGGAACCTACTCAGTGGCACCTAACCACAGCAATAACAAGAGAAAGAATTAATCAAGTCATTAAAACACTCCCAAGTAAAATAAGTCCAGGCCCATTTGGATTATTGGTGAATTGCAACAAATATTCAAAGACTTGATACCAATTCTACTCAGACTATTCCAGAATATAGAAAAGGATGGAAGGCTCATAAATTCATTTTATGAAGCAAGCATAACTCTGATACCAAAATCAGGCAAAAATGTCACTAAAAAAAGAAAATTATAGACCAATATTCCCGAAGAACATAGTTGCAAAACTTCTCAACAAAATCATAGCTATTAGAATCCAACAACAGAACAACAAAATAATACATCATGACCAAGTGAGGCTCACACCCAGTATGCAATAATTAGGCAACATTAGAAAAACAAACAACATAATCCACAACATATATGAAACAAAGGAAAAGAACCACATGATCATATTATTAGATTCAGCAAAGGCATTAGCCAAGATCTAACATACATCCTGTTAAAAATCCTCAATAAAATAGAAATAGATAGGAAATAACTCAACATAACTAGTCATCTTTGCAAAACCAGCCACCACTAGCCTGTCATTTTGTCATCATACTGTGGTGGCCTGCATGTTGCTGAAGCTATGCCACAGGTATTTTAAATACCAGAAGGGTCACCTATGGTAGACAGGTTTCAGCTGAGTTTCCAGATGAAGACAGTCTAGGAAGAAGAAGAAGAGATGCACTACTTCAGAATATATAGTCACTGAAAACTATGAATATCAGAACACTGTCAGCACCAGAACACTGAATATAGAAACACGATGAAGAGTACAAGAATATTGTCAGATATAGTGCTGAAAGATGATCCCCTCAGGTTGGAAGGCACTCAAAATACGACTGGGGAAAACCTGCCTCCTCAAATAGAGCTGACTGTGATGACACAAATGGAGCAAAGCCTTTGGGACCTTCATTTACTGATGGGACACAACTCAAAATGAAGAGAAGCAACCATAAACATCCATTAATCAACGGAACATGGGGTGTACGAAGTATGAACCTAGGAAAATTGAAAACTGTCAAAAATGAAATGGAACCCATATATATCGATATCCTAGTTATTAGTGAGCTGAAATGTACTTTTATTGGCCATTTTAAATCCGGCAATCACATAGATTACTATGCCGGGAATGACAAATTGAGGAGGAATGAGGTTGCATTCTTCATGAAAAATTTACATATCAAGATCTGTCCTGAAGTACAACACTGTTGGTGATAGGATAATATACATACACCTACAAGGAAGACCACTTAGTACACTATTATTCAAATTTATGCACCAACCACTAAACCCACTAATGATGAAACTGAAGAATTCTATAAGCTTCTTCATTCTGACATTGATCAAACATGAAATAAAAAATGTGTTTATAATTATTGGCAATTGGAATGCAAAGGTTGGAAACAAACAGGAAGGCTCAGTAGTTGGAAAATATGACCTTGGTGATAAAATTGTTGCTGGAGATCACATAATAGAACTTTGCAAGACCAATGACTTGTTCACTGCAAATATCTTTTTAAGTCAACACCAAAGATGATTATACACATGGACCTCACAAGATGGACTACACAGAATTCAAATTGACACTATCTGTGGAAAGAGATGGTGAAAAAGCTCCATTATCATCAGCCAAAACAAGGCCAGGGAAGACTGTGGAACAGACCATCAATTGCCATTTTCAAGTGCAGGATGAAGCTGAAGAAAATTAAAACAAATTCACAAGAACCAATATATAACCTTGAACATATCCAATATGAATTTAGAGAACATCTGAAGAATAGATTTGATGCACTGTACACTAAAGACCAAAAATCAGAAGAGTTGTAGGATGACATCAAGAACATCATACAGAAAAAAGTAAAAGGTCATTAATAAGACAAAAAAGAAGAAAAAGACCAAAATGGATGTCAGAAGAGACTCTGAAACTTGCTCTCCAATATAGAATGGCTAAAGCAAGTGGAAGAAATAAGGAGGTAAATGAGGTGAATATAAAATTTCAAAAGACAGCTCAAGAAGACAAAGTCAAATATTATAATGAAAGGTGTAAAGACCTGGAATTAGAAAACAAAAATTAAGAACATGCTCAGCATTTGTCAAGCTGAGGGAACTGAAGAAAAAAAATCAAGCCTCAACTTGCAATATTGTAGGATGTTGTTAAATGCCATCAAGTTGGTTCCAACACATAGCAACCCTGTGTAGGGATTCCAAGGAATGGCTAAACTTGAACAATCGATGTTGTGGTTCAAATGACGTTGCAGTCCAGTGTATTAGTCCACAGTGCCACACCACGATACTATGAGCAAAATATTGAATGATGGAGAAAGCTTTAAAACACAGAGTAACTGTACCAAAAAGAAATGATCGATATTCAATCATTTCAAGAGATAGCATATGATCTAGAGCCAATGATACTGAAGGAAAAAATCCAAGTTGTGTTGAAAGCATGGAAAAAGAACAAGGCACTGGGAGATGATGGAAATCTTTCAACAAACTGAAGCAGCACTGGAGGCACTCATTCATCTATGCCAAGAAATCTGGGAGACAACTCCTTGGCCAACTTACTGGAAGAGATCCGTATTTGTACCCATTCCAAAAAGAGGTGACCCAACAGAATGTGGAAATCATCAGACAATATCATTAATACCACATGCAAGTAAAAATTAATACCACATGCAAGTAAAAATTTTGTCAAAGATAATTCAAAAACAGCTTCAACCATAAATTGACAGAGAAACTCTAGATGTTAAAGCCAGATTCAGAAGAGGATGTGGAACAAGGGATATCGTTACTGATGTCAGATTGATCTTGGATGAAAGTACGGAATGCCAGAATGATGTTTACCAGTGCTTTATTGAATAAGCAAAGGCTTTTGATTGCGTGGATCATGACAAACTATGGACAACATTGGGGAGAATGAGTATTCCTGAACACTTAATTGTGCTCGTGAGGAACCTGTACATAGACCAAGGGGCAGTAGTTTGAACAGAACAAGGAAACACCAAATGGTTTAAAATTAGGAAAGGTGTGCACCAGGGTTGTATTCTTTCACCATACTTATTTATCTGTATACTGAGCAAATAATTTGAAAGCGTGCATTATTTGAATAAAAATGTAGCATCAAGATTGGAGAAAGACTAATTAACAATCTGAAACATGCAGATGATACAAACTCACTTGCTAAAAGCAAAGAGGATTTAAAATACTTACTGATGGAGATCAAAGACCAAAGCCTTCTATTCGTGTTGCACTTCATTGTGAAGAAAACAAAACCCTCACCACTGGACCAATAAATAATATCCTGATAAACGGAGACGAGATTAAAGTTGTCAAAGAATACAATTTGCTCAGATCAACCATCAACACTTATGGAAGCAGCAGTCAAGAAATTAAATGACATATTATACTAGGCAAATCTGCTGCAGAAGAACTCTTTAAAGTATTGTCAGTTTATGGACCTTTAAAGTGCAAGAGCAAAGATGTCAGTTGTGCACCTGACCTAAGCCATGGTAGTTTTAATAACCTCATATGCATGTGAAAGTTGGACAGAGAATAAAGAAGACCACAGAAAAATTGATGCATTTGAGTTATGGTGTTGGAATATAATATTAGAAGTACCCTGGACTTCCAAAAGAACAAAAAAATCTCTCTTGAAAGTACAGCCAGAATGCTCATTGGAAGCCAGAATGGCTGGACTTTATCTCTCATACTTCAGAAGTTTTATCAGGAGGGACCCAGTCCTTGAAGAAGGTACAGTGGAGGTTCAGAGAAAAAGAGGGTGACCCTCAATGAGATGGGTTGGCACAGTGGCATTAGCAATGGGCTCATGTGTAGCAACAATTGTGAGGTTTGTGCAGGATTGAGCAGTGTTTCATTCTGTTGTGCATGGGGTCACTATGAGTCGTTACCAACCCCAAGGCACCTACCAACAACAACCATTTACAAAACATATAGCCAAACTACTGTAAATGAGAGAAGCTGAAGCAATTCTCCTTATGAAGAGTTATAAGAGAAGAATGTCTTTTACCACCATTCCTATCCAATATTGTGCTCCTAGGAAACCCTATACAGGGTCACTATGACTTGGAACCAACTCCATGGCACTTACCAACAATAACAATAAATATGAATGTGAAGGAGTTCTGGTAGCATAGTGAATTACGAGTTGGGCTGCTAACCACAAGGTCAGAAATTCAGATCTACTTGCTACTTCATGGGAGAAAAATGAGGCTTTCTACTTCCTTAAAGATATAAAGCCTCAGAAATCCTATACAGGATTGCTACAATTCAGAAATGATGCCACAATACATAAACAATACCACCAATATGTCTGTGAAAGTTCAACAATGGATAAGGAATATCATAGAATCCATGCATTTGAATTATGGTGTAGGCAAAAAAAAAAAATATTTAAAGTACCATGGACTGTCAGAATAACAAACAAAAGCTATTTTGGAAGAAGTACAGGCAGAATGCTCCTGAGAAGCCAGGATGTTGAGATTTCGTCTTTTGTACTTTGGGCATGTTGCGAGGTAGGAGCAGTCCCTGGAATAGGACATCATGACAGATAAACTGCAGAATCATAGAAAAAGAAAAACACCCTCAACAAGGCAGAGTGACACCGTGACAGCAACAATGGGTTTAAACAACAATAATTGTGAGAATGGCACGGGATTGGGCAATGTTTCATTTTGCTGTGTATAGGGTCGTTAACAATCATAAGTAATTCGATGGAGCATAAGAACAACAGGGTTTGCTAGTATGTGAACTAACTGATACAAGTCCTGCAATCTTGACTGGTGGTAGGTTTCAATAAAGACTTAAATTCCTTAGCAGTTTTATAAGAAATCTTTCACAAGTCTGAAAACTCTATAACAGTCGTGATGCAGTACAGTATAAGTCCAAGGAACAAAGGACAGTGTAGTCATTTTAGCAATTTCCCTGCAATGCCTACCCCTGAGTGCAGGCATATTTAAAATGTATTTCCGGATCATGTTTTTTTTGTTTTTTCTATGATAGACTGCTTAGGAAAGAAATAAAGCTCCTAGAAAGTATTAGTAGAATAGGAAGACTGAGAAAGATATAAGGAGAAATCACCTAGTTAAGGAATACAGGGAGAAGGTGCAGGGGCCTATTTTAACTCCTTTTAGTTAATTTAGAGATGGTATCTTACATGGTACATATTCAACTTCCATGTTTTTGTTTTTGTTTTAGAAACTTTTATATGCCAATCAAATTATGTATCCCATTATGATTATTTAATGTTCACCCTTTCTATTCTAATTTGTTGTGCAGAAAATTAGCTTATCTAGATAAAGCAAAACCACTCAACCAGTTCCATCAGGTCAGTTCCAACTCATTTCTGAGATTGTAAATCTTTATAGAAGCAGAAATCCTCATCTTTCTCCCAAGGAGCAGCTGGTTGGTTTTAACTTCTGACCTTTTGGTTAGCAGTACAGAACCCTCAGTTTGGCCTTGATTCTCTAAGTTGTCTTTTGTAAAATCATCCCAAAATTCTAAAAACAGTTTGGGAATGGCCAAAATGTTTGTTCATGAAAGTGGTTAAAGTGTTTGAGGATGATCCTGTTATATCAAAAGTACATGGTAGCACAACAATGAACAGCCAGCTAAGCCCTACAACGTTCAATAGACTCCTGTGAACCTGGGTGGAGACCTGGCTGGTCAACAGTATGGCAAGACCTGGGGACTCTTGGGCCCAGAGTCAGTGACATAGCCACAGAGGACTAGAGTGAAGAGTGAAGCGTCCAGCTGATAAGAAGAGAGGGCATATGCGTAAGAACACCCACACTTGCAGATAATACCCACTTGACCTGGCTTCAATGATTGGATGATCAGAGCTCAACTAGAAGAAGAAAGAAGAGAAAAAAAAGAGTAATCTGATACAATTTGATGAACTTGACCTACACCTATAGATGCAGTAGCTTAAAAGAGGGAACAAATCTTTACAGTGAGTATCATTCCCACCCACTCCATACACAGTGTAGACAGGAATGGGTAACTTGGACATTGGCTACCCAAAATAGTGGTGGTGGTGGTGGGGGGCTTCAAAGGCAAGAAGTGACTGGCTTACAAGCTTTCAAGAGGGAACCTAGATCCAGAGGGCTTGGAGGAAGAGTGGATACTACTCTCCACTGAGTAGTATCCAATCTCTCTAGGCTGGGCTGATGAAAGGAGATGCGGATAGGTCTCTTGTGATACAATAGTGAATAATTGTTATCAGGACTGATTGTGAGGGTTGTAAATGTAAAGGTAGACGTTTTATAGCAAGGAGGGGAGTGATTAACTTTGCAGTCTAGGAGCAGAGGTCCCTGGGACCATCAAGGGAGAAGAGAGGAAAGCGAGACCCTACCCAGAGAAGCAGTGACACCAGAGATGGAGCCAGAGATGATGACATGGAGAGATGGAGCAGCTGGGGGCTTTAGACCCAGAGAGGGAGAGGGGCTGGGTGCTGGCAACCGGGGGACAGGCTTGCAGGGTATACCCTTTGGTTGGTTGATGATGCATGGAGGCAATTGTAACCATGGCAATGAAATGATTATATATACAATAGAATGAATGTAAAGTGAATGTTCTTCCATGTAAACTATCACATAATTCAAAATAAAACATTAAAAAACAAAACCAAAAAATGCTAGTGTAAAAAAAAAAAAATACATGGTAGCAAAATCATGAATGAGCACTGTCTTCGACTGGGTTCTCTAGAGAAGCAAACTGTTTTTTTGTTGTTGTTGTTATTGTTAAGTGCTGTTGAATCCATTTCAATACCTAGTGACCCTTTAGGTGGTTTCCTAGGAATAACTGGTGTGTTTGAAATGCTGAACTTGCAGTTAGCAGTCTAGTTACTCACACCAGGATTCCTGAGACGCAAACTGTTGTTGTTGAGGTGCCATCGACCCACAGCAATTCTGTATAGAGTTGTTGAGGTGTGACTGTGAGCTTGAGCCACCGACCTTGTGGTCTAAAATGACTTTGCAGTCCATTGAATTAATCTACAGAACCACACCAGTACTGTGGGAAGCAAACCAGTGGTAGTAACATATATGTGTGTGTGTGTGTTTGTGTATGTATAGTGTTGTTGCATGCTGTTGCATTGATTCCAACTCATAGTGCCTCTATATCAGCTTTTCAAGAACAGTTGATGGGTTTCAGCTGCTGACCTTGGAGTAACCAGTCCAGTGCTACATCAAGGCTCACAGATGGATGGATGGGTGGATGAATAAATAGATAGATAGAAATTACCTAAAGGAAATGACTCACATGGCAGTTGAAGTTGGCAAGTTCTAAGTCTATGGGTCAGATGTCAGGCTGTAGATTTTCCTTTCCCCATGTAAGTGCAGTGGTGACAATATTGAGACTGACAGGTCAGGTGGTAGGGTATGGGCCAAGAGCAGCAGCCAATGCATCAAGAAGCTGGTGCAGGATCTAGATCCAGCAAATGCAGGAGAGATTAGCCAGAACATCCATACACACTGGAAACAGATTTCACACCCAAGGAAGCTCCTTTTCAATTGACTGCCTGCTCACAGAAAATTTCATCATGGAATGATTATATTATATCTGATCTCATCTTGGGTAATGATTACATCTGCAAATAATCACCCAGCCTAGTTGAGACACAGACTTAATCATCACAAGAGTAATCCTTAATGTGATTCAAACTCTTAATGTACACTGTAATTTCAAAGTGTACCCAAGTAGAAAGAAAGATAGAAAATATGAGTTCAATCTTAACAGGTAGGAACATAGATTCTATCAAAGACAGCTAATGTCTTACTGGGCATCAGTTTCATACTCAGATCTGTGTTTTGCTTGAACCAACATGCACTGAATAGTTCACAAGTGTTTGTGCTTTGTGGACATCCTAATGTTCTGTTACAGTGCATGTTCAGCTTAGCTTGCCACAGGAGTGTTTAACATTCAACAGCAGGGCTGCTAATGGCAAACAACCACTCTCTCAGCTTTCACTTGGCCATCTTTTACTCCTATTTGTTTGCAGCTTGTAAGACTTGGAATAAGGTGATTAACAGTCACATCAAACTAAATTTGGCAACAAATGCATAAAAATTGTTCAAATAGTGAACTGAAAATGAAAAAACAAAAAAAGAACACAATTAAATCTCAAAGAGCTTCATGAAAGAAGATGGAACTTGATTCAAAAGGCCTTTTTCCCTGGAGGGCGTCCAGAAACCTAGTGAGATGGAAGGGCTCAAGGAACCTGGCCATTTCCAATGTTCTAAATCTACCACAATGTCCCAGGGGTCATCAAGGATAATGCACCTTCAAATCCGCACACACCCAACACCGTAAAATGTCAAATGATAAGAGTGTGCACTCTGTTAAAATAAAAGCAAAGAGATTTACTGCAGGTTCAAAATCAGTGCAAACTGGAGACATATTAGACCTCACAAAGTGAAAACTCAATGCTACGCCAGAGGAGTGGTAAATAATGTATTTATACAGTAATATAAAGACCTAATCGTACAAAATCCAGGATTGGGAGGAAGGGTATCTTGAAGCAGGAAAATGTAAGGGATTGATATAATGTAGATAGGTGTACTTTTAGGATTGGTTGTGTTGTTAAGCGCTATCATAGCGACCTTATATAGGGTTTTTGTGGAGTAGCTTGTGGATTTGAGACATCCAGTTCTTATCTTACAGCACCACTCCAGGACTTTCTTGGGATTTGCTAAAAGCTTAAAATACAGAAGTATGTAACTAAAAGGGTGGGGTATGCGAGGTGTTTGTAAGATAGTCACAGGACATTATTTTCTGGGAACATCTTGTTGAAATAGCTTGTTGGGCAATACATTTCCTAAGGGCTGCTTTTACAAGAGCTTTCTGATAAGCCCCATTGTGTCAAGACCCGCTTTGGGAACATTCTTTCCAGATCCTTAGCTTAATTATATATAGAAAAAAATTCCTTAATGACAGGCTTAAATCTGTATCAGGGGTTATGGTTTCCAGGTGAGTTAAAATGGAAACAGACCCAGGCCAGTTATTTTATTAGAGTCAAGTGCTTCAATTTTGGAATTCTTGCACGAAGACGATGGGTCTCTGACGATAGCAGTCTTCAGACATTTTTATTGAAGTGTTCCCTTAAGAAATTTTTAAAGAAAATGTGCTTTCTTCCTTGAACATTCCAAAATGAACCTTTGAATTTTACCAGATAGTTTGTAAGGTAGTTGTATTTCTACTATATGATATACTGTACATATGCCTTAAATACATATTTGTTAAAACCTCAGAATGTCATATTTAGTTCATTCCATTTTTTGAAAATGTCCTGTAGGTGACTTAGCTAGCAAACACAGTCCACACTACCATATGTCAAAATTTTAAAAATGACAAAATTTTCTTTTACAATTCAAATATATAATGCAGTGACTATCACTTTAGAAAGTCAAAG
This sequence comes from Chrysochloris asiatica, assembly GCF_000296735.1. Classification (NCBI taxonomy): domain Eukaryota; kingdom Metazoa; phylum Chordata; class Mammalia; order Afrosoricida; family Chrysochloridae; genus Chrysochloris; species Chrysochloris asiatica. The sequence continues at coordinate 12,700,528 of NW_006408528.1, read as the reverse complement.
AGCCAACCAGAGCTTCTGTTAAAATTGAAGAGTTTGTTGAAGGAACAAAATGATCAAGAGTCAGAAAATATATAGTGAAGATTCACCGAAGTACTGCAGGAAAAGTAAATTTTGACAGACCTTAAATATAGAGGATAAAGAAACTGCAAGGAGAATATTCTGATTGGCTGATATTTAAAAAATTATTCCCTTACAAACACTATACATTGGTGGGACCCTTCAAACATTATTTTGCTAACTGTAAAGTTTTACATTTGACAGATAAATCTAGTATTTTGAAGACTAGAGCCGTGTTTTTCCTGGGAGTATATTGTAAGCCAAAGGGCGTGGAGGGATGCCTGAGGGGTTCCTGACATGCTATGACTAGGTAAAGTTTGAAGGTCAGTTCAGAATCAGCAGTAAACCGAAAGAAAAAAAAAATGGAATCCGCTGCATCTTTGCCAAGATTGTAGAAACCTCTCCTTACGTCCAGTACCTAGTTCTTTTCAACTCCTATACAAGAATTACAATCAAAAGTTGATAGGAAGGGAAGGAAGAACATCATGAAGTTTATCTTCTAGGTGGACTTCTAATACGTCATCCACTTTATGTCCCCTATTATGAGTACATTTCTCATCTTACCTCCCTTTTGTTTTGTTCTCAAGGCCCTACTTTAAGAGTTAATGCTTTTCAACCTGCCTTTCTCATCACCTTTCATTACACCCCACAAGGTTTGTACCATAGTAAGTTTTAGAATGAGATAGACTGTGTTTGAAGTTACAGTTACCCCTTTCCTAAGAATCCAGTGTCTGTAGATGGAGTTGAATTGCAAAACTAAGAATTAGACCAAGGCGGAGTTTCCACAAGATTTGGCACTCAAGTGCTGGGACTGCAGTGTTTGGAAGAACTGACAACAGCCAGAAGGGAAAAAATAAAGTCCTGAAAGTTTATGTTGCAAATATCTAGTGTTTAACAGTTGTTGTTGTTAGGTGCCTATCGAGTCCATACCGACCCATAGTGACCTTATACACAGCAGAACGAAACACTGCCTGATCCTGGGTCAACCTCACTACTGTTGCCACGCTTGATGCTACCACTTGGCCAATCCATCTCATTGGGGGTCTTCTTCTTTTTCTCTCACCCTCCCCCTTACCAAACATGATATCCTTGTCCAGCGACTGGTCTCTCCTGACAATATGTCCGAAGTATGAGAGATGAAGTTTGGCCATCTTGACTCCAAGGACCACTCTGGCTGCACTTCTTCCAAAACGGATCTATTGGTTCTTTTGGCAGCCCATGGCACTTTCAATATTCTCCTCCAACACCATAACTCAAAAGCATCAGTTCTTCTATGGTCTTCTTTATTCACTGCCCAGCTTTCACATGCATATAAGGTTATTGAAAATGCCATGGCTTGGGTCAGGCGCACCTTAGTCCTCAAGCTGACATCTGCAAATAATGGCATTCATTAAGTGTTTGTTGAATAAATCCTCAAGGGCTGTGAGTTGCCTGGACACCTAAGCTAAGTCATGACCAGGAAACATTAGGCTGCACTAGCAGTGGATGGTGTACCAGCAGGATTCCTACAATGACTGTTACCAGCGCAGTAGAGACAGGAGTGTGCTTTCAAGGGAGTCCTAAGGTGCAGCATAAGTAAGTACTTGACTACTAAGCAAGAGGTTAGTGGTTTGGACCCACTTAGAGGTGCCTCAGAAAAAAGGCCTGGTGATCTGCTTTCAAAATGTCACAGTCTTGAAAACCCTATGGAGTGCAGTTCTACTTGGACACACATGAGGGTGGGGTGAGTCAGAACCAACTCCATGGCAGCTGTTTGCTAGGTGTTTGTGTGTGTGCAAGAAAGGTCATTTATAACAGAACACTGGAATTAAAGAGATATCATCAAGGAGATAGTTCCTAGGTTTCTTGGTAGAATTCCAATCAAGTGTTGTTGTTAAGTGCCATCGAGTTGATTCCGACCCTTGGCGACCCTGTATAGGGTTTCCAAGGAGCAGCTGGTGAGCTTGAACCACCAACCTTGCAGTTTAAACTACTTTGCAGTCTGACATATTAGCCCACAACGCCACACCAGGAGATAAATTTTCCTGTTTGTATCTTATTCTAACCAGTATCTAGAACATTACACTTGTGTGCATTTCCTATTATATATCCCTGATTCCTCATGTTCTGGACAAGTCTAATGCAAATACATAAATGTGAATGTCCATACACAATACATTATTATCATTTTAGTCAAGATCGCTTTCACTTGATCATTTTCTTGGGCATTATTCCCAGATGGCCTTGGGTAAAGATGAGTGTTACGTGAATGTTGAGTGTGACACTCTAAGAGTAAATAATATTCTTGGATCTTCTTTTGTTTTAAGATACCAATGTTATTTTTCTTTCACATTTGTGTGGATAATGTGAGTTGACTATGCGTACGTATCTATCTACCTATACAACCAAACACATATTTTTGCTTGTTGTTGCTAAATGGCCGATTTTTTTGGAAGTATATCACCAGCTCTTTCTTGTTAGGTACCACTGTTGTTGTTGTTAAGTGCCATCGAGTCGGTTCCGACCCATAGCGACCCTGTACAGGGTTTCCGAGGGTGTAAATCCTTACGGGAGTAGAAAGCCTCATCTTTCTCCCGCGGAGCGGCTGGTAGTTTCGAACCGCTGACCTTAAGGTTCGCAGCCCGATTCGTAACCACTACGCTACCAGAGCACTTAAACCTCTAAAGTTTCAATTGGCAGCCAAGCACTTTAAATGATGAGACCACCCAGGTACTATTAGAACGACTTTAGTTAGTTCTGTTATCTACATGAAGTACATCTAAAAAAAGTTTATTAATGCAAGATTTTTTTATTGGGGATATGGTATAAATTTTTCAATTGTGTTTAAAACTGTATATATTGTTGTATAAACTGGGTGTAAGTATCTAGCACTAACTATGTTCTATGCTTTAATACTCAAACTGTGATGTGTACTAACACTAGAGAGCTTTTTAGAAATACAGGATGGCAGACCCCATCCCAAATTTACTAAATCAGATTTGTGTTTTATAAGATCTATCAATCCACATATTGCATTAGGTAAATCTGCTGCACAAGACCTCTTTAAAGAATTCAAAAACAAAAATGTGAGTTTGAGAACTAAGGTGCTCCTCACCCAAGCCATGGTATTTTCAATAATTTCCTATGTATGTGAAAGTTGGATGATGAATAAGGAAGTTCTTGAGCTTCATCCCTGCCAATGCTAATTAGATGACTGAATGGGACTAAATCTTCCACACCCAGGAGCCAATTCCTCCCACCCCAGGGCTAGCCCCTCCCTCACTCTTATCCCATATAAGCCCGCAGTGCCCTCTATTTAGCGCTCAGAATCTGGAGAAATTAGGTCCTCTGAGCCAGCTGGCTTAATAAAATTGACCACAGATCAAGAGCTGCTGTGATACTCTCTGTCCTTGGGCTGCTGTGGCACTCTGGACTCGAAAACCACTGTAACAATCTTAGAATGGATGCATTTAAGTTATGGTGTTGGAGAAGAATATTAATAGCATCATGGACTGCCGAAAGAACAAACCAATATGTGCTGGAAGAAGTACAGCCAGGATGCTCCTTAGAAGACAGGATGGTGAGATTTCATCTCTCATGCTTTGGACATATTATCCAGAGGAACCAGTCCCTGAAGAACGATTTCATGCTTAGAAAAGAGGAAGACACCAGCGAGATGGATTGGCACAGTTGCAGCGGAATGGGCTCAAGTGCAACTACGATTGTGAGGATGGTGCAGGACTGTGCATAGGGGCTCTATGAGTCGAAACTAACACGAAAACACCTAACTAAAACAACAACATAATTGACTAAGTTCTTTGTAACTTTAATTTTGAAGTGCACTGAATGGTTGCCTAGACTTAATGTTTTGAACCTGTACTGTATTCAGTTATTTAAAAAATGTTATTCCTTGATTCCTGAAAGAAAACTGCTGATTTAAGATTGTACAGTCTCAAAACTTTCATGCAAGGTACTTGGTAGAGGGCCTACAATGACAGAGAATTCTTTGAGTTGGCTCGTGCATGCTAGTTAATAAGTGTGTGTATGTGTGATGGAATTTAGCCTGAGATTTCCCCTGATTGTAATACATATTACCTAGGATTGAGATTGTGTTAACCATTACTTTAAACATTGGTGGGATGTGGCGCTCTGGGAAAAAGCCCTGACTGCAAGGTTGGTTTGAACGACAAGATTGGTGGTTCAAACTCACCAGCCTCCTGGGAAATATGATACAGGGTCATTATGAGTGGGAAGCAACTTGATGGCACTTAACAACAACGACAATAGATAGCATGAAAAATAATCTAAATTCTGAGAAGGCTCAGAATAGTTTCTGTAAGAAACTTTTGGCTTTGCCCACAAATAGGCTTACTTTGACACATAGTTAACTGTCAGTACATCCATCTGTCATTATTTAGCAAAACGGAACATTCTTATTCAGCATTCCTATCAAAGACTCATGTTCTGAATTGATAGGCAATCAATTCTTACCACAAGCTCTTTAGGAAAAAATAAAAGTTTTTTTTTTTTTTTTTTTTTTTTTTTTTTGTCAGAACCCGTCATCCTGAAGTGGGGATCAGAATTAAAATGCTGGATTTATGGGAGAATAATTGTTTCCCATTTTCACTTTTTTGAAGTACTTGAAAGGCTTCAGAAAAGGTAGGTGTTTGCCACAGTGAGAGGCTTCTACCACAAAACAGAACTTGACTTCTGTTAACTGCTTATTCTAAACTGACTTTCTAAAGCCAGCTAGCCAGCATACCTCTGGAAGCCTACAGGCACCCTCCTCCTCCTTCCTCTCACAGCATGCCCCCAGGAAGAAGCATTCATTCAGGGTGGCCCTTGAACTATCCATAGAATAAGCTGCTAAATGACTCAGACTTTATGATTAGCAAAATAATGCTTGTCATTGTCTTATATCTGTGTGATTTTATAACTGCCAATCAGAATTTTCCTCTCATAAGTTCCTGTTGTTGTTCTTAAGTGCCCTTGAGTGGGTTCTGACTCACAGGGACCCTGTATAGGGTTTCTGAGAAACACCTGGTGACCTTGAACCACCGACCTTGCAGTCCAGCTCATTAACCCAGCAGTGCCACACCAGGACTTGAGCCTCTGTAAGTTCCTGGGTCCTCTGTATTTAAAGCTCAGTGAAAATTTCCTTCCCTGCAGTTTTTTGGTGAGTCATTACAAGGCAGTGTCTGACCCTGGATTGTTTTATTCCTTCAATAAACTCTTTATTCTAATTTTAATAGAAGTCCCAGTTTGCTGTTTGACAGGCAAAGTAAGAAGTGTTGTTATTAAGTTGCTTCTGACTCAAAACAGCTCTGTATAGGGTTTCTGAGAATAAGCAACTAGTGGGTTTGAACTGCTGACCTTGCATTTAGCAATCTAGTACTTATCCTACAGTGCCATTGAGACTTGTAATTACAAATACAAACGTCATGGTAACAGAGACCTTAAGTATTTATACACTTTCAAAATATATGGCACTAATAATATTAGAAGGAGCTCTGGTAGCGTAGTGGTTATGAATCAGGCTGCAAACCTTAAGGTTAGCAGTTCGAAATTACCAGCTGTTCTGTGGGAGAAAGATGAGGCTTTCTGCTCCTGTAAAGATTTACAGCCTCAGAAACCCTGTACAGGGTTGCTATGAACCGACTCCACGGCAATAACAACAACAAAAAATATTGTATATCACAGCTAAATAATAAAAGTGCCTAAAGAAGTGATTTCTGAGGCATTTGTGAAGCTAGGAATGTGCAACTTAGCAAAGTACACCTGTGTGCCAGGTACCTTCTGCTAACTAACCTTGATTTTGATGAGTCTTCAGGTATTATCATATTTTTAAAATGTTTTCTTTGCTGTGGATTCACCCCACAGCAATGAAATCACACTCTTAACAATGAAAATTAAGAGACCATATTCTGTGTCAGCTTTTTATATATACATTTTTATCTAGTGTACCAGGGAAAACTTCTCAGTGTTTAATGAAACTGCAAAATGTTTAATACCATAGAGCAAAAAGTGGTTTTTGATATTTGTATAATATTTGTTATAGAATATACTAAAGCAGTGTTAACCGTGGCTGTGACAATAATGAAGTACGACAAAAATACAATAAAATATATGTATATCTTATGCATTCAAATGTGTCTTATACTCTTCCAAGAACAATCTTTTTCAAAGAAAGCTAAAAGTCATCCTTTGCATTCTTCTTTTGCCATAAATCTTCCTCAGATCCAGTCAGTGGGCTACATAATAAAACTAGATTTACTACTTTCCTTCCTCATAACGTGTTTGACTACAAATGACTTTAGATTATTTATAAATGTCAAATTGGACATAAAAGCTTGAGTAGACTCTGAAGATTGCTTGGAGGTAAACTCATCTTGATGTGCATTTTGGATATATTTGTTTCAAAATCAGTCACAATGCCTAACAGGGTTATGTTGCTGTTATTAAGTGCAATCAATTCAGTTCCAACTCATAGCAATTCTGTATAGAGTTTCAAAGGAGCAGTTGGTGACTTTGAACTGCTTACCTGTGGTTCAAACTGATCTTGCAGTCAAGTGCTTTATTCCACATGCCACACCAGGAATCCTATAAGGTTATAATCTACCTAAATGCCATCATGAAAATGAAGAGTACTTAAAATACTTATCGATAAAGATCAAAGACCATGGCCTTCCGTATGGATTGCATGTCATTGTAAAGAAAACAAAAATCTTCACCACTGGTCCAATAAACAACATTCTTATCAATGTGGAAAAGATTGAAATTATCAAAGATTTCATTTTTCTTGAATTAACCATCAACACACACGGAAGCAGCAGCCACAAAATCAAACGACGTGTTGCATTAGGCATATCTGTTGCACAAGATGTTTTTAGAGTGTTGAAAAGCAAAGATGTCAGCTTGAGGACTAAGGTGCGCCTGACCCAAGCCATGGTATTTTCAATAAACTCGTATACATATGAAAGCTAGAGAGTGAATAAGGAAGACCATAGAAGAATTGATGCTTTTGAGTTATAATGTTGGAGGAGAATATTGAAAATACCATGGGCTGCCAAAAGAACCAACACATCTGGAAGAAGTGCAGCCAGAGCGCTCCTTGGAGGCCAGGTTGACAAGACTTTGTCTCTCATATTTCGGGCATATTGTCAGGAGGAACCTGTCACTGGAGAGGAATATCATATTTGGTAAAGTGGAGGGTCAGAGGAAAAAAAGAGGAAGACCCGCTGAGCGATGGATTGGCAAAGTGGCAGTATCAATGGACTCAAGCGTGGCAACAATTGTGAGGTTAGCCCAGGACCGAGCAGTGTTTCATTCTGTTGGGCACAGGGTCGCCATGAGTTGATACTGACTCGATGGTATCTAACAACAACAACATTGCCATCAAGTCTATTCTGACCATAGCGGGCATATATAGGGTTTCCCAGCATAGTGGTTACGAATTGGGTTGTTAACCTCAAGGTCAGCATTTTGAAACTACCAGCTGTTCTGCGGGAGAAAGATGAGGCTTTCTGCTCCCGTAAAGATTTACAGCCTCGGAAACCCTGTACAGGGTTGCTATGAGTCGGAATCGACTCCACGGCACACTACCACCACCACCAGACAGTAAATCTTTATGGGAACTGAAAGCCTCCTCTTTTTCCTGAGAAGTAACTGGTGTATTTGAACTGCCAGCCTTGTGGTCAGCAGTCCAATGCTTATCCTGCAACACTACCAGTTCTCCTTGTAAAGTTATAAATATACTTATTTATATGCATTTAACAGCAGTAACATGTGTAGAAAAACTGACTGTGAGATACTGGAGAAACAAAGAAACAAACAAGATCAGACATTTATAAAAGTTGTCTTCACATATTCCTTTCTAAATTTTCTGATTATATTTGTTTACATTTACTGCACTCCAGAAAGGATTTTAAGCAAGGCACAGTTAGTTCAGTTTGAGTAATACAGATTCCATAAGCCCAAAGAAATGAAATTATTGATCTAATTTATTGCCACTTAGATGAAACACATTTTTTATATCTAATTTTGTTTCCTTATTATGTATTTGTTGTTCTTGTTAAGTACCATCAAGTCGGTTCCAACCCATAACAGCCCTGTTTAGGGTTTCGGAGGAGCGGCTGGTGAGCTTAAACCACCGACCTTGCAGTTCAAATGGCTTTGCAGTCTGGCACATTAACCCACAGTGCCACCCCAGGACTCCTTAGTAAGTATAGACTCTCATATAACCATAAGACTCTAAATTATTTCACTTAGTTTTAGCTCAATAATTCCTAAGTTATGAATTAACTCTGTAGTATGAATTAGTTCTTGTCCATATACCTAGTGCATTAGGAGAACCTCTGAGGGGTAGACAATAATGTTAATCAATAATGATCATTTTATTTGTAATATGAGAACCATAGTTCTTGTTGTTATTAAGTGTCATCAAGTTGGTTTCAACTCATAGAGACTTTACAGTGGCACTTAATAATAACAATGAATCAATGAGTAGGAAGTACCAGAAATCATATTGTTTTTATTTCTAAGTGCCCTGTGTTAGTTCCAACTCAGAGTGACCCTGTACAAGGTTTCCAAGGAGCAGCTGGTGAAATCACTGACCTTGTGGTTCGCAGTCCAGTACTGATACTACAGTGCCACACCAGGAGTCCTATAGATTCTTGTGGTTGTTGTTAAAGTGCCATCAAATTGGTTCCAATCCATAGAGAGTCTCTACATGGTTTCTGAGGAGAGCTCTAGTTGCTTCCAACCCATAGCAGCCCTGTATAGAGTTTCTGAGGAGCAGTTGATGAGCTTGAAATGGCAACATTACAGCTCAAACCGACTTTGCAGTCCAGCGTATTAACCCATAACGTCACATCAGGACTCCATAGTTTCCGCCGTTATACAAAGTTCACCAAATCGTGGACCCAGAAGCAAGAATTTTAGGGTATACACTGGATAGCTAAAGAAACCCTATACAGGTTTGCTATGAGTTGGAACCCCTCAGTGACACTTGACAACTAGAAGATGCTATTGGGAGCTTATTAGGTAGCACAGCGGTTATTAAAGCACTTTGTTGCCAATTGGAAGGTCTATTGTTCAAACCCACCAGCCACCCCATGGAAGGAGGATACTATAGTTTCTGCGATGATTAACAACCTTAGAAACCCTCTAGGAAGTTGTACTCTGTCACATAGGGTAGCTAAAAGTCAGAATGGACTCTAAGGCAGTGGGTTTGGTTTGGTGAATGGCTTATTAGATTCTGCTTCATCTAGTTAATGTTTCCCAAGCATCAACACATAATCTAGCTGCACAGTACAAAGACCTTTGGAGTATGCTAAGAAGACAGTTCCCTAGTTACCACATGGTGGTTCATATGGTGGTGGTGGTTACGTGCCATCGAGTAGGTTCTGACTCATAGAGACCCTGTATAGGGTTTCTGAGGCTATAAATCTTTACTGCAGCAGAAAACCTCATCTTTCTTCTGCAGAACTGCTGATAGTTTCAAACTGCTGACTGTGAGATTAGCAGCCTGACTCATAACCACTATGCTAGCAGAGGTGCTACAAGATTCATACACAGAATTGGAAATGACTCAATAAAACACAACAATAACAGAACAGGGGACCAAGTTCTCTAAGTGATTCTAATTTTCACCCAAGGTTTGGAGCCACTGATTATCATACTCCTACAAAAAAAGGTTGAAGTCCATTTAAAAGGCACATTAAAGCACTTAGCAGTTTGAATCCACCAGTTTCTCTACAGGAGGAAGATGTGTCAGTCTGCTTCTATAAAGTTTTATAGCTTTGAAAACCCTGTGGGGGCAATTCCACTTTTTCCTACAGGATTGCTATGAGTTGGAATGAATCGACAACACTGGGTTTGATTTTGGGGTTATGAAAGGAAAATATTTTCTGAATTTTGCAATATGTATATATTTTTACATTGTTTTACAGCTACCATTCACCTTTAGTGCCTAGCATTATGCCAGGAAATCAAATTCAGATTTTAATTATCTATGAACAAGGCACATGGAGTCTTGGTGTGGTGCTGTGGGTTAATGCAGCAGACTGCAAAGTCGTTTGAACTGCAAGGTCAGTTGTTCAAGCTCACCAGCTGCTCCTCAGAAACCCTATACAGGATCGCTATGGGTTGGAATTGACTCAACAGCACCGAACAACAACAACAGCAAGGTACATAATAAGGGTATATCAACTTATTTAATAAAGATTTTGTATGTTCCATTCATTTTACTTTGATAAATACAGTTATTGTCCATTAATAAATACAATTAATGTCCATGGATGCAGGACTCAAAAAATCAAATGATGTATTGTGTTGCTCAAATCTGCTGCAAAAGCCCTCTTTAAAGTGTTAAAAAGCAAAAATGTCACTTTGAGGACTAAGGTGCCCCTGCCCCAAGCCATGGTATTTTTAATTGTCTCATATATATGCAGAAGTTGAACAAAGAATAAAGAAGGCCGAAGAAGAATTGATACCTTTGAATTCTGGTGTTGGTGAAGACTATTGAATATACCATGTGCTGTCAGGAGAATGAACAAATCTGTTTTGGAGGAAGTACAGTCAGGATGCTCTTTAGAACCTAGGATGGTGAGACTTCATCTCATTTATCAGACATGTTATCAAGAGGGACCAGTCCCTAGAGAAGAACATTATGCTTGGTAAAGTAGAGGGTCAGCAAAAAAAAAAAAAGAGGGAGAGAGAGAGAAAGACCCTTAATGAGATGGATTGACACATTGACTACAACAATCGATTTAAACATAGCAATAATTATGAGGATTGTGCAGTACTGTAGAGTGGTTCATTCTGTTATACATAAGGTCCCTGTTAGTAGAAACCAACTGGACAGAATGTAATGATAAGCACAAAAGCATGATGACAGTTTATTACTTTAATTTTATAAATCCTACTGAAGGAGCTCTGGTAGTGTAGTAGTTACGAGTTGAGCTGCCAACCGCAAGGTCAGCAGTTGAAAACTACCAGCAGTTCTGTGGGAGAAAGATGAGGCGTTCTGCTCCCGTAAAGATTTATAGCCTCGGAAACCCTGTACAGGGTCACCATGAGTCGGAACCGACTCCATGGTACTTAACAACAACAACACTGTCTTAGCTAGGAGTCCTGGTGTGGCGCTGTGGGTTAATGTTCTGTGAATTAATGCACTGGACTGCAAGGTCAGTTTCAACTGTAAGGTTGGCAGTTCAGGCTCACCATTCACTCCTTGGAAACCCTGTACAGAGTCACTATGAGTGAGAACTGACTTGAAGGCACTTAACAACAACAACAACTGTGTTAGCATGAGTCGTGGTGTGACGCTGTAAGATAAATACTACAAGGTCGGTTTGAACAGCAAGGCCAGTGGTTCAAACCCACCGGTCACTCCTCGGAAACAATATACAGGACCTCTATGAGTTGGAACCGACTCGATGGCACTTAACAACATCTGTCTTAGTTAGCTAGTGCTGCTTTAACAAAAATACAAAATAGGATTGGGTTAACAAACAAATTTATTTTCTCCGACTTTGTTGTTTGATGCTGTTAGGGGCCATCAAGTCAGCAGTGACTCATAGCAACCCTACATACAACAGAACAAAACACTGACTGGTCCTGGGCCAATCTCACAATCATTGCTATGCTTGAGCCCCTTGCTGCTACCAGTGTGTCAATCCATCTCCTTGGGGGTCTTCCTCTTTTTCTCTGACCTCCCACTTTACCAAGCATGATGTCCTTCTCTAGGGACTGGGCCCTCCTGATAATGTGTCTGAAGTATGAGAGACTAAGTCTGGCTATCCTGGTGTCTGAGGAGCACTCCGTTGTACTTCCTCCAATACAGATTGGTTTGTTCTATTTTTTTTTTTTTTTTTTTAAGGTTTTTATTGTAGATTGAATTAAAGTTTACAGGGCAGATCATCAGTTCTACATTCAACAAATCATACACCTTGTTTCGTTATAATGATTACAATCAGTTATCAGTGTTTCTCTTTATTCACTTTAGATTTTTTTTTTTTTTTGTAAACGCTCAGGCACATATAATAATTTACACCACCAAAGGGCACATTTTGCAAGTTAGCATCCTGGTTGCCATCTCTTAGTCCCTCACTTCCCATGAATTTAGAGTCCTCAGCTGCTCCTTCTCTCCATGTCCCCATCTCTTCCTCCATCTCTGGTGTCGCTGCTTCTCTGGATGGTTTGTTATTTTGGCAGCCCATGGTACTTTTAATATTCTCCTCCAACACCATAACTCAAATGCATCAATTCTTCTACAGTCTTCCTTATTCCTTGTCCAGCTTTCACATACATATGAGACAATTGAAAATACCATGGCTTGGGTCAGGCACACCTTGGTCCTCAAACTGACATATTTGCTTTTGGAAAGATGGACACTTTCAGAAATGAAATGGAATGCACAAGCATCTATACCCTAGGCATTAGTGAGCTGAAATGGACTGGCATTGGCCATTTTGAATCTGACAGTCACATGATTTAGTTTGCCTAGAATGGCAAATTGAAGAGGAAGGGCATCACATTCACCATCAAAAAGAACATTTCAAGATCTGCCTTGAAGTACAATGCTGTCTGTGATAAGATAATATCCATAAGCCTATAAGGAAGACCAGTTAATACCACTATTATTCAAATTTATGCACCAACCACTAAAGCCAGTGATGATGAAATTGAAGAATGCTCACACTTTAGGAGGCTAGAAGTCTGAATTCAGTGCTCTGGTTCTAGTACGAGGCCTTCTGTCTCTGTCAATTCTGTGTCCTTGTTTCTTTAGCTTGTTTCCTGGCTCCTTGAAGTTTTCCATATGGCTTGACATCAATCTTCTCATTTCAGTTTGCAAGCTTGTGCTTAACCTCCTTTTATCTACCCTGTACAGGATCACTATGAGCCTCACCTACTCTATGGCACTTAACAACAAATCTGGTGTGGTGCTGTGGGATAAACACTGGAATGTTAACTGCAAGGTTAGCTGTTTAAATTCACCAGCATCTCCTTGGAAACCCTGTATTGGGTCACTATGAATTGGAATTGCCTTTTAGCCACTTAACTACATCTTTCCAAAAAGTCTGAAACAAGACACACCTATGCGACCCGTCCTCAGTAACATACAGTAGACAACAATAAGATTGTGAACACAGGCACAGAGGTTAGGATTTAGAGTACATAGTTTTTTGGGGGTGGGACTTAAAAAAAATCAGTTTGATTTCTGCAAGTCTATAAAATAGTAACCTGTTGGAAACATTCTGTATTATTTTTATTAATCCATTAGTCAAGTCTGAACTGGTGATTCTTTATATTTCTTTGGATTTACATACTCAAACATATGGTTAGAGTTCTGCGAAGAAGTCTTATTTTCTATAATTGATTATAATTTCATTTAATATAAAGTAAATCATAGTAGAATGCAACACACTTGTAATTTACAAATTCTACAGAAGTGATCAGAATAGTTTTTAGGAAATGATGCAGATGTAAGAATAATTTGGAAACTATACATATATACATATATTAAGTAAGTTTCTTGTTCAATACCCATCCGAGAATATCTCAGTGTCAATTTCAGGCTTAATGTTAAGATTTTTGAAGGTGCATTAGCTTTTCAGAAAATAAAACTACATCACATAATTATTGTTGTTGTTAAGCACCATAGATTCGATTCCAACCCATAGCGACCCTGTATAGGGTTTCCGAGGAGCAGCTGGTGAGCTTGAACTGCCCACCTTGCAGTTCAAATGGCTTTGCAGTCTGGTGCATTAACCCATTGACTATTTATGCATTTGAATGTCTCATTTAGCCTTGCTTCCCTCTCTTCTTTGGGTGAACATGTGGCAGTCTATCATTTGGTTGTACGTTGCTGGCTTTGCTTAATTTCTGAGACTCTTGAAATGAAGATAACTTAAGAATTTGCATAATATGTATACTTTGCATAAATTACATTATAGTACACTGTAGTGTAGTGGTTACGAATCAGGCTGCTAACCTCAGGGTCAGCAGTTCGAAACTACCAGCTGTTCCACAGGGGAAAGATGAGGCTTTCTGCTCCTATAAAGATTTACAGCCTTCAAAACCCTGTACAGGGTCACTGTGAGTCGGAACCAGCTTGACGGCACACAACGATACTGTACTTACAAACATGTAATTTATTAAAAGAAAATTATTCAGGCTTCACAAAAATGTCAGCCTAGATTGTTATATGCTAGAATAAAGCACAATAGGAAAAAGCACCACAAAATTCTGTTTTCTTCCTTTTTTAGCTTCAAAAGGATAATATATATTTCTGGCAAAAATATCTTATTTTTGTCTTTTAAACTGTACAATTTAACTTCCTTTAAAAATTGAAATTTGTATGAGCTGAATATATCATCTCATATTAATATGTTTGTTTCTATTATCAGTATCATAAAATAAGAATTTCATTTCCTATGAGGGCCAGCTACTTATTAAGCTATTCTGAACTCCTCACCACGCTGTTTCTGCTTTCACAAAATAAATAAAATCTCGAGATTATTCTTTAAACTTTTATTTATAAAAATTCGATTTGGAACATAAATAGCATACTGACTTTTTCCATAGACATTTACCATCTCATATAAAGGAGCTCTGGTAGCGTAGTGGTTACAAATTGGGCTGGTAACCTCAAGGTTGGCAGTTCGAAACTTCCAGCAGTTCCGTGGGAGAATGATGAGCTTTTTGCTTCTGTAAAGATTTACAGCCTTGGAAACCCTGTGCAATGTCACAATGAGTTGGAACCGACTCCATGGTACTTAACAACAACAACAATATAAGGGAAATAACCAATTGGCTGGTAGGCCACAGAAATATCAAAAACCAAGATTGGAGTCTTGGTTATCTAAGGGATCTGCACTAGTTGATGCTCAAATTAACATGTAGACCTCTCAATAAGATACCCATGGTCACCCAATAATTGCTAACCCGTCATTCATTTTGTATTAAGAGTACTCTTCTCAGAAAATTCCATGACACAGTCATGCCGCTGAATCAAATCCAACACATTGCAAGGACACAGGACAGAGTTGAAGTGCTCCCTAGGTTTTCTGAGGCTGCTCTGTAGGCTGGACTGTGAACCACAAGTCTGCTAACCACAAGGTCAGTGGTTCATGCCCATCATTTGTTCCACAGGAGAAAGATGAGACTTTCTTTTCCTACAAAGACACATAGCCTCAGAATCCCCATACGTGGTCACCTTGAGTCGAATCCACTCAGTGACACTTAGCAACACAAATCTTTACTGAAACCGATGGACTCATTTTTCTCCCACGGAGCAGCTATTGGGTTGGAATGACTTACCTTTTGGTTTAGAGCCAGATGTCTAACTCACTGTGCTACCAGTGCTCCGTTTCATGACATGTTGTTGTTGATAAATGCTGTCCAGTGGCTTCTGACTCATAGCAGACCTCTATAGGGTTTTTAGGCTGTAAATCTCTATAGGAGTAGAAATTCTCAGCTTCTTCTTCAGAGCTGCTGGTGGATTAGAACTGCTGACCTTTCTTTAGTAGCCCAACACATAACCCACTTCACTACCAGGGCATGACATAGTAGTAGTTGTGGTTGTGTGCCATCGTGTTGATTCATAGTGACCTTGTGTAAGGTTTCTGAGGCTATAAATCTTTACAGGAGCAGAACGTCTTATTTTCTCCTGCTGAGCAGCAAGTGGACTCAAACTGCTGACCTTGATATTAGCAATCCAACGCATAACCCACTAAATTACGAGGGCTCCTAGAACTACGTAAATATAGATTTTAATAGGGTTTTACTCGCTTAAAAAAATTAGGACCAGAATTAAGATATACAAATTTCTAGACAATCTGGCCTTTTAATTTCACCTTGTCTATGGTGTGGTGACCATACACGGAGTCCTGGTGTGGTGCTATAGGATAAGCACTTGACTAACAAGGTCTGTGGTTCCAAACTACCAAGCCACTCCTTGAAAACTGTATACAGGGCTGTCATGCATTAACTCATTGGATGGCCCTTAACAATAACAATATTGCGGCACTACAAAGAGCTCTGACAGCGTAGTGGTTACGAATCGGGCTGCAAACCATAAGGTCAGCAGTTCGAATCTATCAGCTGTTCCACGGGAGAAAGCCCGTAAAGATTTACAGCCTCGGAAACCCTGTACAGGGTCGCTATGAGTGGGAACGGACTCCACGGCACATAACCAACCAATCATGAGTTGGAACAGACTTGGTAGCAACAACAAAACAGTGAGCATATTTTTTTATGATACTAAAATCTTACAATTTCAGTTTGAAAGTTTATTTATTTATTTATTTATTTTGGACTGCATTCCATGTATTAAAAAAAAATGTTTTTAAGTTTTTATTATGAATTGAGTGGTAGTTTACATGGGGGAACATCAGTTTTATACTCATCCTTTCATTGCAACGATTACAATCTCTTCTGTTCATCATCATTCAACAGTATTTGTTTCTATTCCCTCTGTCATTGTTGTTGTTGTTGTTTTTGGGTGGGGGAAGTACACGAAAACAATCAGGCATATATAATCATTTAAACAACTAAAGGTCACATTCTGCAAGCCTGCCTCCTGGCCACCAGCACCTGGTTGCCTGCACACAGCCTTTCTCTTTCCATGAGTCTAGAGTCCTCAGCTGCTCTCTCTCTTTCCATACCCTCATCTCTGCCTCCATCTCTGGTTTCGCTGCTCCTCTGGATAGGGTCCCGCATTCCGCTCATAATCTTCTCCCTTGATGGTCTGTAAGATTAACTACTCCCCTCTTTTTGTTACAAAACTTCTACCTATACAGTTGTGACAGTTGCAATTAGTCATGATAGCAATTACTCACTGTTGAATCATAAGAATCTTATCCCCATCTCCTTTCACCAGACCTGTCTAGACAAGATGAAAACTCTTTAGTGCGGATTCTACCTTCCCCCCCCACACACTGAAACTAAATTCCCTCTTGGAAACTCATAAGCCAGTGACTTCATGCCTTTATCTGCCTCCCACCCCCTACCCCCATTTTAGTTAGCCAATGTCTAAGTTTTCTGTCCCTATCAACTCTATATATAGAGGGGATAGGATTGATTTTTGGTGTGAAGATTCCTTCCCTCTCAGTTGGTATTTTGAGCTACTACATTCATAAGTATAGGTTAAG
The DNA here is from genome assembly GCF_000296735.1 of Chrysochloris asiatica. Classification (NCBI taxonomy): domain Eukaryota; kingdom Metazoa; phylum Chordata; class Mammalia; order Afrosoricida; family Chrysochloridae; genus Chrysochloris; species Chrysochloris asiatica. Next base: position 12,683,336 of record NW_006408528.1, on the reverse strand, counting down.
TTCATCAAATTGTAGCAATTTACACTTGTTTTCTTTATTTAAAAAAAACACAATTTCTTTTTTTTTTTTTTTAAATCTTCATCTAGTCAAGTTCTGATCATCAAGAAATCAAAGCTAGGTCAAATGGGTACTATCTACAAGTTTGGACATTCTTGTGCATCTCCCCTCACTTCGCATCAGGTGGGCCCTTGGTTCTCAGCTCCAGCCCTCTGTGGCTATGTCCTTGTCCATGGGCTCAGGAGTCCCCTGGTTTTACCACACTTCAGATCAGCCGGCCCTTCATCTTCTCTCTCTTCAGGTCGACGGAAGTCTATGGAATGTGGTCAAACTCGGCCTATATCTTCATTGCTGCCTTGCCCCCTCTTCCACTCACCAGGAGACCAACATGATTGTCAGAAAACTCACATGACTGCTGATGTGTTCCATTTGGGGGGTAGGGGAGAGCTTTTTACTTTTAACAATAATAATAATAATAAGAAGAAAAGCCCAAAATGCATATTTTATTCATTTAGAATCTCATAAAAGATTCCAGTTAAATAATGTATATCTTTATAGTTGCCTTAATCAGGAAGAAACTAATGCTAAGATTGCAATTTTCCCAGATACACTCACATTGTTGAATTGTAGCCTGAGATAAGCACAAGAAGGCTGGTGGCTTATCTATGCCCATTGAATGAGGTTAAGTATGTGTTCATTACTCATTTAATTCATAAATAAATGGTGTGCAAATATGTAAGACAGCATACTTTTTAACTTTATTTGAAATAAGGTGATACAATAAAAATTATTGATATCTATGCTAGACAGAGTCCTGGTTTGTTGCTGTAGGATAAACACTGCACCACAAGGTCAATTTGAACTGCAAGGCTGGTGGTTCAAATTCATGAGTCGTTCCTTGGAAACCTTATAGAGTTTCATTGAGTCAGAACTGATTCAATAACACGTAACAACAACAATATGCTAGACATCAGGATTACAGCTATAGAAAAGGAATGTTTTATAGAAAATATACTAACAACTCAGGTCAAATTTCTTACTGAATTATTTCTAAAAGCAGATGACCCCATACACAGGTTTAATTGCAATTTGTTTTCATGTGAATTTTGTGTGAAGTGGAACCACTATGGACCTTCTCAGGGACGCTTTGTTATGAAATCTGAATTGGAAATAGAAATAAAAAATCACAGATGTCTCCAGTCTGATTGTAGACAAACAGGCACTTATTTATTCATTTACTTTTCTAGTTAATTCACCATGGTAATATCATGGAATTGTTGTTGTTAGGTGTCGTCTATTCCATTACTACTCATAGCAAACCTGTGTACACCCCCGGGCAACTGTGCCAATGCATCTCATTGGGAGTCTTCCTCTTTTTCTCTGATCCTTCACTTTACTAAGCATGACGTCCTTCTAAAGGGACTGGTATTTCCTGATGATTTGTCCAAAGTATGAAAGATGAAGTCTGGACATGGGTTTCCAAAGGAGCATTCGGGCTGTACTTCTTCCAACACAGATTGGTTTGTTCTTTTGGCAGTCCATGATACTTTTAATATTCTTCTCCAACACCATAACTCAAATGCATCAATTCTTCTATGGTCTTCCTTATTCACTGTCCAATTTTCACATGCATATGAGACAATGAAAAATGCGATGGCTTGGGTCAGGAGTACTTTAGTCCTCAGATTGACATCTTTGCTCTTGAACACTTTAAAGAAGTCTTGTGCAGCAGATTTCCTCCAATCCTGATGGAGGAATTATATTTTTCAATTATATTGTTCATATAATCCAGTTTCTTGAATTATTTGCTTGCATACAGAAAGAATACAACCCTGGCACATAGCATTTTAAATCATTCAGTGTCCCTTCCTTAGGTTTGAAAGACTGCCTCTTGATCTATGTACATGTTCCTCATGAGTACAATTAAGTGTTCAGGGATATCCATTCTTTGCAAGGTTACTGATAGCTTGTCATGGTCCACACAGTTGAAAGCCTTTGCAAAGTCTAGGAGGCACAGGTAAACATCTTTCCGGTAGTTTCTGTTTTCTGCTAAGATCCATTTATCTGACGTCAGTAATGGTATCCTTCTTTCCAATTCCTTTTCTGAAACCAGTTTGAACCTCTGGCAGTTCCCTGTCAATGAAATGTTGCAGCTGTTTTTAATTATCTTGAGCACAAATTTACTTGCATGTGATATTAATAATATTGTTTGAGGATTTCCACATTTCATTATGTCACCTCTCTTTGGCATGGGAACAAATATGGATGTTTCCCAATCATTTGGCCAGGTAGCTGTCTTCCAAATTTCTTGGCATAAATGAGTGAGTGTCTCCAGTGCTGCATCAGTTTGTTGAAAAAATTTCTACTTGTATTCTATCTATTCTGGAGCCTTATTCTTGGTCAATGCCTTCAGTGCACCTTGAACTTCTTCCTTCAGTGCCATTAACTCGTGATCATATGCTATCTCTTGAAATGGTTGAATATCAACTATTTCTTGTTTGGTAAAGTGACTCTGCGTATTCCTTCTATCTTTTTTTATGTTTTCTGCATCATTCAATATTTTACCCAATGAATCCTTCAGTATGGCAAGATGAGGCTTGAATATTTTCCTTATACTTTCAACTTAAGAAATGCTATGTGTTCCTCACTTTTGGTTTTCTAACACCAGATCTTCGCACATTTCACTATAATGGTTGACATTGCCTTCTCGAGCTGCTCTTGGACATTTTATCCTCACCTCTTTTACCATTTCTTCCATTTGCTTTAGCATCCCTATGCTGGAAAGCAAGTTTCAGAGTCTCATCTAACATCCGTTTTGATGTTTTCTTTCTTTATTGCCTTTTCAGTGATCCTTTGCTTTCTTCCTGTATAATATTCTTGACATTCTACAATTCTTCTGGTCTTCAGTCACTAGTGCCTAATGTATCTAATCTGTTATGTAGATGACCTCTAAATCACTGTGGGTTATGTTCAAGGTCATAATCTGTCTCTTGTGGACTTGTTTTAATTTTTCTTTAGCTTCAGCTATATGAACTTGCATATGAACAATTGATAGTCTATTCCACAGTTTGCTACAGGCCTTGTTTTGACTGGCGATACAGATATTTTTCACCATCTCTTCCCACAGATGTATTCAGATTGATGTCTGTGTATTGTATCTGATGAAGTCCATGTGTATAATCATCGTTTATGTTGTTTAAAGAGGTACTTAAAATGAAGAAATCATTGTTCTTGCAAAATACTATCATGCATCTCCAGCATTATTTCTATCACCAAGGTCATGTTTTACAACTGGTCCTTCCTCTTTATTTCCAACCTTTGAATTCCAATCACCAGTGATTATCAATATATCTTTTTTTTTTTTAATGTTTTTATTGTGAATTGAGTGATAGTTTACATGGGAGGACATTGGTTTTATGTTGTCGTTTCATTGCAATGATTACAATCTCCTCCATGCATCATCATTCAACAGTATTTGCTTCTGTTTCCTCTGTTTGTTTTTGGTTTTTTTTTTGGGTGGGGTGGGGTGGGGTGGAAGGATGTACAGAAAAACACTCAGGAATATATAATCATTTAAACAACCAAAGGCTGCCAGCACACAGCCTTTCTCTTTCCATGAGTCTAGAGTCCTCAGCTGCTCTCCCTTCATGCCCTCATCTCTGCCTCCATCTCTGGTGTTGCTAATTCTCTGGATAGGGTCCCAAATTCTACTCTTGCTCCTCTGCCTTGATGGTCCTAGGTTCCTTTCTGCCTGGACTGTAAGATTAACTACTCCCCCGTTTTTGTTACAAAACTTCTACCTTTTCAGTTGTGACAGTGTCAATTAGTCATGATACCAATTACTCACTATTGAATCATAAGACTCTTATCCCCATCTCTTTTCACTAGACCCATCTAGACAAGATGAAAACTATTCTTTGGGGACTGTACCTTTCCAGCACACTCTTAAACCAAACTCCTTCTTGAAAACTTGTAAGACAGTCACTTTGTGCCTTTATCGCCCCCTCATTTTTGGTAGCCAATGTCTAAGTTGCCTGTCCCTCTCTACCCTGTATTCAGAGGGGATAGGATTGGGTTATCAGTATATCTTGAAGGTATGTTTGATCAATTTCAGACTGCTGTTCTATTCAATTCCATGGTTTGAACCTCTGGAGGCTCTCGGTCAATGTACGGTTGCAACTATTTTTCAATTATCTTTAGCAAAAGTTTGCTTGTATGGTATATTAATGATATTGTCTGATGATTTCCCCATTCCGTTGGTCACTTCTTTTTAGAATGGGCACAAATTCTTTTTAGAATGGGTCCCTTCTAGTCAGTTGGCCAAGTAGTTGTTTTCCAAATTTCTTGGCATAGTTGAGTGAGTACCTTCATCAGTTTGTTGAAAGATTTCAATTTGTTTTCCATCAATTCCCAGAGCCTTGCTCTTTTTCAATGCCTTCAATACACCTTGGACTTCTTCCTTCACTATCATTGGCTCTAGATCATATGCTAGCTACCTCTCCTTCTCTTTTAAAAAATGTTTTATTGTGAATTATGTGATAGTTTACATGGGAGAACATTAGCTTTACATTCATCCTATTGTATATTTTTTCATTGCCATGGTTACAATCCCCTCCATGCATCATCAGCCAACCAAGCCTGCCCCCGGTCATCAGCACACAACTCCTCTCTCTCTCTGGGTCTAGAGTTCCCAGCCGCTCCATCTCTCCATGTCATCATCTCTGCCTCCATCTCTGGCATCATTATTTCTCTGGGTAGGGTCCCACACTCCGCCCTTCTCCCTTGATGGTCCCAGGGACCTCTACTCCTGGACTGCAAAGTCAATCACTCCCCTCCTTTTGCTACAAAATGTCTACCTTACATTTCCAACCCTCATAGTCAGTCTTGATAACAATTATTCACTATTGTACCACAAGAGACCTAACCCCATCTCCTTTCATTAGCCCGGCCCAGACAGATTGGGTACTACTTAGTGGAGATTCTACCTTCCTCTATGCCCTCTGGATCTAGGCTCCCTCTTGAAAGCTTGTAAGCCAGTCACTTCTTGCCTTTGTAGCCCTCAACCCCATTTTGGGTAGCCAATGTTCAAGTTCCCCATCACTGTCTACTCTGTATGGAGGGGGTGGGAATGATCCTCGCTGTAAAGATTTGTTCCCGCTTTTGAACTACTGCATCTATAGGTGTAGGTCAAGTTCATCAAATTGTATCATTTTACTTTTTTCCCCCTATTCTTTCTTCTTTTAGTTGAGCTCTGATCATCTAGTCATTGAATCCAGGTCAAGTGGGTACATATGCTATCACTTGAAATAGTTGAACAGCAACCATTTCTTTCTGGTACAGTGACTCTGTATACTCCTTCTATTTTCTTTTGTTGCTTGCTGCATCATTCAATATTTTGTCTATAGAATCCTTCAATATTTCAAGTCAAAACTTGAGCAGTTTCTTCAATTTCCTCAGCTTGAGAAGTGCTGAGTGTGTTTTTACGTTTTGGTTTTCTAACTCCAGGTCTTTGCACATTATGTTTTAATATTTGACTTTGTCTTATCAAGCTGCCTTTCGAAATTTTCTATTAAGTTTTTTTACCATCCCATTTCTTCCATTTACTTTAGCATCTCTACGCTGGAAAGCACATTTCAGAGTCTCTTCTGACATTCATTTTGGTCTTTTCCTTCTTTCTTGTCTTCTTAATGTCCTTTTGCTTCCTTTTTGTATGCTGTTCTTGATGCCATACCACAATTCGTCTGGTCTTTGGTCTTCAGTGTCTAATGCATCAAATCTCTTCTTGAGATGATCTCTAAATTTAGGTGGGATATGTTCAAGATCGTAGTTTGGCTTTCATTTGACTTATTTTAATTTTTTTCAGCTTCAGCCTAAACTTGCATATGAGTGATTGGTGGTCTATTCCAAAGTCTGCTCTTTGCCTTGCTTTGGATGAAGATATGGAGCTTTTCCACTGTGTTTCCCCCAGATGTAGTCAATTTGATTTCTGTGGATTCCATTTGGGGAGGTCTATGCATATAGTCATCTTGTATGTTGTTTAAAAAATGTATTTGTAATGAAGTCATTGGTCTTGCAAAATTCTGTCATGCAATCTCCAGCACCATTTATTTCTATCACCAAATCCATACTTTCCAAGTACTGATCCTTTATCTTTGTTTCCAACTTTTGCATTCCAATCGCTACTGACTATCAATACATCTTGATTGTATGTTTGATCAATTAATTTCAGACTGAAGAAGTTGGTAGACTTCTTTAGTTTCATCATCACTGACTTTAGTGGTTGGTATACAATTTGAATAATAGTGGTATTAACTGGTTTTCCTTGTGGGCGTATGGATATTATCTTATCACAGATAGTGCTGTAATACAATATTTTGGTATGTCCTTTTTGATGATGACACCATTTCTCCTCAATTTATCATTCCCAGCATAATAAACCATTTGATGGTCACATTCAAAATGGCCAACGCAAGTCCATTTCAGCTCACTAATGCCTAGGATATCTGTGTTTTTGTGTTCCATTTCATTTTTTTACTTCTAATTCCCTAGATATATACTTTGTACATTCCATGTTTTTATTATTAATGGATATTTAAAGATGTTTATCTTCATTTTGAGGAGTGCCTCATCAACAAATGAAGGTTCCAAAAGCTTTATTCCATTCATGTCATCCTGGTTAACTCTACTTTGCGCAGGAAGCTCTTCCCCAGTCATATTTTGAGTGCTTGAGTGTGTCATCATCTGACACTATATCTGACAGTATTCTGGTGCTCTTCATCTTGTTTCTATATTCAATATTCTGGTGGTATTTGACAGTGTTCCACTGTTACTCATAAGGTTTTCAGCGACTAAATATTTGAAAGCAGTCTGTCTCTCCTTCTTCCTAGTCTGTCCTTGTTTGGAAGTTCAACTGAAATCTGTCTGCCCTGGGTGACCCTGCTGGTATTTAAAATACCGGTGGCATAGCTTCCAGAATCACAGCAACATGGAAGTTACCACAGTAGGACAAACGGACAAACTGAGGGTTGGAAACAGGCTTTTTAACAGAAACAAAATACTCACACTCACTTGTCTTTTGTTGTTGTTGTTAAGTGCCATCGGGTCATTTCCGACCCATATCAACCCGGTATGGACTCACAGTGGATCTGTGTGGGATTTCAGAGGAGCGATTGGCAAGCTTTAATTGCCTACTTTGAGGTTCAAAGCAACCCTACAGTCTAGCGTATTGACCCCCAGGGGGCGCTCCAGGACTCCTCACTTGTCTTTGCTGCGGTTAAGTGCCATCAAGTCGACTCCCACCCATAGCGACCCCCTATAGGGTTTCTTAGGAGCAGCTGCTGAGTTTGAACCGCCAACCTTGCAGTTCAAACGGCTTAGGAGTCTGGCGCATTAACCCACAGCACCACACCAGGACTTGTCTTTAGACTTGCTTAAAAGTGAAAACTAACAGGACTAGTTGTAGCAGCTATTATTCCAACTTTAGAAGCAGTGACGGTAATGTATGCACCATGTCAATATTCACTGCAATTGACTCTTTGTTTTGTGTGGACAGTCAATAAAGTAATAACAGTGAAGAAAGAGAGAATGTTCTGCCCTGGCTTAAATATGCTCTGTAAATATGCCCATTGTTATTTGTAGAGTTAAAATATTTAAAATAACTTTAAAATGATCGTAAAGAACTCCAAAAAGTTCTACAGTTTATTACTAAACTAATCTGAAGCTAATCATAAACCCACTTTCTCCTGGAAAGTCAAGATACTGGACACACGATAGAATGTGATATGAACCAAGACAATAGTATGAGTTTTCAGTGCCATGCCCAAGCCATGAATGTTGTTGAAAAGCATGCGGAATTATTATCAGTTTATTGGGCATAAATGACATCTTTCTAAATTACAAAATGCATTTAGTGATTCAATCTCAATTTAATGGCTAACTTAATAAAATCAGACTGATCATCCATATCTCTGATACTATATTCTGATGTTAGCCTGAGGAATTTGCATCACTATTAGATAAATATATTCTACTTTCCTCTTCAGTGCCAAACCAAAACTAAACCTTCAGCCTTGGAGTTGATTCTAACTTACAGCAATCTTTTATAGGGCTTCCTAGATTGTAAATCTTTAGGGGAACAGATAGCCTCATCTGGTGAACAGCTGGTGAGTTTGAACCACTGACCTTGCAGTTAGCAGCCCATGAGACTAAAAGAAGCAAAGTTAAACTTTTGCCTTTAAACTTAGATGGTTATTTTAAATTATGGACTCTAAGATAACTGAAGATATAAGGCTGAAGTTGACAAAACAGTCTAATATTTATAAACATTAAACAGATAGTTATAAGCAATCTTTTGGTAAATAAGATAGTCACATCTTTCTTTCTGATTAATATTGCTAAAGAAACATTAACCAGTTTCTGTCTAGACAATTCCTACTTATGGGAACCATATGTGTTTTAGAACAGAATGGAGTTCAGTAGGGTTTTCAATGCAAGAGGTGTTTCAGGCCTTTCTTTCCAGGCATCTCTGGTTGGATTTGAACCATCAACATTTACATTACTAGCTGAATTCTTAACGGACTCTGAAGAAACATTGTTGTTGGTTCTGACTCATAGCTATTCTGTATAGCGTTTCTGAGGAGCAGCTGGTGAGTTTGAACTGCTAACATTGTGGTTAGCAGGCCAGTGCTTATCCCATAGCACCATGAGCAAGTTTTACTCTAAAACTATGTGTAAAATTAACTGTAGATATTATTCCTCCATTTCTTTGCTATCTCCAAAAAGAAGTTATCTTAAAGATCTGCTCTTTTCTTTCTCTTCTTGAACCTGCATTAACAAGCAACCATCCAGGTGCATTCCTGGTACAAATTAAAGAGTCATGGGCATCTTTCGGCCTAGTGTAGTAAGTTTTCCTTAGTCTTAAAATTTGATGCAGTTTTGATTTAGGCATGATTACACAGCTGCACCAAACATTCCAGTTATACATACGGATAGTTTAATTCTTTGAATAGTTACTCATTTATAAAAATAATTGTTCACTCATGAAAACTTTAAAAAATACAATCAGAAAAATCCTAAACCAAAATAGAACATATTTTGTGCTTTTTGCTTTTCACTAATCTTGTGGTCCATTTTTACCAGTTATGTTATTGGTTGCAAAGGAAAGGAACAATAGCAGCCCACAATTACTACATGATTTCTGAACTGTGAGAAATCATATATGACAATGGAATAGTCCCCAATACATAGCACTTTGACTTCATAAGCAAGCACTGAACTTTACTAGCAAACACTACACCTGACCTCTGATTCCTAAGTCACTGATGGTCTGTTGCATTTAGTTACTGCTTATGAAGTCATTGTCTGACCCGTAACCACCCCATGTACTTATATGTCGGAGTAGGACTATGCTTCCTAGAGTTTTCAGTGGCTGACTTTTTTGGAAGCAGATCCTCAGGACCTTCTTTTGAGGTGCCTCTAAGTGAACTGGAACCACCGACCTTTCAGTTAGCAGTTGAGTGAAAATGGTGCTTATGATAGTACTACCAGATAGAAATTTCTATAATGGGAATGTCCAATATCTGCATATTTTAATACATTAGCCATAAGTTGAATATAGGAGTCCTGGTGTGGTGATGTAGGATAAGCAATGGACTGTTAACTGGAAGGTCTGCAGTTCAACCCCACCAGCCAATCTGTGGAAACTCTATATAGGGTGTAGCTATGAGTCAGAACCAACTTATGGCATGTAACAACAGTCATATGAATCTAATGAGCCCTTCTGTAATGGCTGTTGTGACTAAGAAACTGGAATTTTTAGATAATATTTCATCTGAATTTCAATAGTCACATGTAATAGATAGCACACATCTAGTAGAGCCTTCACACATTCAGGTAGGTGTCAGAAGTGGGAGGAAGATTATGGGCTATCCAGAAATCTTAAATTATTAACATTGTTTAAAAAACTCTGTAATTCATTCTTTCAGTATATATTTTTCTAGACGTTCCACATTTTTAAAAAATTGACCCTAAATCAACCAAATTCTTTAGACTGTTTTTCTGTGTATAACATCTTATTGCAAAGAGGTGTAAGACTGATTTAATTAACAGTTCTGCCCCCACTTCTATAGTGATTGGGTTCTGAATTTATTGAAGTTACTCACCTAAAACCCTTGGTTTCCATACTTCAACTAAATGACAGAAACTATTTCACTAAATTATCCCAGACAGCACAAATTTTCTTTCCAAAAGTAGAGGCTGGAATTACAGTACCCTCACACTGCCTGCTACATCTGTTTATGCTTCCAGAAGTGACATCCACTATGTAGACAGAAAATGCCAATTTTTTGGAAAGAGACATAGAATTTTGTGAGGCTTAGGGGAAATAACAACAACTCAACAACAATACAAAGCACTACTCTTTAAAATAATAGATATATAGAATTGGATAGCTACAAATTTCCTTTGAAATTAAGGGAGAAAAAACTGTATTCCCAGAGTATAGATTCTGTGTACAGACTAGTCTGGGTTCATACTGAGCCATAACCATTTACTAGCTAATAAAGTTCTGGGTAAATTACTAAGTCCAAGGCTCAGTTTCCCATCTGCAAAATACAGATAATAATAGCTCTATTGAGAAAACATGTGAAAGACTTGGAAACGGGCAAAGCATTATTGGAAAGCAATGCTTGGAGTTATCTATAGGATCTTTTGGAGTTATCTGATTCTATAGTAGTCTTATAGAAACCTTGGTGGTCTAGTGGTTTATACTAACTACAAGGTCAGCAGTTCAAATCTACCAGCATCTCCATAGAAGAAATATGAAGCTTTCTGTTCCCGTAAAGATTTATAGCCTTAGAAACCCTATAAAGGGTTGCTATGAGTTGGAACTGACTTGATGATATAAACCTCCATTGCTACCACATAGTATACTGGTACATAGACCAAGAGGCAACCTGCGAATAGAACAAGGGAATACTGCAAGGCTTAAAATCAGGAAAGGTGTACATCAGAATTGTATCCTATCACCATATTTATTCATCTTTATGATGAGTAAATCATTCAAGAAGGTAGATTATATGAAGAAGAACAAGGATCCGGATTGGAGATGATATGCAGATGATACAACCTTGCTTGCGGAAAATAGAGGACTGGTTGCATTTATTGATGAAGATCAAAGACTTCATTATGGATTTCGCCTCCACATAAAAAAGACAAAAATCCTCCTAACTGGAAAAATAAGAAACATTATGGTAATGGAGAAAAAAAAAATTGAAGTTATCAAGGATTTAAATTTACGTAGATCTACAATCAATGCACATAGAAACAGCAGTCAGGAAATCAAACTATGTATTGTATTGGACGAAACTTATGCAAAAGATGTCTTTAATGTGTTAGAAAACAAAGATGTTGCTTTGAAGATTAAAGTGCACCTGACTCAAGCGCGGGGCATTTTCATTTGCCTTATATGCATGGGAAAACAGGATAATGAATAAGGAAGACTAAAGAGGAATTGATGATGCTGAATTATGGTGTTGGCAAACAATATTAAACACATCATGGACTTCCAGAAGAATGAACAAATCTGTACTGGAAGAAATACAGTCAGACGTTTCTTAGTAGCAAGAATGGTAAGACTTTGTTTTACATACAATGACCATGAAAGCTGAAATGGACTGATACTAGCCATTTTGAATCTGACAAGCATTGTGCCAGGAATGATAAATTCAAGAGGAATGATTTTGCATTCAATATCAAAAAGAACATTTGAGATCTATCTTGAAGGCTGTGTGTTTGTGATAGGGTAGTATCTATATGCCAACAAGGAACAACAATTAATACAACTATTATTCAAATTTATAAACCAACTACTAAAGCCAATAATGAAGAAATTGTGGTGCTGTGGGTTAGTGTGCTGGACTGCAAAGTCGGTTTGATTCACAAGGTCGACGGTTCAAGCTCATCAGTCTCTCTTCAGAAATCAGGGTTGCTATGGGTCAGAATCAACTCTACAGTTTGCTCAAGCATGTATTCAAGATGCTTTGGTAATTACTGGTAATTAGAATGCAAAAGTTGGAAGTAAAAAGGAGATATCAGTAGTTGGAAAATACTGCCTTTGTGACAGAAATGACCCTGGAGATCTCAAAATAGAAATTTGCAAGACCAACAACTTCTTCATTGCCACAAGGTTTTTAAACAACATAAATGGTGACTATACAACATGAGCCTCATTATATGGAATTCACAGGAATCAAATTGACTATATCTGTGGGAAAAGATAACAGAAAAGCTAAATATCATCAGCCAAAACAAGGCCAAGGGCCAACTGTGGAACATACCATCAATTGCTCATATGAGCATTCAGGTTGAAGTTGAAGAAAATTAAAACAAGCCCACGAAAACCAACAGGACCTGAATAAATCGTACCTGAATTTAGAGATCATCGGAAGACTAGATTTGACACATTGGACACTAAACACTGCAGAACAGGTAAGTTGTGAAATGACATCAAGGGCATCATATATGAAGAAAACAAAACATCTTTAAAAAGACAGGAAAGAAAGAAAAGACCAAACTGAATGTTAAGAAGAGACTCTCAAACTTGCTCTTGAGTGTAGAGTAGCTAAAACAAATGTAAGAAATGAGGAAGTAGAAGAGCTGAACAGAAAATTTCAAAGGGCAACTTGAGAAGACAAAGCAAATACTACAATGAAATGACCTGGAATTAGAAAACCAAAGAGAAAAACACGTTCAACACTGCTTAAGCTAAAAGGACTGAAGAAAAAAAATTCAAGCTTCAACTTGTAATATAGAAAGATTCTGTGGGCAGGTTTGAGTATTCAACAAAGCAGGCAGCATCAAAAGGAAGACGGAAGGAATGTAGTCACTGTACAAAAAACAATTTTGATTGATGTTCAACCATTTCAGGAGGTATCATATGATCAAGAACTAACGGTATTGAAGAAAGAAGTCCAAGCTTCCCTGAAAGCTTTAGTGAAACACAAGCTTCAGGAACTGATGGAATACCAGTTGAAAGGTTCCAACAAACTGGTGAAGCTCTGGAAGCAATTAGTCTATGCCAAGAACTTTGTAAGATAGCTATTTGAGCAACCAACTAGAAGAGACCCACATTTGTGTCCATTCCATGGAAAAGTTCAGGGAATATTGAATAATATCATTAATGTCACATGCAACTAAAATTTTATTGAAGATAGTTTAAAAATGTCTGCAGCGTATATTGACAGGGAACTGCCAGAAATGCAAGCTGAATTAGGAATAGGATGTGGGATGAGTGATATCACTGGTGATGTCATGTAGATCTAGGCTGAAAGCAAAGAACCAGAAAGATGTTTTGTTGTTGTTGTTAGATGCCACGGAGTTGGTACCGACTTATAGCGACCTTATGCACAACAGAACGAAACACTGCCCAGTCCTGGGCCAACCTCACTATTGTTACCACACTTGAGCTCACTGATGCTGCCACTTTGCCAATGCATCTCACTAGGGGTCTTCCTCTTTTTCTCTGACCCTCCACCTACCAAGCATGATATCCTTCTTCAGCCACTGGCCCCTCCTGACAATATGTCCGAAGTACGAGAGAAGAAGTTGGACCATCCTGGCCTCGAAGGAGCACTCTGGCTGTGTTTTATTTACTATGGAAAGGTATTGGACTATGTGGATCTTATTTAATAAGTCAAATATAATTTTAAAGTATGAGACATTGGTAGTTCAGTAGTGGAATTCTCATTGTCACATAGGAGACCTAGCAGTGACTTTGTAAGATAAGCACTAGGCTCTGAGCCATGAAGTCGGCAGTTTGAGGCACCAGTCACTCCTCGGGAGAAAGATGAGACTTTCTACTCCTGCAAAGATTTACAGCCTTGGAAACCCTATACAGGGTAGTTATGAGTTAGAACCAACTTGACAGTATTAGCAACAATAATATAGGAAAATAGGGTTCAATTTTTGGTTAGTGTACCACATGCACAGGTACCACCGCCTTATCAAGTTTGTATGTTGCCCTGATACAGAACAGGTTTCAGTGTAGCTCCCAGCCTGAGGCAGTAGGAAGAAAGGTATGGTGCTGTACTTTCACAAATCATTCACCGAGAGCTCTATAGGTCTGTTCCCCTTGTGAATGGCGTTGCGGTGAGTCAGGGCAACTGATCAGCTATCAACAGCAAAGAGGTTTTTCTCCATAGAGTTTTTGGGAGGATTGGTTTAAAGGTCTATATTTTGCAGTAGGCCGTGACACTTCTGGTAGTGTGTGTGTGTGCGCATTTATATAAAGGTTGGGTGGGTTGAAGAACACACCATAGTGAATAAAGTAAGAAGACCTTTTTGTCATTAGGGCCTTAAAGTTTAAGGTTGGTATTACAGTGGACACAATAGCCTAATTGAAGGCCTCGAAGAAAAAGCCTTTCTTTTTGTCATTAGGGCCTTAAAGTTTAAGGTTGGTACTAGAGTGGACACAGTAGCCTAATTGAAGGCCTCGAAGACCAAACTCAGCCTAGGTTTTAGTTTTCCAGCCCTGGATAGTGACCCGGGGTTTGGGATGCCCTAGAGTCATGAAGTTTACTGCAGACTACAGGCAAACTGGGGTTTCCTAAACTTGATGCCTAAAACTGCATCAGCGCCTGAGAACTGACAGGCCCCGGAAGAGCAGGCCTACTCCCAGGCTCCAAGTGCTCCCATCCCGTCGCCGAGGGGGTGGGGCGGCCTCGCCTCGGGCCGCTCCGAGTTTTTCGCCCTTCGTTGGCCGCCAGAGGCTCCCTCTCTCTCTCCCTCTCCTGGGATTTTGCTGCCGGGCTCCCTCTCTCTGCGGCCCTAGAGTTAATTCCATCAGCCGAGGTGAGGCACCTGTTACCCTGGGCCTTCCTCACCCCCGCCCCCCCAAGGCCTCCCTCCATTACACCCCGGCCAGGGAGGCCCGCGAAACGACCCGCGGCGGGTGACCGCACGTGGCGAAGCCCCTTCCCCGGCCACACCCCACCCCCGCCGGCCCGGGGGTGCGAGCGCGTTGGTGTCCAGGCCACCACCCGCCCGCAATGGCTTTGGGGATGGCGGCGCGCCTCCCCGGGCCGCCCGCTGCGGGATGGGCGCGCGTGGGGGCTGGAGCGCGACTGGAAACGGCCGCCGCAGCCGCCCGCCTCCCTGCGCCGTGAGGAGCTGGGTGGGCGGCGGGGCACGAGCGGGACTGCGCCGCCCCGCCGTCGCCACGGGGTGGGGGCGCTCCCGCGGAGGGGTGGGAGCCGCGGCGGCCCGATCCTCCCCGCCGGCGGCGGCTCCCGCTCGGGTAAGGGGGAGGCCGTACGCGGGGCTAGGAGTAGGGGCGGGTGGAGATGTACAAAGGCTGGGGGTCGGGGTAGGCTGTGGTTGGGGAGCGATAGGTTGAGGATCGGAGGCTTATCAGTGGGATCTATTGTTTCCTGGCACATTGGGAGGAAAAACAAAGGAATTTAGTATCATTACCTAGTAATTTTTTATTTTTTTAATGTGGCCAGGGAGCTCGGCTCTCCCGGTGCCACATTGGGATCCGCCTGGCAGCAGCCAGGAACCGCAGCCAATGTGTTAGGACTCCAGGTGCTTCTTGGCACAAAGCTAGACTGCGACCTCCTACCATAGCGCTTGGCGTCACCTGCTCTCCCGGCCCTGCCCCGGGCCGAGGGACTGCGTCCCGAAGCAGGCTTGGGAATCCGCTGCCTCTCAAGTTGGTGTTATTTATGTTTGTCTTTTGTGAGGGCAGGTTTTGAATCCCCCGGCGGCCCAATCGCCCCCGCTCCCGCCCCCTCGGGCTGGAATTGGCGGGGGAAGAAGGAGGGTGGGTGTGTACGGGGGAGGGGAGGAGAGGGTGTTTACGGCTTTAAAAAATGTCAGGGTAAAAGGAGCTTGTCGGTGCTTTAAGAAAACAACAACAACAAAACAACAAAAACCAGGCAACACACTCCAAAGCCCTTCTTGTTTGTCTGCATGGACCATTCATGCATGCTGGGCCAGAAACCGAGTTTGGAGAGGATGTAAGGGAAAGTGTGTGCTTCCTCAGTTAATTGCGGGTTAGGGTGATTTATGCCTACGTGTAATTAACAAACAAACCCAAACAACAACAACAACAACAAATAAAATAAAATATCTGTAGAACCTCTATTGTCTGATGCTTAGCAGATCTCTTAGTATTTGATTTCTAGCATATTGATGTAAAATCCAGCTGTGGGTTAAAGGATATCAGCAAGCATGCATTGAATTTTGAGTCTATAGTAAGAGGCAAGAAGGAATAAACATATCAAGACTATGAAGAGAGGTTTCATGGTGTATTTGCTTCCTAGTTATCACTTTCTTATATATATTCACACACATACATGTGTATATATGTATATATATGTATGTATATATACATATATATACACACATATACATATGGATATATCTATAAATATCCATGATTTTCTCCATCTTATGCCACATATTTGGTATATTATGAAATTTACTGCAGTTTAAGAACTTTCTTCTGCTTGTTTTGGTCTGAAATTGTGCTTCTGTTGCTCTGAGAGTGCCATAGATGAGAATATTAAACCCAAAAGAGTGAAACAAGCATCTGTAGGCATGTTTAAGAGTTTGTAAACATAGATTTCAAATCTTTACTTGAACTTAAAATGAATGAACTCTATTTTGGATAATCTCAAATATAACTTGCTCTCTGGACAGTTTGATAACTCCTTAAAGATATTCGCATTGCTGGTTTCTTGTAGGGATGTTAACAAAAGGCTAAAACTTGTGTTTAAGCATTGTTTTCAAGCCTACTTATGTGTAACTTGCGTGTGTGATTTTGTTCGGGATCTCCAGATTGTGTTTGGAACATTGTAACTTTTTTTATCTTCTTGACTTTGAACGTTTCATTTCAGTAAGTAATTTCTTTTGCTTGATATGTGGCTAAGCCACGTTGAAAATAAAGTACATATTGATGAACTAAACAAACATTCAAATTAGTAAATGAATTCAGAAATTTATTCTTTTCTGTTACAGATGAACCTCTAGTCTTGCTTTGAAAAGGCCATTTTGTCTAACTTGCCTGTTGGGAGAATCACTGACTGAGTATGCCATTTGAGAGATACTTTTTCTTGACCAAGTACTGGTAATTAGAGAAGAGAGTGGTTTTATCTTTTCCTTTTTTGATCATTATGAACATTGGCTTTTCACTTCTGAAGTAAAAATGTTGAAAACTGAGTCTTCAGGTGAACGAACCACTCTCAGGAGTGCATCCCCCCACAGGAATGCATATAGAACTGAGTTCCAGGCACTGAAAAGCACCTTTGACAAACCTAAGTCAGATGGGGAACAAAAAACAAAAGAAGGTGAGGGCTCCCAGCAGAGCAGAGGGAGGAAATATGGCTCCAATGTCAACAGAATTAAAAACCTATTTATGCAGATGGGTATGGAACCCAATGAGAATGCTGCAGTCATTGCCAAAACCAGGGGGAAAGGGAGACCATCCTCTCCCCAGAGAAGAATGAAACCCAAAGAATTTCTGGAGAAAACAGATGGCTCAGTGGTTAAACTTGAGTCTTCTGTTTCAGAAAGAATTAGTAGATTTGACACAATGTATGATGGTCCTTCATATTCTAAGTTCACAGAAACTCGGAAGATGTTTGAGAGAAGTGTGCATGAATCAGGACAAAACAATCGCTATTCCCCAAAGAAAGAGGAGAAAGCTGGGGGCAGTGAACCTCAGGATGAGTGGGGTGGGTCCAAGTCCAACCGAGGCAGTACTGATTCCTTGGATAGTCTTAGCTCCCGGACAGAGGCTGTCTCCCCAACTGTGAGTCAACTGAGTGCAGTATTTGAGAACTCTGATTCTCCCAATGCCACTGTTTCAGAGAAGGGTGAAAACAATGAAGAATACTCAGTGACTGGGCGCTATCCACTGAATTTACCATCTACTGTTACAAATCTTGACACTTTTGGTCACTGTAAGGATTCTGATTCTTGGTCTCCTTCAAACAAACAAGATGTTGATGCAGAGGATGCTCAAAAGGATAATACAACTGCAGCACCAGAAGTAGCTTCTAAAGGTACTCTAGTTTCAATACCTAGTGAAGGGATACAACAGAGCAAGGAAGCCGAGAACTCAATTTCTACCCAAGAGACTCCTGAAAGAATTGGCAAAGACATTTCTGAAGAGCCTTGTGCTGAAAGTAAGGCAATGCCAGAGTCTGAAATCCCATCACCACAAAATGAAGCTTTAGAAGATGCTGAAGCTAATTTGATTGGGGATGAGGCAGCAAAGAAACAGAGGAAAGAACTTGGAGGTGGTGATTTCACTTCTGGTGATGCATCTGGATCCAGCTGTAGAAAAGAAGTACCTGAAGATTTAAACAATTTTGAGAGTTCCCATGTTTACATGCACAGTGACTATAATGTGTATAGGGTAAGATCCAGGCATAATTCAGACTGGGGAGAGACAGGCACTGAACAAGATGATCAGGAAGATAGTGATGAAAACAACTACTGTCAACCTGATATGGAATACTCAGAAATTGTCGGATTGCCAGAAGAAGAAGACATCCCAGCAAATAGGAAAATTAAGTTTAGTAGTGATCCAATTAAGGTAAGTATGTCTTCTCAGTTTTTATTATTTGGGCCTAACTATATGCAGTAATTGATTTGACAACTACAGGTAGTGTTTTTAAGGAATCAGGGTTGTTGATATACATATGTTGTAAGGTGATTTTAAAGGTTTAGAGTTTGAGAGATAACCATCATATTTCATAATATGCTTTGTAGCTATAAAAACCAATAAATTGGAGAATAATATTAAATGTGAACAAGTTTGGTGATTTTGAGATATAGTCCAATGGACTGGAAAATAATATGAAGGCTGAAAACTAGGAATATTAGTTTGAAAATGATTACTTCTTCAAATGGTCTTCCTGGAGAGTGCTTGTAAATAATAAAAATGTCTGATTCTGAACACTCTGATCTGAGGTATAATGCACATAGGAGAGTTATGGTACCCTTAAAATACTCTATTTACTTACTTAACAAGAATCGGAGTTATCCCTTACTTAAGTATAAGTGGATTGTAAGGAGTGTTGAAACTTTTTGTTGGTGGTGCTGCTGTTACTTGGTGAAAAGTGAAAGTTTCATTTACGGAAATATATTTAGTTGGCTTAAATACTTTAATTGAAAAGCTATTACTTGTAAACAGCTTTGAGTTCAGAATGTGTTATGTAGTTTTGAAATGAAATTTTGTGAGAGGAAGTAAAATGGATTTGTCATTCATAATTTATTTTTACCTCTTAAAAACTGGATAAATGCCAGTTGAATTTAAGTGCTCTATTCTAATGACTTCACTCCTTTAACATTTGGTATACCGTATAAGAGAATCACAAAGTGCATCAACTGCGGGCGGTGGAATGTTCCTAGCTGATAATGGCAATGGAGGGGGCACGGTGGTTGGTGGAGTATCAAACTTCTGAAGTGATTTTTCAAAGGTTACTTGCCTACCAGCTCAGCCCTAAGAGGATGGCATGCCATCCTAGGGTTATCTGGAGCACTGAGGCAGTAACATATGTAATATGAATCCATTTCTTAGGGGCTTCTAGTAACTCAGGCAGTGGGACTCTGTGATAGATTTAGAATTTGATATATCTTTCAGTTTCTTCCTTGAAAATTTTAAATACTGTGCTTGTGTGTTTTCCATCTTGGAAACATCTTTTACATCTTGAGACTGTAAGAGATATGATTTACATGAAATTATTCAAAGAGAAATCTGGTCTTGCTTTAATTATGAATACTGTTTTTGAAAGGAAGTAATAATCTATGTAGCTACTTACAGGTGTTCATTGGTACACTTTAACTTCACCTAGTGCAAGGCAAACAGTCTGGGTGAGCATGGGTCATGTCAGGTGAACTATGCTTAAACTGAACTATAGATGTGTGACTTTGGTTTCAAAGTAAGCTAAGTGTCTTTGCAGTGCTGACTACCATTTTCCTTTGTTACTCTCTCTTCTTTCCCTGTCTCCCACACCCCTTTTCTACCTGTGTTCTAGTCATTGTCTTCAGTGGTGTCTTCCTGGCAGACCTAGCCAGTGAGCTCCTAAATGTCACCATTGCTGTCCTAGTGCTTTTCTTTGAACATCATCATTTTACTCCTGAGGAAGAAGACAATAAGATTAAATTGTGTCACACTGAGTATAGCTGGAATAACTGAAATGAACTCTTTGAGGAGTTTAATTCAGTGACTAACTCCCTAATAGGAAGATAACAATATATGAAAATTTATCAAGTAGAACATTACTCACTCAGCCAAATGGTATACCAGCCCTGTACTTGGGTTATTTGCTTAATTTTGTTTTTTCGTGTTAAGTGCCTTCAAGTTGGATCTGACTCATGTCAGAGGTGGTAGATCTTTACAGGAACAGGAAGCTTCATCTTTTTCCCATAGAGCGCCTGGTGGTCTTGAACCACCAACCCTGTGGTCCCCAGTCCCATCCCCTGCTTATCTTACAGAGCTACCATACTCTTTGCTTCATAGTAATATATTTAATGGATTTTAAAGGGTTTATCTTTGAAATGTCTTTTCTTACGTGAATAGATCTTTCTCATATGTGAAAAAATCTTTTGGGGTATATGGTATTTTTTAGTTACAATGATTGTTGCTGTTATTACTTATAACAAGCATCTTGCCTCTTAACATTCAGATACAAAGACTGAAAACAGATCATCTGAGTTTAAGTTGAACATATTTCATTAATCTGTGAACCAGACATTTTTTATAATAAGTGCATCATATTTTATTGGGCATTTAATAGTACTTGTTGGAGTGGATGAAGTTTGTAACTTAATGATGCATTCTTAGTCTTTTGTAAGGAATAAGACACTTACTTCTTGTTCCAATGTTTAACATAGAAGTGGATTTACCTGGAAATTATTAGAGCTACTTTCTACTGGTGGTGATGACATTTGTTACTCTCTATTCAATTATGATCTTTGCCTCAGAAGTCGGTAATACTTATCCGACATTGAGGGCTTTCCATGTGTCTGTTTCTATCAGGACTTTGAACCAGTTCCTTCTGGTTTTACTTCCTGCTGAGAATTTGCAATTTCATCCCAGATTATACTGAGTCAGAATCTGCATTTTAACAAGATCCTAGATAATTCTTGTTGGAGACCTTGTTAAAATGTGGATTTTGGTAAAGTATACCTGGGGTGGAAATCCTGGGGATCTTCTTACATACAACTCTGTAAGGTCATCTTTTCTCTGTGAGCATGTAGGTGGTGGTGGTGGTGTGCCTTGGAGTCGGTTCCGACTCATAATGACCCTGTATGGGGTTTCTGAGGTTGTAAATCTTTTTGGGAGCAGAAAGCCTCATCTTCCATGGAACAGCTGGTAGTTTCGAACTGCTGACCTTGAGGTTCGCAGCCCGATTCGTAGCCACTATGCTACCAGAGCTCCTTGTGAGCATGTAGAGTCAATTCTTAGACGCATAGTACTTGGAAACTATATTAACACGTTTGAAAAAAATAGACCCCTTTTGTGACGCTGTCGAATAAGCACTGGACTGCAAACCACGAATTTGACGGTTCAAATCCACCAGCTGCTCCTTGAAAACCCTGTAATAGGGTGTGAGTCGGAATTGACTTGAAGACATTTAATAATACAAAAA
Organism: Chrysochloris asiatica; assembly: GCF_000296735.1. Taxonomy (NCBI): domain Eukaryota; kingdom Metazoa; phylum Chordata; class Mammalia; order Afrosoricida; family Chrysochloridae; genus Chrysochloris; species Chrysochloris asiatica. The sequence continues at coordinate 12,661,680 of NW_006408528.1, read as the reverse complement.
TGGTGCCAAAATGTCTGATGGAGTTGTAGTTTCTGTATTATACAAATACTTTAACTATATTTGGCTGTATTAAATGCATAGATTAACAGGAATTCACTCAGCCATTCTGTGTGTTTCAAAGATTTATGTATGGAATAGGAGATTAAGACTTGTAAATCTTTTCCTTTGAAATTTAAACACCCTTCTTTAGATGACAGAGAACACATTCCCTACAGGAATGTACTTTGGAACTTTTACATTCTTTTCCTGGTATTCTCAATTTATTCTACTAGGTTCAATATTCTCATTACCTTTAGTTTTTTGTTGTAGATCCTGTTTATCAAGTTTGTGTGTGAGATGCTGTCCACAGTTTCTATTCTGGTTTGCACTGCAAGATTAACCGTTCAAGTTCACCAGGACCCTAAAGATGTCTTAAAGCTGGACTTGAAAAGTTGGTGCAATAATAACTGATTTTTACAATGTGGCATAATCCTTATATTTGACAGTTACTGTTAAAACTGTTAGGGTTGTACTTCTGTGTAACATTTATTATAATTTTTGTATCTTTCATTGACACAGTTTTTAAAAAAAATTTTATTGAATAAGTTTGTTTTACAGGGTCATGGGATAGTACAATGAATTAATAAAAGAAAGTGTCAAGTCTAACTTCAAGACTTCTTGTTAGGTGTTGTCAAGTTGGTTCTGATTTATAGTGACCCTATGGTGCTGTGGGTTAATGCGCTGGATTGCCAGGTATGTTTGAACTGCAAGGTCAGCGGATCAAGTTCACTTGATCCTCAGAAACGGATCCTCAGAAGCGGATCAAGTTCATTTGATCCTCAGAAATTCTATACAGGGTGGCTATGAGTTGGAACTGACTTGACGGCACTTAACATCAACAGTGACTACACAATAGAATGAAACACTGCCCAGTCCTGCGCCCATTGTGACTGCCACCATGTCAGTCCATCTCATTGGGGATCGTCCTCTTTGCTGACCCTCCGTTTTACCAAGCATGGTGTCTTTCTCCAAGGACTGGTTGACCTGATAGCATGCTTGCAATATGAGAGATGAAGTCTCGCCATCCTCACTTCTAGCTATACTTCTTTCAAGACAGAGTTGTTCTTTTGGTAGTCCATGATCGATTCACACCCCTATAAGGCTCTTCCTTAGTCATTTTCCAACTTTCACATGTATACGACGCAATTACAGATATAGACTTGAGGAATGTTATGAACTGTGCTAACTTGAGATGTGGAATTCAGCCTCTGTTCTCAGGAATTTCTTAAAACCAAGGGATTAAATTATAATAAATTTGTTTTAGATGAATTAAGGCTAGAAAAGATGACATTTCCCCTTTTTTTCTATTAATTCAGACTACTAATTGAGCCTCTACTATGTGTTTGGAAAATGCAGATGTTAGAACTCTGTAAAATGACTGGACCTGGTTAATTCAGGAACTTATTAATTCAGGAACAGCCTCATTAAGCAAGCTTCTCAGGCTGTTCTGCTCAGGGTTTTTTTTTTTGATAATCTTTCTGAGGTCACTGCAACCTAATTAAGGAAGTTGTAACCCTTTCTCTGTTTTTGGTAACTATGTCCTTTGAATTGGTGTTCTTAAAACATAGTACATCCGGAAAAGTAGATTGCAGAGTTAATATTGAGGTCCGTTGCCTTATGTTTTTTCCTCAAACTATTTAGAGCTTTTCCGAGTTGATGTTCAAGGGAATGTTAGCAAGGGCAGTAATGCTGCTCTGAACCTTATATAATAGGTGCTGCATATGGTACCCTTAGTAGTCTACCCCTCTTTTGGGGCTGTAAGGTATTATTAGGGTTACATGGGTGTTTTCTCAGAAATAATGTTATGCACATAGGTCTTCTGAGATCCAAATTTCTGTCTTTGTGGGGGCTTCCCTTTCTAACCTGGGCTTCTAATAGATTCATTCAGGTTCAAACTTCTGTTGAGGGTTTGCAATTCCACCCCAGAGAGATTGCATAAGAATCTGTAGTTTAACAAGATCTTATATATACCTGTTAAGAGTCACCTGGGGTTCTATACAAATCACCAAAGGATCTTGCTGATGAAATGTAGCTTCTGATTCAGTACATCTGGGGTGGAAATGCTAATTTCATCAGGGGATAGAACAGGAATCAACTGGCGAAACCCTGGAAATAAGCTTGGTATAATGGTTAATCTCCAAGTAATTACCCGGGAAGCTACCCTAGAGGTAATGTATCGGAAAGGTTCATTAACCATATTAGAATGCTTCAATCATGCCATTTATTAAGTCAGTGAGAAACACAAGGTGTGAACATCAGGAAAGCAGGAGGCAACTTAACATATTTAAAGTGTAATCAGGGCTGGAAGGGGCCACACTTGAGTCCTCATACACCCTGTGTGTTGTGGTGCTGCAGGATAAAGCGCTGGACCGCAAGGTCGGTTTGAGTTGCGAGGTCGGCAGTTCAAAACCTACCAGGTGCTCCTCAGAAACCCTGTACAGGGTCGTTATGAGTTGGAACTGAATTGAAGGCACGTAACAACAACAACAGTCTGTCACATCAGCTTTCCTAGTTGATGGTGTGGTTTTGAGGACCAAAGGTGATGTTTGACTAGTACTATCCTAGGAGCTCTGGTAGCGTAGTGGTTACGAATTGGGCTGCGAACCTTAAGGTCAGCAGTTTGAAACTACCAGCTGTTCTGTGGGAGAAAGATGAGGCTTTCTGCTCCCATAAAGATTTACAGCCTCGGAAACCCTAATGAGTCGGAACCGACTCCACGGCACACACCCACCACCACCTGATGGTTAAAGCACTCAGCAGCTAATAAAAAGGTTGGTAGTTCAAACCCACCAGCAACACTGTAGTGGAAAGTTGTGGCATTCTGCTTCTGTAAAGCTTTAGGGTTAGAAAACCCTGTGGGGCAGTTCTGCTCCATCCTGTAGGATTGTTGAGTTTACTTGGCAGTAAACTGGGTTGGTTTGGATAGAACAATATTGTCAAATAATACAGAAATGTACATAATTTTATGTGGGGTGACAACTGAGATTTTGCATTTTAACAAATTTTTAGGCTGTGCTGATGCTGCTGGTTGAGTGACCACACTTTGGGTAGCGTGACTATGGACCACCAAGTTCTTGGTTGTTTTCAGTCAGGGAATTTTCATTGTTGTGAACCTGGTTTCTAGAAATGGCATAGTCATTAGTTGTTGGGTCACTTAACTGACTGCTTTCAATAGGAGGGTGCTCTAGTTGTTACTGGACAAAACGTCTGACCTCCAGCCTCTGCAGCCAATCACAGAGATGGGGTGAAACTCAGCATACATTTTATTGGTAGATTTGGAAGACAGTGAGAGCTCTCTCAAAGACTGTCTTACTTGCTCTGATACATTTGGAGTTCTTTATACCTCTGGTAGCGTAGTGGTTACGAATCGGTCTGTGAACCATAAGGCCAGCAGTTCGAAACTACCAGCTGCTCCGCGGGAGACAGATGAGGCATTTTGCTCCCGTAAAGATTTACAGCCTCGGAAACCCTGTACAGGGTCGCTATGGGTCGGAACCGACTCGATGGCACTTAACAAGAACAACAACAATACCCTTCTAGGTATCAATCCATCTGTTATTGCCACATTCCTTTCTTAGACTTTAATGGCTCTCCCATCAGGGAGAACAATCTGCATTCCACTGGTGACAGCCCCTTACATCCTGGGACATGACTGCCCTTTAAAGTAATGTTAATGGTTTTATTGCAAAGATCTGTCTTAAGGATACATTCTTTCCTTTGAGACAAGAGATCATAACTTTCTGGTTTTCCTCCCAGCTGTATTACAGCACTAAAACTTTCAGCCTATATGTTCTGGGAGCATGTACACAAGGGAAGAGTTAGAGCAGTGATTGGGAACAATAATTAAAAGGCTCTGGTAGAGTAGTGGTTATGAGTTGGGCTGCTAACCTCAAGGTTAGCAGTTTGAAACAATGAGTCGTTCTGCGGAAGAAAGCTGAGACTGTCTGCTTCCGTAAAGATTTACAGCCTATGAAGCCCTATGCAGGATATCTATGAGTCAGACCCGACTCCATGGCACACCGTCACCACCACCAAACATATATGACCAAAACACAAAACAAAACAAAACGTACTTACAATCCTTGTCTCATAGCTGTTTTCTTGAAACAATAACCTTTGAAAGTGAAACATGGTAGAAAGCATATATTATTGTTAAGTGCTGTTGAGTTGGTAACTACTCACAGTGAGTCTGTGTAGGGTTTTGGAGGAGTGGCTGGTGAGTTTGAACTGCTGACCTTGTGGTTCAAACTGACCTTTCAGTTCAAACCAACCTTGCAGTCTAGTGCATTAACCCATAGCACCACACCAGGACTTCATAAAGCATATAGAGTTTAAACCCATTGGATGCTCCTCAGAAATTCAATACAGTGTCTCCATGAGTCTGAACTGACTCGAAGGCACTTAACAGCAACATTGATGCATCCAGTGGGTTTAAACATCTTATCAGTGCTTATCTTACAGCACCAATCTTTTTTTTTTTCTGATTCCAAACTGGATGTGATCATTAAATCTATAATGAGTTTGGGTCATAAACAGTTACCTTTAAGATTCTTCATGTGATATTAGTTGTTAATTATGAAAGCAGTTTGGAGGAAATTCTGGATAGAAACGTCATTTCTCTTATTTTTACTTCCCAGATCATATGAAGGGACTTAAAAAAATTTGTTTAAAATTCTGTTATTTTTTAATTCCATATTTCCACAAACTTTATGAAGCCTCCTCCTGCATCATACTTTCTCCTCCATTCTACACTTCCTCATAAACAACACAAATTGTAGGGTTCATAGACTTCAAATTTTGAGGAAAATGATTTTCTTTTCTTTATACATTGTTTACTGATAATTGATATGTTAAACTCTGAATAAAAAATGTTAGTTTTGGTGTTAATTAATTTTTTCCTTAATTTTTATGCTTTTTTTGGGAGAGGGAAATTTTAATTTTATTTGTCTATGTTTTGATTATTCATAATCTGTGATTCTCATTTTGAACCAGAAAGCTTTTCAAGTTATGCTTCATAGTTTTTCTTTTCTTCCTGGTTATGTTTGTTTTAAATTTCACCCTGTTTCTCATCTCTTCCCTTTGGCTTGTGTTATAGGAATTTAGAGATGAAAAATACTTAAATGATAATCTAGTATAATTTCCGAAGCTACTTCAGGGAGCCCTTTAATAGCATATTTCTGACAAATGATCATTCAGCTTCTGTTTAAATAATTTCACTTATGGGAGTTCATTACTTTATGAAGTAAAAGAAAAGTAGAAAGGGGGACATGCTTTTGGTATGGGTGTATTTAATTTGTTATTTAAAACGCAAGTAATTTAAAATAACCGCTTTAAAGTGTACAACTCAGTGGTTTTTAATGTACTCACAGTGTTGTAGAATCATCTCCACTATATAATGCCAGAACATTTTTATTACTCTGAAAAGAAAGTCTATCTATACCTGTTAGCTGTTATTCCAGTTTCCTCTCCCCTGTCCTTATCCTTTGGCAGCCATTCATTTCTTTTCTGTCTCTGTGGACATTTTGCCTGTGCTGTACATTTAACATAAGTGGAAACAGGGCATGCTTTTAAAAAGTGAATTTAGGAGACGCAATGAGTATGGTTTGTAAAATATATCCAGTTTCAGATACTGTGAGGATATAGCTGACCTTAAGAAAGCAGGGAGCAAAGGTAAAATAATTTTCTGGCGGACAATGTGGTCTAAGGGTTGAATTGCAAAATTTGAAAGCAATAGATACCATCTACTCTTTTACACAACTTCATAGAGGGAAAGATGGCTTGAAGCTGTGGAGATAGCAGGATCCAGAAAGGGATAAGGATATTTGTGAACTGTGGGAGAATTAGGTGTATGTGCCAAAGAGGATGGTTGTAACATCTTTCTTACTTTAGACTCTGCACTTCTATTAATGTGGTCCAAAATTGTCCTGGCGTGGCTCTTTGAGCTAATGCGCTGGATTGCAAAGTCGGTTTGAACCACAAGGCTGGCGGTTCAACCTCACCAGATGCTCCTTGGAAACCCTATACAGGGTCACTATGGGTTGCAGCCAACTCGATGGCACTTAACAGCAACAACAAAACTGCTATTGAAGAAGTTTGGAAGCTTGATTCAGCAGAGGTTTTCTAAAAGGGCACAAATTGCCCTGTTGCTGTTTTTCACCTTTATAGTGATATTTTCTAGCATGACAGGATCTTTGTCCTTTTCTAATGATCTGAATGTTTATTTCTGTCCTATTATTTGCTCATTGTTGCTTTCAGTTTTTGTTTTTTTTTTCTTTATTTTGGAGTTGTTCATGGATCAATTTCATTCTTTATTTAGAAAGTTCTCCCCATCTAATAGTTCAGTGTAAATTTTGTGTCATATTTTCTATATCCTTTACTATGCCCATCTATAAGATGAGCTATTTGGGGTAGGGATTCCTTTTCTTGTATATGGTATACTAAATCATAGTTTATATATTGCCATTATACATTATTAAGTGGTAATCATAAAAGTAACATTGAGAGTTATTTGGTATTAGTTTGGTGGTGGTTATTGTTTTTAAGGGCCTTCTCGTCAGTCCTAAAGGAACTCTGGTAGTGTAGTGGTTATTAATTGGGCTGCGAACCGCAAAGTCAGCAGTTCAAAACTACCAGCAGTTCCGCAGGAGAAAGATGAGGCTTTCTGCTCCTGTAAATATTTACAGCCTCGGAAACCCTGTACAGGGTCGCTATGAGTTGGAACCGACTCCACGGCACATAACAACAACAAGTCAGTCCTGACTCATAGAGACTCATCGAGGAGCAACTGGTGGGTTTGACCTGCCAAGTGCCATACCACTGTAGGGTAAATTTGCCTCTTGTGGTCTTGATTTTCTCACTTGTTATTTGTGTCTTTTCTAATTAGGTTTAACATTTGTGTTTCTGTGATTGTCTCAAACATTTTTTTATATTTGTGATATTATTTCAAAGGGAAATTTTAGAAATCTTTTTGTTGAAATATTAAAAGGAAGAAGTTACATCAAATTGTTTTTTGGGAAATTATATTTGTGTTATAGATTATAATAAAAACTTAAAAATATTGAGGCATGAAATCCAAGTGAACACATTTTCTAGAGTAGACTTTTAGAGTAAGTTAACTTTTGAAAGTATGGATTGAACTATATATGAAAACACTCTGCTGAGGAAATGAAGAAGAAAGAAATGCTTTGTAATATAGTTGGTGACATATTAATTGCTTCACTCACTTTTGTTCTGGAAATAACTGCACAGCACAGTTCAACATGGCTGAGATACTGTTGATAACATTTTTGTGCAATTACTAATTTTTCAGCTTAATTTGTTGTCTCTTGGATATCTCTCCTTATAAAGAAGACAGTGTCCATATAGGAAGAGTATAAAGATATCTTGAAATGTTATATGTTGGGAGGAGAATAGTTTTATTCTTTGCTCATTTAAAATCTATTCATAGAGATTTTAAAGAAGCGTTTGTCTGTACAGCTAAGACACTTCTCTCATTTTATGTCTGAGAAGTACCTTTAAATGAATCTGTTCACAGACATGTTAGTCTTCTTCCTTTTTTCCTGGGTTTTTAAGGAACCCAGGTTGCACATTGGTTAAGAGCTTGACTGATAATTGAAAGCTCAAAGCAAACACACACACACAAACACAAAATAAACTTCCAAACAGTTTGAACTCAAAAGCTGCTTTGTGGGAGAAAGAATTGGTAGTGTCTTCTGTAAAGATGACAGCCTTGGGGCCCCTCTGGGGGACCCTGTCCTACAGGGTCCCCGTGAGCCACAATCAATCTGATGACAATAGGTTTTTGATTTTCTATCTTTTTAAAGCTATATAATGCGTTTTGTATTGGAGAAAACTAATTTTCTGAATTGTTTTCCATACCAGCCATATATAATGTTCTAGATTGGACATATATTGATTGGTTGGCAAGGGTCAAAAAGGTAAGCAGAGTCATGACCAGGTGGGTTTTCCCTAGGACTGATGAGAAATTTCCAGGCATTTGGTATTGTTAATCATATTGTCAAAGTTATTTAAAACAAGAGAAATACTTTATATTATGTTGTAAAAGATTGGGTAAGATCTCAATATATAGTTTTATCACCATTTTATATTATAAGTATGTGTATTTATACGTAGACCAAAGATGAAAGCAGGTACTTCAGCTCTGATCAGTTTTGGGTGGAAAGACTAAAGGTGATATTTAAAGATTTTTTTCAATAGTTTTCTGCAATCAACATGTTACTTTAATCATATAAAAAAATGGAGGTTAAAAAAAATGGTGGTGGGGGGGCCACAATGGGTGTGATTTAAAGAAGTTTAGAAAAACGTTTTTGTTTTTGTTTTGTGCTGCCCAAGTTTTAAATTGAATCAGGTGGCACTATGGATTAATGCACTCAACTGCCAAGTCAGAGGTTCAAACTTACCAGACTATCCTCAGAAACCCTACATAGGGCTACAGTGATTCAGAACAGACTTGATGGCACACAACAACAATAGTGTTGTAAGTTTTTAATCTTTTAATTAATTTCCTTTGGAGGACAACATGCCACACACACAATTTTAAGATTTTTCTTGTGGATTGAGTGAAAGTTTACAGGGCAGATCATCAGTTTTACATTAAAGAAATTCTACATATTGTTTCATTACAATGATTATAATTCCCTCCATATACCATTTACAGTATTTCTGTAATATACCAGTTAACAGTATTTCTCTCTATTCACTTTAGCTTGTTTTTTTTTTTTTTTTTT
>NW_006408528.1:12618872-12650379 GCF_000296735.1 Chrysochloris asiatica | reverse complement strand
CTCCTTTGCCCTTTCAGTGTATTGTCCATTTCTGATATTCTATTATTAATCATTTGGACCCCTTTCTGTAGGTTTTTAATTGTTTCCAATGCTGTATTTATCTTATTTGATTGTTCCTGTAGCACTTCCCTGATTTCTTCCTTATTTTTCTCAGCTCCCTTGTGTAGTGTTTTGATACATTTTATAATCTTGTTTTTGTGCTGATATGGTCATTTGTTTCTGTTTTTTGGGCCACAGACACAATTTTTGATGGAAGAGAATAAATTATGTAACAAAGAGAGTGCTAATTTAAGAAAATGGGTAAAGTTTATTTGGCAGTTGAATTAAGTGTATATTTTGTAATCTTCAAATTTGGTCCCACATTAGTAGCAAAGCTTAAAAGATTATTGGAGGGAAGATCTTCCAATATGTTTTAAATTAAGACAATAACAATTTCCGTAGGTTTTTCCCCTTCAGTTGCTGTTGCATGTATGATCTCCTAACACGTGAGTTACCATATGCTTTTAAAATCTGCGTATATATTATCAATTTGAAATATCCATAGTTTAATGAATAGTTTTACTAACAATTATAAGTATTTGTTTAAAGGAAGTCTAACACTTTCCCCATATTCAACCATATCTGTTTGATCTGTAAACTTATTGATTCTTAACAGAATTTTGCTGAAGTTGAGAGATCAGAGGTGTCAGTATCTTGCCTACATGAAAATCATATGAAGAAACTTGTACAAACTCAGTTTAAAACAGGATTTTGAGCTCTAGGCTTCCACAGTGTCCTTTCAATATGTTTCCTGTTTCAAAACACCAGCCAGTGTTTAGTTTCCTGTTGTTCTTAATAAAAGTACTAGGTGAGAAGATATTCTTTGATTTATGATTATAGTATATGGTAGAATTGGACTGCTAACCAAAAGGCTGGTGGTTCAAACCCACCTGTCACTACTTGGAAACCCTGTACAGGGTTGCTATGTGTTGGAACTGACTGGGTGGCACTTAACAACAACATGATATTTTTATTGGAAGTGAAAGAAAGGGTCATTTCCACCTTTGCAAAGCTTTTGGTTGTATATGAAATTATCAGAAAAATAATTTTGGGTGGCAATTAGAAGTTCAAAGTATTGGTGTAATTAATTGTCCTAAAAAATTAGATGTCTCATTAGATCAATGGATAACTCTAAAGTTGAAGTTTTAAGCAATTCTGGAATGTTACAAACTGGTGAATCCATAATTAGATTGCCTTACTTACTTTATAATTTTTTTTATGCACTATCATTTTTCATTAGGTATGTTGTTGTTGTTGTTAAGTGCCGTGGAGTCGGTTCCGACTTATAGCGACCCTGCACAGGGTTTCCGAGGTTGTAAATCTTTATGGGAGCAGAACGCTTCATCTTTCTCCCGCGGAACCGCTGGTAGTTTCGAATTGCTTACCTTGCAGTTCACAGCCCGATTCGTAACCATTACGCTACCAGAGCTCCTTTTCATTAGGTATACATTATATGGTAGGGTAGTGGATTGCCAGCTGGGCTGCTTACCTCAAGGTTAGTAGTTGGAATCTGTAGTTGCTCCTTGGGAAAAAGATGAGACTTTTTGCTTCTGTAAAGACTTATGACCTTGGAAACCCTATACAGGGTCGCTCTGAGTCAGAACTGACTAGGTGGCACACTACCATTACCACCACCAATATGGTTAATAACCTTTATTTGTGTTTTATAAAATAATAATGCTTTTTAGAGAGTGTGTATAATTTTAAGACTTGTTCAAGGAAGAGAGGAATTGGCCAGAAATTAGCATTTTAAGTGTTTGACCCCTTTCTTATAAATATTGGATAAAGACAAATGGAGTTCAAAGAAACAAATGAATATGTTTACAGGTCATGGTTTGGAATGAGTATATAAATTTGTTTTCATAAATATTGTTCTTAAGTGCCATCGAGTCAGTTCCGACTCATAGCATGAGTCAAAAAAACCTTCCTTAGCTAACTATGCGACCAATCAAGATTGACATGAGACTTGTGGTTTTCTATTGAAAAATGATACTTGTAGAATGTCTGAGTTTCTGGTTTCTTCTTGGATGAAAAAGTTCTGTGAGTGTTACACTTAAGGAACTGCAGAATTCTCAGGAGAGTGCTTCATTTGCAGATGGAGCAATTAGAAGAGTTTTAGTTTGGAGTTCTTTGGTTTTGGTTCTTACTGTCTTTTAAAATTCTTAATCTAGAAAGAGAACCAATGACTATGTAAATGTGATCCCCTTTCCTGGAACTGATGAAAGTAAGCTTAGAATATTGATAGGAAATCTTTTGAAGTTATATCTTTTTTCATGTATATTTATTGCTAGTTACTTTTTTTTTTTTAATTTGGTTGCACTCTCTGACACTGTTTCAGGGAGAAACTCCCCCCCCCCCACCCCATGTTCTAGTGAAGGAGATGGTTCTTCTGTCCCCTTTGTTTTGAAAAAATGGACTGAAGGTGTTTCCTCACTTGGGCCAGTATATTTTAAGGAAGAGCACGTGGTTTAGGATTAGACAGACGTGGGCTCAGATCCTGCTAATGTATGATTTTAAGAATATTTCCTTAACCTTTGAGTGAAGGGGCTTTGTTGTATAGTTGTGTCTCCAGGACTTTCACACTGCCTGACACTTAGGCTCACTCTCAGTGTTAGTAACATTTGATATCTACTACCCATGCTTCCCCTCACCTGTGAAATCTCCTCTTCTGAAAGCCAGATTTGAGATGATGGTGATAATATTTATACATGTATACTGCTTGTATAATTTATTTATAGGTAAAATCCTTCAGGTTAGCAACTATAAATGAAAGCTGAGCAATTCCATTACAGATTGTAATCTTTTCTGGCTGCTACTCCAGCTTGCTGAAGCTGTATGTGCTCTCTTTCATTTGCGAAATCTCAGTCTATTGCCCTGCAAGGTAATGACAGTTCATAAGTAACCAGAAGCAGTCATTAAAGTATGGTGTATGAGATATTGCTGTGAGAGCTGAAGGGGGAGAGTATTCATTTCACCTTAACTTTACTTCTGCTTTGAGTGACCGCCCAAGCTTATAATTAGTTGCGAGAAAATCTGAAAATTGAGGCTCTATCAGAAACTTGTAAAGCTACTTATTTAGAAATTGCAGTAACTTGCTTTACTTTGGTAACTTGAATATGAGAATTTATCTGTATTCCTACAACGAAAATTATTGAAAATCTAATTAAAGAAGACAGAATTAGTTTTATCCTTTTGTCTTCTTTCTACTCCCACCCCTCCACTGTAATTCCTGATCTGTTTGTTTAAAATGTGGTTTCTTTTTTCTTTTCAGTGAATAAAGAGGAAATTACTTTTGTGGATTATTACCTCATCTTCCCTCCCACCCCATATTGATTTTAGAAATGTGCTTGTTTTAATTTCAGAGCTAAGCTAACTAGTGTAATTATTTTGGAAGTTGGTTGTTTCATATTCCATGCTATCTCTTGCTGAGTAGGACTGTTTATCCAGGAAACAATTTTCCCATTTGTCTTAATGACTTGCAAAGTAATTAGAAATAAACTGCATGGGAACGAATAATCCAGGATCTTGATATCATATATTTTGTTTGTAGTTTCCTCTAATGTAGAAATTACATTATCTCGAGGATGTTTGACAGCTATTAGGCTAAGTTATGAAATGACTTTGCTTGTTTATGTAAATCTTTTTATGTACAAAATGTTTATCATCTTTCCCTGGGAAGAAATGGTATTCTGTGGAAGAATATTACTATGATATTCTGTATTTTACTTTTTAAATAAAAAACATAGTACTTTAAAAAAATGGTTTTAGGTACATTTCTGGAGACATAGGAAACAAAAAAGTTGTGTAAAAAGAAAAATTGTTGCTTAAGTGCCCTAAAAACTCAACTCATAGTGACCCTGTATAGGGTTTCTGAAGAGTAGCTGATGAGTTTGAACTGCCACCCTTGTAGTTAGCAGTACACACACCACCCACAAAATCCCCAAAAAAACCAATGTTATTAAGTGGCATGGAGTCAGTTCCAACCCACAGAGACCCTGTATAGGGTTTCTGAGGAGCAACTGGTGATCTTGAACAGCCGACCTTGTGTTTCAAACTGATGCTGCATTTCAGCGCTTTAACCCACAGCGTTTCACCAAGACTTCAAAAAGCAATGTAATAACCCCAAATAAATAATTTGACCTGACAGTCTGAATAAATAGAAGGGAACAGTAAAAAGACCACAATAACAAGAAGAAAGGAAATAATAAAAGATTAGAGCAGAAGTAAATGAAAGTAGAAAAACCAGTAGAAAGAATGAACAAAACTAGAAGTGAGTCATTTGAAGGAATCAACAAAATTGACAGACCATTGGCCAAATTGACAAAGGGAAAAAATAAGAAGACATAAATAGCCATGAGAAATGGCATGAGCTACATTACCACAAACCCAACTACATTCAGAGAATTGTGGGTGCTTTACAGGATGAACACTGGACTTCAAACTACAAGGCCCGCAGTATGAGCCCACAAGGCATTCCTCGGGAGAAAGAAGAGGCTTTCTGCCCCTGCCAAGATCTATAAACGTCAGAAACCCTACGTAAGTTAACTATGAGTTCGGACTGACTGGATGGCACTTTATAACAACAAATCACATAATATTATGAAAAATTCTACTCCAACAAGGAGCCCTGGTGGGTGTGATGTAGGATAGCACAGGACTACTAATTGCAAGGTGGGGAGTTCAAACTCCAGTTCAAACTTCTTCTCGGAAACCCTATACATCGCTGCTATGCATTGAAACCAACCTGACGGCACACAACAAAAACAACAACAAATTTTTAAATCTAGAAGAAATAACAGAGTTTTGAAAAAACTATGTACCTAAACAAACACTGAGAGAGGTATAAAACTTAAAGAGACCCATAACAAAAGAAACTGAAGAGGTCACACGTGCCAAAAACTCCCAACAAAAAAAAATCCTGGACCAGCTGACTTCATAGAGAGTTTTACCAAACATTTAGAGGAGAGTTGATAACAACTGGACCCAAACTATTCCAGAATGTAGAAAAGGAATGAGTAGCCTATTCCTTCTAACAAGACAGCATAACAGTGATACCAAAGCCAGGCAAAAATACCACAAAAAAGATCTCTCATGAATACAGGCACAAAATCTCTACTCAATTCTAGCCAATGAAATACATAAGCATATCAAAAAGATATTATATCACAATCAGATGGGATTCATAACAGGGCTGCTAGGGGTGACTCAGCATTAGAAAAATCAACCAGTGTAATTCACCGTATAAATAAAACAAAGGAAAAGAATCACATGATCATCTCAATCAATACAGAAAAAGCATTTTATAAAATCCAACACCGTTTTCTGATGAAAACCCTCAGCAAAGTAAGAATAGAAAGGAAATTCCTCAACAGCCAAGATTATTCTTAAGACAACATTCTTCTAGAGAACAAGAATGAGAAGGGTACCCTTTATCATCATCCTGCCTCAATATTGGACTGGAAGTCCCAGAGTAATAAGGTAAAATGGAAATAAAGAGTATCAAAATTGGTTGGAAATAAAACTATATTTGCAGATGACATGATCCTATATATGGAAAATCCTAGAGATTCCACAAGAAAGTTACCAGAACTATGAGAAGCATCTAGCAAAGTGCCAGGGTACAACAGCAACGTATAAAATTAATTGGATCCCTCTACATTAACAGAACTCAAAAAGGAAACCAGGAAGATAATACTATTTATAATATCCTAAAAGGATAAAATACCTAGGAATAATTCTGCAAAAATAATGACTCCAAATCATCCTCTTGCAGCACTCTCTACTTGGCTGAGTTTGATAATTCATTGCAATGGGCACACACAACTTAGACAACCTAGTCACAGGAGGTTTGTTAGGGAAGTTAACAGGTTATCTTTCAGGGTTAGAAATACTCAAGATAACAGATGTTTCAGTCAAGACAGCCTGTCCTCAGTGGTGCCCACAGGCAGGCCACTCTCTGCTGGGGTAGTGTTACAGAGCTCTTTTAGGGCTGTTGATAAATGCCAATAGGGTATTCCACTACACCATAAGTCTCAGCCAGAAAGCACCCAGCTCAAGCTTCATAGGTCAGCAAACCTAGTTCCCCAGATTAGGTGCCTGGAGGCACCCCACTCTGCAAGCAAGCCTCCTGCCCAAAGTCACTCAGCTTGATTGCTTTAAAATCTAGAAGGCCACTGCTCTGTCTCATGTGTTGCCTCTTGGTTCTGCTGTTACTGTTCCTCTGCCACTCCTCTAGTGTCACAATATTCTGTTCCTGGGTTCAAGAAATTCAGTGTGTAGGGATCTCAGCATCCACAGCACTTACTCTACTCCTGACTCTTCTTTGATACTAGCAAGATCCCCCTCCTACTTCTGAGATGGCCCCTTTTTAAACTCATGCTAGAGTGTTAAGTTTTCATAGTTGCAATTAACTCTGTTAATATCCATAGCTGAATCATGTCATCCTATCCATATCTCTTCCTTCAGACCCAGCAGGGCAAAATGTTGTTTGGCTAGAAGGTACATTAAATAATTCACTACACTGCAAATTCTAAACAGGTGTATAGAAGACTTATACAAGGAGAACAAAACACTACTGCAAGAAACCAAAAGAGTCCTACATAAATGGATAAACATATGCTCGTGGATTGGGAGACTTAACATTGTAAAAATGTCAGTAGTATCTAAAGTGATCTATAGATATCATCCAGTCCTGATCCAAATCTCAACAACATTTTTTTCTTTTAACAATATCGAACTTTATATTGAAAGGAAATAGGCCACAAATAGCTAAAACATTATTGAAGAAGAAGAACAAAATAGGAGGTTTTGAATTTCCCTGTCTCAGAACTTCCTACATAGCCGTGGTAGTCAAAACAACCTGTTACTGATACAACAGCACTGCAGTAGAACAGAATTGAGAACTTAGAAGTAAATCTATCCAGCTATGGACAGCTGATCTTCAACAAAGCATCAAGATCCATTCAGTGGGGATGAGATAGTCTTACAAATGGTGGTGGCAAAACTGGCTATCCATTTTCAGAATGATAAATTCCATACCATACACCACAGTCAACAATTAACTCAAAATGGATGAAAGATCTAAGTGTGAAATCTGAAACTATTAAGTTCCTGGAAGTAACAGGGACAATGGTAAGGTCCTAATTTATGTCATAAATACACTATCAAGCATAACTGAAAATAGCCGAAGACAAAGTAGATCACGGGGTCCTCCTACGCATTAAATACTTATGCTCACAGAAAGAGTTTACCTTTTAAAAGGGTAAACAACAAACAGTCTGGGGAAAATTTTTTTTGTCAGCGAAATGTCTGACAATATATACAATATATAGAAAATGTCAACACCTTGATAACAAAAAGACAAGTAAGCCAGTCGAAAATTGGGCAGAGGACATGAATGCTTCACCATGTACCTAACTTTGTATGTAAATGTTCTGAAATGAAAGTGCTTGGTTAGATGACCTTAAAATTCTCTTCTGTGTATGAAAGCGCAGCCTTTATTGTGTAATTCTTCCGTACTAGATGAAGAGTTGAATTTCTTATTTTTGAGAATGTCATTTTCAGATGTGAATTTAGTGTTTTGAGTTAAAGTTGTTGAGAGACTTTGAGGAGAGCATCTTTTAGAAGTAAAATTAGGCCTATATTACATTTGAGGGAATATGTATTCATAGCATTTGACCTTGAAATTATAGGTAGGAGTTGTTGTTGTTAAGTACTGTGGAGTTGGTTCTGACCCATAACGACCCTGCACAGGGTTTTTGAGGCTGTAAATCTTTATGGGAGCAGAAAGCCTTATCTTTCTCCTGCGGAACAGCTGGTAGTTTTAAACTGCTGACCTTAAGGTTAGCAGCCTGATTCGTAACCACTACTAGTAGGGAGGAAAAGGGTGATGGTGGGACTCAACATCAGGACAGTTTCTGAATTAAATTAACCACCTACTCTACCAAGAATTCTGATACCTTTTAGTATATGCTGCATCTTCACTTACAAAGAGGGAAATGGAGATTCCCATCTACCTAGGTGCATCTGCTTTGTCAGGAGCTATAATAGGTTTTTGATTCATTTACATTCTATCACCTGTTGTCCTGTGTGACCAGTTTCACAAAATGTGAAACAGATGGCTAGGGCCAGGAGTGCAGTATATATTATAGAACAGACTGACTCAGCACTCTGTGATTAAATATATGACTATATGATTAAAGAGAGCCCTGGTGTGGTGCTGCAGGATAATGCTCTGAACCAAAAGGTCGGTTTGAACCACAAGGTTCACAGTTCAAACTCAACAGCTGATCCTCGGAAGCCCTGTACAGGGTCACTATGAATTGGAATCGATTTGATTGCACTTAACAAAAACATTGATTAAAGCTAGCAAGAATTAATTTTGACTACAAATAAATTTACATGTAGATACACAATGATACAGATTTTCTTTGGCATATATGCATCTCTGTCTGACCATGATGAAGAAAAATATCAAAGTGTAAAGCTGTAGGAAATTATCTAGGCACGTATGTTGCCATGATTTCACTTGAAATGGGCAAATACACATTGAGGTTAGCAGAAACATTTATTATGTTTCAGTTTTAAGATATGGGTTGCTGCTTCTCTGAATAGTCAGAAATACAAACAAGGTAAAATTAAAATATTCTGAACTATTTGCAGAAATGGCACTGAAACGTGTAAAATATCAAAGTGCTTCTTAAGTCATCACTGAATTTAGGTAGACAAGCAGAAAGATCAGAATAGAATGTGAAGTGGGAGTCATTCTCCTCCCTTCTCGCAGCTGTATTGGAGATGCAGTGCCAATATAGTTAATGTTGGATGCTTACTTGAGAATCAGTTGAGCTAAAGAGTGCATCATAGGACGTAGTGGTGTGGTATGATGAGAACAGGGTCTCACAGCCCTCAGTTAAGTCCCTTGAGTAGTATTTTCGTTTAATTAATTTGTGTTTTTCAGGGCTTCAAATTGCTTTATTCTGGCTCAACCCATGGTGAGAATTTGTATTTCCACCCACTGTGGGCTAATGCACTGCTATAAGGTTGGTTTGAACAGCACAGTCAGTGGTTCAGGCTCACCAGCTGCTCCTCAGAGACCCTATACAGGGAGGGTCGCTATGGGTCTGACCGACTTGAGGACACTTAACAACAACACTGAATCGGAATCTACATTTTAACAAGATTCCCAGGTTATTGTTGTGTATATTGTTAAGTGTGGTTTCCAAGGATTGGCTGGTGGGTTTGAACCACCAACTTAGTGTTTAGCAGTCCAATGCTTATCCTACAACACCACACCAGGACTCCATTCTTATGTAAATACACCTCATATAAACTTGTTTTTTAGAGAAAAATTGGAAAAGACAAAATCTGCCTTTCCCCTTTTTAATGTGGCCTTTGAGGAGATGACGATGAACAAGAACCCCTTCCTTCCTGGGGTAGTCCAGTTTGTTCTTCAGCAGGTCATTTGGCAGTTGGTCCTGATGGTACTACGTTTAAACCTGGTATAGCATTTTGGGT
The DNA here is from genome assembly GCF_000296735.1 of Chrysochloris asiatica. NCBI lineage: Eukaryota > Metazoa > Chordata > Mammalia > Afrosoricida > Chrysochloridae > Chrysochloris > Chrysochloris asiatica. Next base: position 12,640,827 of record NW_006408528.1, on the reverse strand, counting down.
AGGTTGCTGAGCCATGTCATTTCCTAGTTTAATTTAGGTATAACTAAGAAATAGTTGTTTTAATAAGTTTTCAGTATTGTATATACTTATTTGTTGGGCATTTACTTTGGGAGTGGTAATACACATCTCCTCAGGCTCGCAGAGGAGTTCTTCACTTCCCATTATCTTGGCAAATTGTGGCATTGCTTATGTCAAATGTTGAGGCATATTGTTGTTAGTTGCCACTGAGTTGGTTTTGACTCACGTGCGCAAAAGAACAAAACACTATGCCAGCTTCACAATTGTTGTGTTTGAGCCCCTTGTTGCTGCCACTGTGTCAGTCCATTTCATTGGGGGTCTTCCTCTTTCTCGGTGACCCTCCTCTTTACCAAGCATGATGTCCTTCTCCAGGGACTGCCTTTCTGACAACATGTCTAAAGTCTGGTCACCATTGCTTCTAAGAAGCAATCCAGCTTTACTTCTTCCAACACAGATTTGTTTGTTCTTCTGGCAGTTCATTATACTTTAAATATTCTCCTTCAACACCATAATCCAAATGCACCTATTCTTCTACTGTCTTCCTCATTTATTGTCCAACTTTCACATGCATATGAGGCAATTGAAAATACCTTGGTTTGGGTCATGCACACCTTACTCCTCAAACTTTTCTCTTTTCTCTTTAGCACTTTAAAGAGGTCTTTTGCAGCTGAGTTGCCTGGTGCAGTATGCCCTTTGACTTCTTTATTGCTGTTTCGTTGAGTCTTGATTGTGAATCCAAGCAAAATAAAATCTTTGACAACTTCAGTCCTTTTACTATTTATCGTGATGTTATTTATTGGTCCAGTTGTGGGGATCTTTGTTTTCTTTACATTGAGGTCAGTCCATACTGAAGATTGTGGTTTCTGATCTTTACCAGTAAATATTTTAAGTCCTTTTCGCTGCCTATTCTAGGTTGTTAATGAGTAAAGACTCATCATCGTGATGCCAGTGCTTCTACTTATAATCCAGCTTCTTGGATTATTTGCTCAGCAGATTGAATAAGTGTAGTGAAAGGTTACAACCCTGACACACACCTTTCCTAATTTTAAACCATTCAGTGTACTTTGTTCTGTTTGAATGACTGCCTCTTTGTCTATGTATGGGCTCCTTATGAGCACTGTGTAGATCATAACAAAATATGGATAACACTGCAAACAATGGAAATATCCATTTATTTCCATTGTTTGCAGTGTTATCCATATTTTGTTATGATCTACACAGTTGAATGTCTTTGCACAGTCAATAAAGCACAAGTAATCATCTTTGTGATATTCTGCCTTCAGTCAAGATCCATCTGATATCAGCAATGATATCCCTTATTACATATTTTTTTAAAAATCTGATTTGAATTTCTGCCAGTTCCCTGCTCATGTACTGTGGCCACTGTTTTAAAATTATCTTCAGCAAAATTTTACTTGCAAGCAAGTGATATTAATGATATTGCTCAATGTTTTCTGAATTTCTTTGGGTCTCCTTTCTTTGGAATGGGCACACATAAAGATTTCTGTTAATCAGTTGGCCAGGTAGCTGTCTTCCAAATTTCATAGCATAGACTGCATTTCCAGCTCCCCATCAGTTTGTTGAAATATTTCAATTTGTATTCTGTCAATTCCTGGCGCTTTGTTTTTCACCAATGCATTCAGTGCAGTTTGGACTTTTTCTTTCAGTACTACGAGTTCTTGATCGTATGCTACCTCTTGAAATGATTGGACATTCACCAATTCTTTTTGGTACAGTAACTGTGTATATTCCTTTCATCTTGTTTAGATGCTTCCTGCATTGTTCAATATTTTGCCCAGAGAATCCTTAAGTATTTCAAATTGAGGCTTGAGTTTTTCCTTCAATTCTTTCAGCTTGAGAACTGCTGGACGTGCTCTTGGCTTTCTAGCTCCAGGTCTTTGCACAGTTCATTCTAATTGTCTTCTCAAACTACTCTTTTAACTTTTCTTTTACTTTCTCATTTCTGCCAGTTGCTTTAGCTTTTCTACACTCAAGAATAAGTTTCAGAGTCTCTTCTGACATCCAATTTGGTCTTTTCTTTCTCTCCTGTTTTTTCAGTGATCATTTTGCATTCTTCATGGATGATATTCATGATGTCATCCCATAACTCTTCTGGTTTTATCATTAGTGTCTAATGCATAAAGTCTGTTCTTGCGATGGTCTCTAAATTCATATGGGATACATTCAAGGTGTTGCTTTGGCTCATGTGGACATGCTTTAATTTTTTTTCAGCTTCAGTCTGAACTTGCATCTGAGTAATTGATGGTGTGTTCCACAGTCTGCCCCTGGCCTTGTTTTGGCTGATGATACTAAACTTCTCCTTATCTTCTCACAGTGAATTTGATTCCTTTGTATTCCATCTGGTGAAGTCCATGTGTATTGTTGTTGTGAAGTGCCATGCAATCAGTTCTGACTCATAGTGACACTGTATAGGCCTTCCAAGGAGCAGTTTGTGGGTTTGAACCATTGAACTTGCTGTTAGCAGTCCAGTGCTTATCCTACAGTGCCACACTAAGACTCCATGTATAGTTGCCATTTACGTGGTTTTTTAAAAAGTTTTTGTTGTGATTGAGTGATAGTTTACATGGGAGAACATCAGTTTTACACTCGTTTCATTACAATTATTACTATCTCCTCTGTGCATCATCATTCAACAGTATTTGCTTCTATTCCCTCACCATTTACATTTTTGAAAAAAAAAAAATTTTCAGTGAATAGATTTTTGGTCATGCAAAATTATATCATGAGCTCTCCGGCACTGTTTTTGTCACGAAGATCTTATTTTCCAATTACTGGACCTTCTTTGTTTACAACTTTCCCATCCCGATCACCAGTAATTACCAATGCATATTGATTGCATGTTTGATTGATCTTAGGTTAAAGAAATTGGCAGAATTTGACATTAGTGGTTTGTGTGTAACTTGAATTATAGTCATGTTAACTAGTCTTCTTTGCAGGCATATGGATTTTATCCTATCACAGACAGCATTATACTTCAAGATAGTTCTTGAAATGCTTGTTTTTTTGCAAGGAATATGACACCATTCCTTTTGAAATTGTCCTTTCCAGCATAGTGAACCATTTGATTATCTGATTCGAAATGGCCAATACCAGTTCATTTTAGTTCACTAATGCCTAGGATATCTATCTTTATGAGTTCCATTTCATTTTTGACAACTTCCAGTTTTACTAGATTCATACTTCGTACCTTCCACATTCTAGTTATTAACGGATGTTTTCAGCTGTTTTTTCTCACTTTGAGTTGTGTCACATCAGCAAATGAAAGTTTCCAAAGTTTAAATCCATTCATCATTCAGGTTGACTCTACCTTGAGGAGGCAGCTCTTCCCCAGTTGCATTTTGAATGTTGTCTCACCTGAGGGACTTGTCTTCCAGCACAGTATTATAAAATATTTCACTGGTTTTCAGTGGCTAAACTTTCAGAAGTGATCCATCTCTTCTTCCTACTCTCTCTTCGTTTGGAAGCTCCATTGAAACTTGTCCACCCTGGGTGACCCTGCTGGTAGTTAAACTACTGGTGGCATAGCTTTCAGCTTCACAGCAATACACAAACCACCACAGTTTGACAAGCTGACAGACGAGTAGTGTCAGACTTGTCTCAGCAACTTTGTGACAGTGCTAATGTCAGATATTGAGATATAATTTATTCAAATGATGTATTTATAACTCTTTCCCCATTGGAGAAGATGCCTTGTGAGTCTTAATCTTTTTAATGTACTCTGTAGAAATCTGGAGTGCATAGAAGTGGGATTTTAATATTTTACTTAATTAGATTACACTTTTTGTTTTAACTGTGAAATGTATTGCTTAGTTTCCACATCTGCATCATAATTATCTTTTATGTAACCTTTATTTCTTTTTCCTATTGTTTTTCTAATTTTTTTTCTTTTAATATAACTTAGTTTTTCCCTTGTGAGAAAATTATTGGGATCCTTGAATCTTTTGACTTTGTATTCTGTGGCTTGTTTGTATATAAGCATGATATATACTTGTGCTATGAAATGGCCATACATACCAAGACTGCAACTTGTACCTGTAAAACTCTTCTTCATGAAATCTCCCACTGGTATCTACTGAAGACTCAACTTTTTGTCTTTGTTTCTATGGTTTTTCCTTCTTTCTTGTTCCATTTTTGACTAGCATTTATGCCAGTTTCCCATATTTTAGTTTGCTTATGCAACACATTTACTTCTTACTTGAAAAACCTTATGATTAGCAATCCAGTGCTTATCCAGCAGTACCACCCTATCTTATTTGTGAGCACAAATATTATAAACAGTGGAACCTGAGCAAAAATTTAAGAGTGAACCTTTTATAAAGCTATTTTCCTTAGAATAATTTTAAACTTGTGTGGATCAGTTCTCCCTGTACTTAGTGAAAGGTTTTCTAAATGTATTGATTTAAATAGTTTTAATATTATTTCTGGGTGAACTACTTTAAAAGAGGTTAGCTTTTTTCAAGTTCTTATAGTTATGTTTCAGAAAGCAATATAACACAAAGATTTCAAAATTCAAACAGTATTTATGTGAAATGTTACTAAATGTGAAATATTAATTTTGTAGTACACTTAGTTTAACACATGATTTTGATCATTATTAATTGCTCCTTGACTTTGGGAAAGTCACTTCTTCAATTTTGTCTCTTCATCTTGAAACTAGGGCATTAGAAGGGTGGGTTTGAGATTCCTTTTACTTCCTACATGTACCTAGACTTATCTGAATGAATTAACACATATAAAAACAAAAACAGAATAACACTCTTTTTTTCTTGTTAAGCTTCTTGCTTTGTTTAATGAATAGTTTGACAGTTAATAGCCATTTAAAGTCATCATTTTTCATAGCTTCAATAATAGTATTGATACACGGAGTCCTGGTGTCAGGTTGTAGATAAGCACTGGACTGCTTACTATAAGATTAGTGGTTCAAACCCACCAGCCTTTGCTCGGAAACTCTATACTGGGTTTCTATGAGTCAGAATTGACGCGATGGCACTAACAACATTTATAGATATTAGGTTATTTCCAGTTCTTTTACTTTTATGACTAATGCTGTGGTGTGAGCATTGCTGTGACAAAGATCCCTAGCTGTAGTGCTGCTCAGAGTCCTTTCTGTCCCTCCAAGCTGGGTTCCATGTATCTTTCCTAAGTTCCTGGAGCTCCCTGGACATCCATCTAGCACACGACCTAATCATAGTTTACTGAATCTCCTTCACTGGATTTTCCCTAGGGACAAAAATTGTAATAGAGTCATTGTTTCATCCCCTGAACTAAGTGTATAGTTGGTGTTGTGTGCCATGGAACCGGCTCTGACTCTTAGTGACCTTGTATAGGGTTTCCAAGTAACGGCAGCTGGTAAGTTTGAACCGCTGACATTGAGATTCAAACCAAACCTGTAGTCAAGTGCTTATCCTATAGTGCCACACCAGAACTCTGAGTGTATTGTTGTTGTTAACTGTCATAGAGTTGGTTCCGACCCATAGTGACCCTGTGTAGGGTTTCCAAGGAGCAACTGGTGAGCTTGAACTGCTGACCTTGCAGTTCAAACTGACTTTGCAGTTCAGCGCATTAACCCACAGCGCCACATTTGAACTGAATTTGAAATTCGAAAAACAGTATTCAACTTGTCCATTTTAAGTCTTAGCCTATGTTTTATAAACTTTTAGCACTCTAGTAATTTTTTCGCAGTGTGGTTGGATTATGACAACGTAGCTCTTCTAATGTCCACACCGATCCACATATAGCAACTTTGGTTTTTCAACTTAAGTTTCAGAGGCTCTGAGTCAGTTACACTGATGTCATTTCTTACACATCAATGGATGAGAACTTTTATGTAATCAGCATTGTGGTAGAGTGTAAAGAATACAAGTTTTGCAGTCAGATGTTTGAATACATCTTCTGTTTCATTTACAATAACTGGATAGACTAGGACAAATTCATTGATCTCTGTGAGACCCAGTTTCTTCATCTATAAAATGAATGAATAATATTATGTATTAAGAGTGGGTGTTAGAAAGATTTAAGGAACTCTTTACTGTAAAATGCTAACATGAGACTTGGTACATGAGAGACTCTTGGGAAATTTTACTTCCGGTCCTCAGATACCTTCAGAATTTTCCATTCTTGAGGGGAACTGACTTGACAACTTATCAACAGATGAATGTGTTGACTGTGGTGCTGCTAGTATCACCAGGAGAAAATGGCTTCTTGTTTACCAGTGCTAAAACTTCATGTTTCTGTTGCTAGTTCATATCTCTCATCTTCTGTAATGTGGTTCACTCAAAAATTTCCTTGACTTCTTTTGATTCAGAGATGCAAATGAATTAATTATGTGAGTCTAAAGATCAGACATTTTACCTTTCTTGATCAAACCCATCTTTAAACCAATCTATAAGTTTTGTCAGACCACATTTTGAACAAACAATACAACTACTTTGAAAACATTGACTAGCAGCAATAGAATCAGTTGGCTCTCTTTAAAGTAAGTGCTCCTCTTGGAGTATAAAAACGAAAATCGCCTGTTGTAGCTCTGAGGATTGGAAGTTCTTGTAGTGTTTTCTGTGTGGATTACTGCAGGTAAATTGTTACCACATTTTTAAGGGTAAGGTAGTGATCTCCCCTCCCCCCAAACTGTCAAGAATCAAATATGAGTTTAGTGAGCAACCGAGACTATTATTTGTTACCTAGACTAGAGATGCTACTCCAGGAAGTCATTATAGTGTGATAGATGAATCAATCCCTGGAGGTATTGGGGTGTATTAGAAATGAGATTGGATTTGGAGTGAGAAGACCTGGGTATAAGACTCTGCTTTTATGCTTGCCACTTTGTAGTTTTGTGTTCACTGCCTCTCCATTTAAAATTTTCATGTAAGAAAAAGAATGACACACCTTCTCACTTACTGACATGGTTAGGTTCCAAAGCCTAGGCTGTTATACAGAACTGATGTTAGAAGAAATAGTGGATGATTATGTCAGATTGCAAAATGGAAGATGATTACATAACTGCCAAGTGACACCATTACATAACTGAGAATCATGGCCCAGCCAGGTTGACCCATGACCTTAACCATCATGGCCAGCATTACTCTTGTCTGGCACTTCAGCATTTGTTACTTTGAGGCATATGTTGTTTATGTACCAAATAAGTTTAAAAGTGAAATAGCAGTTAATGAGATTGTTGGTAAGTGAGGAGAAGTTGTAATACTTTTTCACAAGATTGTTTTCAACATTAAATAAGAGAATATGTGAGGCACTTTCTATACTTAAATGCAATATCTGCATTCATATACTGAGTTGTAATAATTCTGGCATGTAGCACAGTACTGCTGCTCAATACGGGTGTAAAATAATACTTGCTTAAATAAATTCATGTGGAAGGATTTGCTTCTTGACATAAACATGAAGGTTACCCTCTTTATTTGTTCAAAGTCAAGAAAAGAAGTACTAAATGTCTACTATATAGTGTTTATCAGTGACAAGACATTGATTATAATGATGGCTTACTTAGTATTTCTGAGAACCATAGAGTGCTTTATTCAACAAAACGAACTTGATTGATTTCTATGTATTCTATCTGGTGACATCCATGTGAATAGTCACTGTTTATATTGTTGCAAAGAAAGTATTTGCCATGACTAAGGCATTGGTTTTGCAAAATTTATCATTTAATCTTCAGCTTGGTTTCTCTCACAAAGTCCGTATCTTCCACCTAGTGTGATCCTTTCAGATGCTGCCTTCCAATCACCAGTAATAATCAATGTTTGATCAATTTCAGGCTGCAGGAGTTTGTTCAGTTTCTTCATCATTGTCTTTAGTAGCTTGTGCATAAATCTGAATCTATTAAAAAGTTCATGAAAACTGTTCACACACACCAAAAAAACTGCACTGTTACAAATGTACATGAAAATATTCACACATCGAAAAATGCCCACACAGAAAATTGCTCACACTGAAAAATATCCACAGGGAAAAATGTCTGTGGGAAAGAGCACCCACAGAAAAATTCCCATACAGTAAAATATGCACATAGAAAATTTCTGGCATTCATAGTTTTATAAAGTAGAACCTGAATCCAAACCCTACCACTAACCCTAAATTGATCCAGAATTCAAACGAGAACTGTATCCCTAATCTTAGCTTTTATACAAGTATTTTTCTCTATTTATGTTTTTGTGTGGACAGGTCTGTGTTCACATTTTTCTTGGGTGCATTTATGACAGTGAGGTTTTTTCTGCGCACATTTTTGTTTGGACTTTTTTTATGTGCACTTTGTTACTGGTTATTGTTGTTAAGTGCCATCTAGTTAGTTCTGATTCATAAAAACTCTATATAGGGTTTTCAAGGAATGGCTGGTGGGTTTGAACCTCCGACCTTGCATGCAGCAGTACAGTGCTTATCCTATAGTGCCACACCAGGACTCTTTTTTTCCCCCCCTGGTTGTTGTGTTGTTGATATTAAGTGCTATTGAGTCAGTTCCAACCCATAGCCACCCTGTATAGGGTTTCTGAGGAGTGGCTGGTGAGCTTTAACAGCTGACCTTACGATTCAAATCAACTTTGCAGTCCAGAGCCTTAATCCCCAGGTGTATAGACATTATCCTGTCGTTTAAGATTATACTTCAGTGTAGATCTTGAAATGTTCTTTTTAAAGATGGAAGCCATTCTTCCTGAATTTACCAGCATAGTAAATTACAGAATTATTCATGGATGTTTGCAGCTACTTCTTATATTAAGTCATGTCACATCAGCAAGTGAAGGCCCCTAAAGGTTTGCTTCATCCACTTCAATAAGGTTGACTGTACTTTGAAGAGGTAGCTCTGCTTCAGTCATGTTTTGAGTGCCTTCCAACCTGAGGAGCTCATCTCTTGGCACTATATCAGGCAGTTCTCCACTGCTACCTTAACCATCATGGCCAGCATTACTCTTGTCTGGCACTTCAGCATTTGTTTCTTTGAGGCATATGTTGTTAATGTACCAAATAAGGTGTTTCAATGGCTGTCTTCAGAAGTGGTCCACCTGTTCCTTCTTCCTAGTCTGTCTTAGTCTGGAAGCTCCACTGAAACCTGTCTACCATGGCTGAGCCTGATGGTGTTTGAAATACAAATGGCATCGCTTCCAGCACCAGAGAAACATGTAGGCCACTACAAGTTGTCAGTACTACAAACTGACAGCCAAGTGTTGAAGTATATAGTGCTTAGGGCTAATAAGTACTCAATAAATATTTCTTGACCATGAATAAATGAAAGTTCTGATTTAGCAGTATTTGCACAGAAAACAGTTTCAGCTGTAACAGTCATAATGTTAATATTAATTAAATCCTTTCTTTGTAGCATATGTTATGCTGAGTGATTTACAGACACAATTCCTTTAGTCCTCTCAAAGTACCTTGTAGAGGCTGCTTATTATTCACGTTTTACATATGAAAACTTGGAGTCTCAGGTGATGGAGGTTGTGTGCCACCGAGTCAGTTCCGACTCATTGTGATCCTGATAGGGTTTCCGAAGCAGAAAATATTTATGGGATTGAAAAGCCTCATCTTTGTCCTATGGAGGGACTGGTAGATTTGAACTACTGACTTTGTGGTTAGCAGCCCAGTTTGTAATCGGCTCCCAAGGCTCATTTGGAGTGTCAGAGAGGTTAGATAATTTCCCTGGTGTAATAACCCATCTCCTTTTTCTCCGTTCTCCTACTAAGGAGGATCAAATATAATATAATCCTCTTTTTATCTTAATTTAACTGCAACTGAGCTAACTCAATCCTATCCCATTTCATCCAAATGTGCAATAATAAATATCCTCTTTAATACTTCTAACTCATTTTTAGTGACTCTAAAAAGTCTCTCCCTCTCTTCCTTTGATCTGCAAACCAGAGATTATGCTATTTATAGCTCATAAGCATGAGATTGGAATTAATGTTATACTTGAATAAAAGAATAACGTCAAGCTTTAAAGTCAAATGAAGCAGTTCTATTAGATTGTCAAGTTCTTGAAAACGATAAAAAGATGATTAAAATTCCTCCAAATACTTTTGTATCTTCCTCTACTTAGACCTCCTTCTGTTTTCAAGGATAAGAGTGCAAGATCAAAAAATAAGATAAGCATTAGTCTATGAATAACAAGGTTGGAGGTTTGAGCCCACCAGCCACTCTATGGGTAAAAACAAGGCTTTCTGTTTCTACAAAGATTAAAAAGCCTCAGAAACCCTATACGGGTTGCTATGTGTCGGAACTGACTCCATGGCATTTAGCAACATAAACAACACAATATTCATTTATGGTAGCTTCACAGAATTTCAAAACTGAGGACAGTTTTATTTTTTAAATTAAGAAAAAAAATATAAATTAGGAAATTAAAGAACTATAAAGTTAGGAAACCATAGTCTTAGAATGTTCTGCCAGAAAGCTCCACCTCTCACAGTGAAGAAACTGATTGATGCCTTCAAGCTATAGTGAAATCAGAGAAGAGATGAAAGTCTGAGAACTGATCCTTCAGTTTGCCAGAAGGAGAGAAAAGCAAAGCATGTTCTACTTCATCTGATGCTGTCAGTGAAGCACACTAGCATTAAAAACAAAATCTGAGAAGCAGCAGAACAGATACAATATATGAGAAACAATGATAAAATGGAAATAGAGAAAGAGGCAAAGCCCCCACAAACTAGCTATCCAACTGTCTAACCAACCAGCAGTGACATATAGAAATGTGTGCAAAGATCAGATGGGACAACTAGAGTGAGTAACAAGGAACAAAATAGAGGTCAGGTTTTCCTGCAAGGGTTTCTTTGGTGAGAGTGTGTGTGGGTGGTTAGTTATCTAAACCTCAGTATAGACATAGACATTGAGATGGGTAACTTTTTCCCGTGTCTTGTCTTCATCCTTAGTGATTCTGTCTCTATATCTGTGTATCTGACAGTGTGATTCATGGATAATTCAAACCTCTTTAGTGTACCCTTTTAAAGAACTCTAGAAAGTGTTTTTGAATATTTTAGAAAGAAGTTCATATAATATCTCTTAAAAAGAATACAATTTGACACCTAGATGGACAAACCTCAATTAATTGGCAACAAGTTTTGTTTGTTTAGACTGACCTATTTCTCAAAATTGAAAGTTCCCTGTATTTGAAGTCTGTTGAGCTATGTAGATTGGCAAGCATGGGAACCACCTAATTTTTGTTTAGATTTGTGTTTTGTACACTTAACTTATACTTGCAGTTTATACCAAATCTCCCAAAACCTATTGCCATTCGGTAGATTCCTACTCATAGTCTTTTTTATTTATTTATTTATTTAAATGTTTTATTCTGAATTATGTGATAGTTTACATGGGAGAACATTAGTTTTACATTCATCCTATCATATATCGTTTCATTGCCTACTCAGTCTCTTAAAATTCATCTCGATGATAAGATGGAACTTTCTCTCTATTTTTTTTTTATTAGGTAAGGACGTGAGAGAGGGAGCTTAGGTAATTGGAAAGAACATGGATTTGCTATTAAAGTTCCAGTTTTCACGTCCTTGTGACTGTGGGCCAAAGTTACTTTCTTTGATTCTCAGTTTCTTTACCAAAAATAGTGGAAGCTGTGGGAGCTGAAACCCCACATGACTGTCTTTTTTTCTCTTTGTCTTCCAAGTTTTCTGCCTTTGACACTTTTCTGGTCTACATTTTAGTGGGAAAGATTTGAGTTTTCCTTCTCTGACTGGTTACACAGTTGCCAGATTTCCATAAATTTCTGCCTATATGGTTTTGTTGATTTCATGAAATGCCTTTAAAGGCTTTGTAGCTCAATAAATACTATTTTTTCTACTTTTTCTCTTCCTCCTTTAATACTTCTGTTTTTGCATTTCTTGACTCAGTACTTATGTTAGCACTCAAAGCTCCTCTAGGCTGTAGGGTTCCATAGGGTAATCTGAGCTTCAAACTAGTTCTCCTTCTATATTCTTCAACAGGAAATGGCACATTCCTTGAATTGTTTGTTATTGGTGTTGTTAAGTGCTGTCAAGTTGCTTCTGATCCATAGTGACCATAAGGTTTCTGAGGAGTGGCTGCTGACTTTGAACCAGCGACCTTGTGGTTCAACTAGGAATAAATTAGCTGTATCAGTTAAAAGGCAATGATCACACTGAATAACTTAAAACAGGCATGATCAAAGTATAGCCTCAAAAGCCAAATATTGTCATTTCTCTGCTTTTATAAAGCAGTTTTATTGGTACACAGTCAGACCCATTTCTTTAAAATTATCTATGGCTGCTTTCGTATTATAAAACAGAGTTGTTAGTTGTAATATAGACTGTATATAGATCATAAAACTTGAAATTGTTGTGTAGTATTTTTTGAAATATTTTCTGTAAATAGCTTTTTACAGAAAATGCTTGCTAACTGCTGACTTGGGAGATTTTGAGAGTTTTTTTAGGTGATTATTTTCCTGACAAACTTTGGTTTAAATAGTTAATCTTCTCATTTAAAAACCTACCAATATCTTTTGTGAGTCTCAGAGTGATGCAGACGATTAAGTTCTTGACTACTAACTGAAAGGTTACTGGTTTACAGTCACCCAGAGGCATCTTGAAAGTAAGGCCTAGGACTCTGCTTCGAAAGGACAAAGTCTTAAAAACCCTATGGAGAAATTCTCTCTGCTTACATGGGATTGTCACGAGTCAAAATTTCTCTGTAGCAACTAAAGTAACAACATCACTTCTGGGAGTGTGCTACACTGAGTTTAGGAGAGCTAAAACATTACCTGGTATTCACAGATCTCATCATTTCACCATTCTTAGGCTATTTAGGTATTTTAGACAGTACATGTCATCTTTATTACTAATTTCTATATGCTTCTCCAAAAGTTCAGGAAGCTGTTTCAAGGTTAATAAAACTGAGTAACTCTGGTTGATGAAGCATTTTTATTTATATTCTTTGGGCATCTGTTTTCATTTCTCTGGGAAAAGCTCAGGCCATTAGCTATCTCCCTTGAGGGATGTAAGCTTTCTATTACTATTAAAGTCAGGCTTTCTAAATTTCTCATAAAGATTGTTGGCACATAGGTTAAAATGTAAATAAAGACTTCCTGAACTTTTTTTTTTTTTCTGTAAACAAATGCTTATATTTTTTGTGGCGATTTCCTAGCTTCTACTATTTCTAATATTTACAGAATAGAATTTCAATATCTTATGCTAATACATACAGAAATGTTAGAAATGCTCTTCTGTGAATGATTTAAGCTTCATGGGCAACAAGATGGGCTAAAAAAAGTAAGGTGGTATTAATTGAACTAAACTGACTTTGGTTAGCTCTATTATTAACAGGTTTGGTCTTTTCATCTAAGAGTGTTGTCTATGAGAGCTGGAATAAGTAAAGATTTTGTGTGCATTTATTTTATCAACCAGTATGTTTTTAAAGTATTATGTTACAAGGTAGTATGCAAGAGCCTGAGGATTGGAGTGGGTGGAGATGCTCAGACACAAAACCAAATCCATAATCCCATTTTAAAAGATGATGTTAGTTGCCCTCCATCTGGCTCTGACTCATGGTGACCTATGCATGGCACAATCAAATGCCACCCCTGTGCAGTTTTCATGGTCATTGGGATGTTTGAGTCCATTAACTGATTATTGTGTCAGTCCATCTCATTGAGGGTTCTCTTGTTTGTTTCTGGCCCTGAAGATTACCCAGTGTAAGATCTTTTCTAGCTATTGGTCTTTGCTGATAATGTTGCCAAAGTAAACCAGCAGCACTTTCAGCATCCTTGTTTTCACGGAGCATTCTGCTTGTATTCCTTCTAAGATTGATATGCTTGTTCTTTTAGCCATCCAGAGTATATTCAGTATTCTTTGCCAACACAACAATTAAAATACATCAGTTCTAAAAAGAATCTGTCTAAGGAAAATCACAATTTTTAGATATGATAGCTATTGAGAGTGCTAATTTATAAAAGAGGTTAGAAATGCATGCTGAGAATTCAGATCTCTTGCAGTGAGGTATGAGAAGTAAAGTGAGAACCAAGGAAAACCAAATTATGACCTCCATTTTATGCAGTATTTGCCCTTTTGTGACTGACTAATTTCACTTGGCATAATGTCCCCAGTATTCATCTGTGTTATGCTGTGGTTTACAGCTTCATTGCTGTTATCCAGGGTGGCATAGTATTCCCATTGTGTATATGTGCCAAAGTTTGTTTATCCATTCTTCCATTTATGGGCACCTAGGCTGTCTCCATCTTTTTGCTATTGTGAATAGTGCTTTGATAAACATTGGTGTGCATGTATCTACTTGTTGACCTCCATCTTAGTAAACTTGGAACCCTTATTTTTTAAATATAGTCAACTTTCTCATTTCTGAGCCTATTACTCACTTACTAAAGCACTTACCTTCTTTCATTTGAGCACATGTCCTGTCTGGCCTCTAATTGCATTCCCAACAACACCTCCTACTTTGGACTTTCCCACCATCCTGCCTTCCCTTATATACCACCTTTAGATCTCTCTAGTGATATTTACAGACGCACTGGACTATGAACCACAAGGGTGGCTCCTTGGAAATCCTTTATGGGGTTGCTATGAATCAGAACTGAGTTGATTTAGGACTTCATAACAAGTGATATTTACATGGAATAATGCCTGATGTTATCTCCAGTTGTTGTGGTTAGGTGCCATTGAGTCAGTACCAACTTATAGTGACCCTCTGCACAACAGAATGAAACACTGCCCGGTCCTGGGCCAACCTCACTACTGATCCATCTCACTGGGGGTCTTCCTCTTTTTCTGTGACCCTCTCTACCTTACCAAACATGATATCCTTCTCCGGCAACTGGTCTCTCCTGACAATATGTCTGAAGTATGAGAGACGAAGTTTGGCCATACTGGCCTCCAAGGAGCACTCTGGCTGCACTTCTTCCAACACAGATTGTTCTTTTAGCATCCCACGACACTTTCGATATTCTCCTCCAACACCATAACGCAAAGGCATCGATTCTTCTATGGTCTTCCTTATTCACTGTCCAGCTTTTGCATCCATATGAGGTTATTGAAAATACCATGGCTTGGGTCAGGTGCACCTTAGTCCTCAAGCTGACATCTTTGCTCTTCAACACTCTGAAAAGGTCTTGTGCAGCAGATTTGCCTAATGCAATATGTTGTTTGATTTCTTTACTGCTGCTTCCTTGAGTTGTTGATAGTCGATCCAAGAAGAATAAAGTCCTTGACAACTTCAGGCTTTTCTCTGTTGATAAGAATGTTGTTTATTGGTCCAGTAGTGAGGATTTTTGTTTTCTTTACATTGAGATGCAATCCATACCAAAATCTGTGCTTTTTGATCTTCATCAGTAAGTATTTTAAGTCCTCTTCACTTTCAGCAAGCAAGGTTGTATCATCTGCATATTGCAGGTTGTTAATGAGTCTTCCTCCAATCCTGATGCCACGTTTTTCTTCATACCTCCAGTTGTTGTTGTTGTTGTTGTTGAGTGCCATCGAGTCGGGTCCGACCCATAGCGACCCTGTACAGGGTTTCTGAGGGTGTAAATCCTTACGGGAGTAGAAAGCCTCATCTTTCTCCCGCGGAGCGGCTGGTAGTTTCGAACCGCTGACCTTAAGGTTCGCAGCCCGATTCGTAACCACTACGCTACCATACCTCCAGTAGTGCCTAGCATAATGTCCTCTATAGAACTCACTAAACATTTAATATGTACACAATGAATTAATTTGTGATTATAGTAGAAATGTGCTGCATTAGAAAAACAACACATCATTACAGATGGTTCATGTTTTTTAAGATTTGCTAGTTTTCTCTTGAGCACTTTTTCTAAACCAACAGATAAAGTTAAACTTTGACTAAAACCAAAGTGATGAACTAGTGATCAAAGACAGATTTGCTCATGTATAGAAATGCAAATGTATTTTCAGAGCAGCCTCTGTGTTCATTTGTTGTTTTGTTGGGCTATCTGATTTCTTTTCTCAAGATAGCAGATTGCATAAGTTGGGTATTCCATCTACTTTTGAAAAAGATTTTGAAAGTTACTATAGAATTTTAAATGATTTTCATTATTTCAGGGCATATTGAATAATGTGTTTCAGATGTACATGGATAGTTTGATTGTAAGGACTCAAAAAAATCTTTTATCATAAATTTTAAATTTTGTCTAGATTTTCTAACTAGTTATAGTGGGATAGAGGGGATGGGACCTGATTCTTGTCTTTAGCAACAGTTTTTGATGGTAGTAGAGAGGCAACTTTTGCTTCTGAAGTTGATTGCTTTTCCTGTTACAAAGTGATGAAGATGAAATAAAATGAGATTTTAGGGTCGCTATGGGTCATAACCGACTTGACGGCACTTAAACAACAACAACATATGTATGAAGGGGCTTTAAAAAGTTGTGGTAAATAGAATTTAAAGATAATGAAAATTTTCAACGAACTTTTTGAAGTCATCTCATACTTTTACTTTTTATTTTTTTTTATACTATATGTAATCTTGGGTTTGAAAAAGATCAGTTCCTAAAGTGTGTTTTTAAGTCGAATTTGTAGGTAAATTAGAATGGGTGCATATGGCTTTATTTAGCCATTTTCTAGTGCAAGTATTCGTAACGACCCTATAGACGAGCTTAGAATTGCTCCATAGGGTTTCCAAGTCTGTAAACCTTTATGGGAGTAGATGTCCACTTTCTCGGTGCTGAGTTCGAAATGCTGACCGTGTGGTTAACTGTTGAGCTCTTGTGAGTCAGAATCAATTGAACAGCAATGGTCCCCCCTTCCCCCTTAGTGCAAGCTCTGGTAGCGTAGTGGTTATGAATCGGGTTGCGAATTGCAAGGTCAACAGTTCGAAATTACCAGCAGTTACGCGGGAGAAAGATGAGGCTTTCTGCTCCCGTAAAGATTTACAGCCTCGGAAACCCTGTACAGGGTTGTTATGAGTTGGAACCGACTCCACGGTACATAATAACAACAAGTGCAAGAAAAGGAATGAAACCTTGTCAATGATAAGAATGTTGAGTGTGCAGTGAAGTCGATTGTGATGAAGAATTTGTTGCCTGTAGGGGTTAGTTCTTTGGCATTGTAAGATCAGCACTAGAATGCAAAGTCATTTGGACCACAAGGTCGGTGGTTCTAACTCACCAGCTGCTCTTCGGAAGCCTTATATAGGGTCCCTATGAGTCAGAAGCAATTCAACGACATTTAACATCACCACATAGGTTTTCGGTAAGTCAGATGTTCTTAATCTTGGGGACATACTGTACAAAGAAGCTTCAAAAAGTTCTTGGAATAATCCCGGTTTTCCATGAATTTTTTGAAGCCCCTTCATGGGTACGACTTGGGCTGCTAATCTCATGATCAGCAGTTCTAAACTACCAGCTGTTCAGCGGGAGAATGGTGAAGCTTTCTGTTCCCATAAAGATTTACAGCCTTGGAAACCCTGTACAGGGTCGGTATGAGTTGGAACCGACTCCACAGCACATAACAACAACATATAAACATGCAAAACAAAAATCAGAGCAGGATGGTAGTAAAAGCTGTTTAGTTAGACCTCTAAATTCTTCTAAACTGAGTAACCTCAAGTAAATTACTTATCCTCTGGTGCTTTTCTTTCCTCTCTCAAAATGAGGATGATTGAGCCTTTTAAGTGGAGCTTTTGAGGCTTATTTTCGTGACATATACAAAAGACAGGAATCCCTAAGGTCAGATGAACAGAGCTAGGGATATTTAAGTAATGAAGTCTGAAATCTTGAGAAGAAGGTTTTATGGGGGTGGAGGAATTTATTTTAGGAAGGGTGTCTAAATGATTTAAAGTGGTTCATTGTACTTGTTGCAGTTCAGTGAAAAATTGCCAATCTTTGGTCTTGTTTTGTATGAAATTGGCATAAAACTACCACTTTAGTCACTTCAAATTTATGCCTCATCCTTAAGCTTCCTCTTGCTGTTTAATCACAGTCAGGAGACAATAACATTTTATTAAGGTACATCAGTAGAAATAGGCTCAACTATGAACATATTTTTTGAAACTTGGAAATATGTTTGGGGAAAAGAATCAATAAGGATGTAAATTTGTTTTGCTAAAACAGTTTGAAATTTTTAAATATTTTCCTAGCAGTCTGATTTCATGAACAAAGAAATATAGAGTTGAAAGTACTTGTTAACAAAAGGATTTACATAAGCACAGAATTAATTTTTTAAATAAAATTGTTTTTTAAGTTTAAAGATTAACTCCAACTTATTTTATCAGATTAATGGTTCACATTGCCTCAATTCTGGGAATCTGTAGTCTGCTGGAGGCACACTTGTTGATGTGGATGTACAGAGATTCATCATATAAAGCTGAAAATTATACATGAAAATTACTTGTTAGATTTTAAACTGTTTATAAAGATTTGAAAATTGCAGTAAAAGATAAATCAAGTACACAGACAAAAGACAGATGAAAGGAAAACTAATATAATGACAAGCATGGAGAAAACTCTGGTTGTTTTGTATCATTTAATATGTTGATGTCTCCAATTTACATAGGTAACATTACTTTCAAAAGTTAGAATGATTTCCTTCCATGGGTCAGAATTGACTTGAAGGCACTTAACAATAACCCTCCCTCCTGTGGCACTGTGGGTTAATGCGCCACACTGATTTGAACTGCAAGGTCGGTGGTTCAAGCTCACCAGCTGCTCCTCGGAAAACCCTATACAGTATTGCTATGGGTCAGAATCGACTCCATGGCACTTAACAACAACGATCCTCCTGCCCATTTATCTATAAAGAGTAATCGCTATTAAAATGTATAGTAATATAAGTACCAACACATTTCTTCTGTTTGATTTGAGCTTGTGTATGTGTGGTGCTTTAGGATAAACACTGGAGTGCTAACCACAAGGTCTGCAGTTCAAATCCACCAGCCACTCCTAGAAAACCCTGTACAGGGTCACTATGAGTCGGGACCGACTCAAAGGCACTTAACAATAGCAACATGTCATATCTGTGGAGTTTTGAGAAGGGGTTGGAGTTAGGACCTGCCTTTTTTTGAAGTGTAAGTTATTAACTCAGTAGATCTAAGAACTGTAGATCTAAGTTGGAACTTCTTACTTAGTTACGGAGGCAGTAGCGTTGCATCTAACAATGAGACAGAAATCCATACTCAAAAGCATTAACAATCAGGGCTAGTAATGTTAAATATGGTTATAAGGATATAATCCAGTGGCCAAATTTTCTGTTACGCTACTTGTTTTTCAGTCTCTGTATAGGGACCTCATTTTTTAGTTTATTTCTCTAGGATATCTAGGAACAGCCGTTAGCACTCATTTGCTTGTTTTACATGTCTTCCACTGTCAGGAAATAGTTAAAATTATTCACATAGTCTTTCGATAGGTCCTTACTTGTATATAGTTACTGCCTGACTTTTTGGGGTTCATGTATACAATGGCCCACGTGATTTCATAATTTAAATTTAACTTACATGCTCTGAAGATGCCACTTAGTTTTTATTTGGTATATAAAATTCAGGATAAAGGGAAAATGCCTGCTTACTATCTTAAACTATCCTAAGAAAAATGTGTGGATATTTGGTTCTTTTTTTAAAAATGATTGCACTGATGTAATCTATTCTACCTCAGTTTCTATAAGATTGTATTTATACTTTTCACATCCTTTTATTATTTTCTGTGTTCTATTATAGTTATTTATATGCTTCTGTAATTTTTACTAGTAAATATTAAAAATTCTGACACACATTAAATTTTTTTTTTTCCCTTTGAGCATCTGGTTCGGTACTTGAACAAGGTTGTTACCTTTAAGTGTTCATTGAATTTAATTCGCTTGAAACATGAATCTTAAAAATTACTCAGATAGTTTTCATTATGTCCCGACGAGTTAGGTTTTGATACATTTTAAAATGTAGTTTTATAATTCTCAGTGATTTTTGTAGCATGGATTAAAATAGTTTGATGTTGTTGTTGGTTACCATTGAGTCCCGTGCGTGCAGAGAAGTCCTGCTCTGTTCAATTTTCAAGCCTTGGTCTTTCCCAAGCAGGTGATGAGGTCTGCTTGCTGAGGTGCCTCTGGGAGGTTTTAAACCACTACCCTTTCACTGTACCACCCAGGGAGCCATAAACACCTCAATGCAAAATTCTTGTTTATAGAATGGTCTTCTGAACAGTGATATTGTGATATTTATTGGTAAGAAAATCAGACACATTTCTTCAGACCTAGAACAGTTTTTGGGAGACTTTGCCATGTCCAAGGGCAGGGTTTTTATGAAATCCAAATGTGTAAAGAATTGTGGCATAACCTTAAGTAATATTTTAAGTCAGTGTTTTTACCCATGACCAGCTATTTTAAAAAGTGTCAAAACACCAAGAGTAGATCCAAGAATTCTGCTCTTGCAGAGCTCTCTGATTACCACATATCAACCCCTGTTGCCCAAGACAGACACTCTAAGTGTGCACTGTTATACCCGTGAGGATCCAGCACTGAGCATAGTTCCAGAACTGCTGCCTCTAGAAGTTGTTAAGTGCTGTTGAGTTAGTTCTGACTCCCAGTGACCCTGTATAGAGTTTCTGAGGAGCGGTTGGTGAGTTTGAACCACCAACCTGTGGTTATCAGTCCAGTTCTTATCCTGCAGCACTACACCAGGATTCCAGAGCCTGAAAGTAGTTGTTGTCAGTCTCTCTAAGCACTCCTGGCTTCTTCTGTCACTAGCTTCTGTTTCACAATCTGTGGGTGGTTAGCTTGATTGGCAGGGCCTAGATCTTGTGGCTCTTCCTTGCTGTAAGACATGTGAACAAAGAGTTATCGGGCATCAGTGGAATTTCATGAAGTCAGAAATTCTCCAGATAGATGAAGTGGGCTCAGATGCTAAATAACCAAAAAATTCTCTCCAAGAAAGTACCTTCCCAGAGAGCTGTAAAGTACCAGTTCTAAAGGGAAGAGAAGGTTTCAGAACCTTATCATTGGGTAGGTGTCACCATATTTGAGAAGAGTCTGTATAGTTTCAGAGAAGGCAGACTTCTGCCAATTTATTGATTTTGCTACTTTTTATGTTTTGAATACATACATTACAATAGTGATTTATAGTTTATACCAAGTTTTGTGAAAAGTCAAACCAAAGGTTTCCTAATAGGAAAAAATAGGTCTACTAATAGCATTTGCAAGTTTACACAAAAAGATTCAGGCTTGTTTATAAAATGTGTCCTTCTAATAGGACTGACCCTTAGAGCTTGGTAATCAGTTTTTCTTGGGAGGATCCCAGATGAAATATTGAATGTCTGGGAATGTGACTAAGGCTGTTTTATTACTTAAATAATGGACCAATACATCTTCTTTGCAACTCTGCATACAGCCTATCTAGGTCTCCTGGTGCGGTCTTGTTCCCCCCTCCCATACCATCTTGCTATCCCACGATGCATCCAGTTCTCCTTCCCAAAAGCAGACCTTTCATATTCACTTGTTATTGTTAAGTGCCCTTGAGATGATTCTGTCTTAGAATGACACTGTATAGGGTTTCTAAGGATCATCTGGTGGGTGGGTTTGAACCACTGACCTTATGGGGCTAGTAGTCCAGTGCTTATCCTACAGTAGAACACCAGAACTACTCATGTTCACTATTCTTGTTAAGTGCAGTCAGTTTGGTTCCGACTCATAGTGACCCTGTATGGAGTTTCCGAGGAGTGCCTGGTGAGCTTGAACTGCTGACCCTTGAGGTTCAAACTGACTTTGCAAGTCCAGCGAATTAACCTGAAGTGCCACACCAGGCGTGTTCACTAGTGGGTTGTAATAATACATTGGTATATATTATAATAAGTAATATGTGAACTAGTTATAAATTTGGAACATGACTTAATGATCAATCAGAAATCTGTCACTTGGTGCCGCGTGGGTACAGGAACAGAGTGTGGATCAGTCAGATGTGCACATCAGAATTACTTAGCAAATTCTAGGAGTTTTATTTTAAAACTCCCCCCCCC
>NW_006408528.1:12563498-12618772 GCF_000296735.1 Chrysochloris asiatica | reverse complement strand
CCCATTTAGTCACTACCATTCTGAGCCACTAGAAGATTCTACTCAGGCATCCTCTAAGTAACTGGTGGGTATATGCAAGTCACTAAAGAGAAGGGATGTACCTTAGCACCCATTTTTTCTAAGACATTGAAAATATAGTTCCCAGATCAGCCCACAAAGAGTTATTTAACCTGTTATGGCTTAGAGATATAATGAGGGGTAGGAAGGAGGAGGAAGGTTATCTTCTGTTTTTGATGTACCTGACTAATTCCAGGCATAGTTTCAAAACAGATGAATTTTGTCTTTGATATCCTTTAGCTTGGCTTTTTTGCATCCTTGTGATTCTTTTCTCAGGCTTCAGGCATATGTGGCTCCAAGGTTCTTTAGAACCTTCTGAGGTTTAAATGAAGAACTCTGTGCAAATTGTATTTCCCAAGAAACGAGGAAAACACAAAATACTGCACCAAGCAACAGATGCTGTCTCTATGTCAAAAATACATCCGCTCATTTATTCATGCAGCAAGTATTTATTGAGCAGTGACTGTGTGCCAAACATTAGTTTTTATAGTCCTATGTTTATTATTTAAGCATTTTATTTTTTATTTCCAATGTTGCTACTTCTTTACCCATGAATTGTGTAGAAGTATCTTTTAAAGTTTTTATGTATGCTTTCCCCACATTTACGATTTTATTTATTTTGAATTTAAACGTCATTATGATAATAGCATATCATCTCTATGATACTGATTTTTTGAAATTTGATATGAGTAGTCTTAAGACTTAGTTAATGGGGTGGAAGAGGGGAAAGGCAGCAATGAAGAAATGGGCTGAGTTCAACCACGTTCCATAGACTCCCACTGACCTGGAGATGAGAGAGAGAAGAGGAGAAGGAGGTGGTTGGTCCAAAGTGTGGTGAGACCTGGGTACACCTGAGCCCATGGACAAAGACATAGCCATGGAAGGCTAGAGTTGAGAGTGAAGCATCCAGCTTATATGAAGTGATGCACAAGAACACACAAACTTGCAGATAGTACCCATTTGACATAGCATCGATGGATTGATAATCAGAACTCAATTAGAGGATTATTAAAAATATTTTTTTTTATAAAGCAAATGAGAGTAAATTGAATGTAGTAGCTCAAAATAACAACAGAGAGGGAAGGAGTCTTCACATCAAGTATCAATGCTATCTCCTCTGTACACAGGGTAGATAGGAACGGGCAACTTAGACAATGGCTACCTAAAATGAGACGGTGATAAATGCACAAAGTGACTGACTTACAAGTTTTCAAGAGGGTGTTTAGTTTAAGAGTGTGTGGGGAAAGATAAAGTCCTCATTGAATAATTTTCATCTTGTCTAGATGGGTCTGGTGAAAAGAGATGGGGATAAGATTCTTATGATTCAATGGTGAGTAATTATTATCATGACTGATTGAGACTGTCACAGATGTAAAGGTAGAAGTTTTGTAACAAAAATGGGGAAGTAGTTAATCTTATAGTCCAGAAACAGAGGACCCTATGATCATCAAGGGAGAAGAACACAAGTGGAATGTGGGACCCTATCCAGAGAAGTAGCGACACCAGAGTTGGAGTCAGTGATGGGGAAGAGTGGAACTGAGAGCTGGCGGCCAGGAGGCAAACTTGCAGAATGTGCCTTTGGTTGTTTAAATTATTATATATTCCTGAATGTTAAAAAAAAAAAAAAGCTAAAATGAATAGGGAGAAATACTGTTAACTGATGGTACATGGAGGGGAGTATAATCATTGTAATGAAACAAAGTATATGATTTGGTGAATGTAAAATGGATGATCTGCCCTGTAAACTTTCACTCATCACAATAAAAACTTAAGCTTGTAATTGAACTTCATATCTTTCCTAAATGTTTTGATTAGCTTCATTTATCAGTAATGAGAGAATTGTGTCGGTTTCCCATGATGATTGTTGTATATCTGTATTTTCAAGCTATATTGTTAATTCGGTGCATACGTGTTTAGTACTCTGTCTTCCTTTGTAATTTTTTTTTGAGTTCTGTATTATGATATGTCATTGCCTTACTTTTGCTTAAGGTGTATCATGTCTGACATAGCTATAGCAGATTTCTTTGAAGTCCATGGGTTACAAAAGAGATACATTCCTAAGTGTGTCTTTTAAGTTGAATTTGTAGGTGAGTTGGGATGGGTGCACATAGTTCTCATGTAGCCTGACTTCAGCACAATAAAGAGAGCTCTGGTAGCATAGTGGGTTGCAAGTTGGGCTGTCATTTCAAATCTACCAGTCACTCTATGGGAGGAAGAGAAGGCTTTCTGCTCCCTTAAAGGTTGACGTCTTTGGAAATCCTATGTAGGGTTGCGATGAATTAGAATCTACTCATGGCATTGGCTTTTTAGGGCAAGCCTTTTGGATGCTTTAAAATAAGTGCATATGAAATAAGTGAAGGTGATTGTGATGAATTTGTTGTGAGTGGTGGTGGTAGTTGTGTACCTTGGAGTCATAGCGACTGTATATAAGGTTTCCAGGGTTGTAAATCTTTACCCCAGCAGAAAGCCTTGTCTTTCTCCCCTAGAGCAACTGGTACATTCAAACTACTGACCTTGCACTTAGCATCCCAGCTCATAATCCACTACACTATGGCTTTGAGGACTCCATTGTTGTGAGTTGTTGTTGTTAAGTGCCATTGAGTCCTTTGCAGCCCATAGCAACCCTGTATAGGGTTTCCAAATCGACTTTGTAGCCCAGCACATTAACTGACAGTGCCACACCAGGACTCCATTGTTATGAGTAGGATTGGTTTAATCATTTTAAAGAGAGGACAAACTTCATATAACTGTAAAGGGCAAGTCTGAATTGTCACTAAGGCAGATGTTTTAACCTGGGACTACCTGTAGAACAAATTTGATACTTTAAACACTAAAGACCGAAGACCAGAAGAGTTGTGGGATGATATAAAGAACATCAAACATGAAGAAAGCAAAAAGTTATTGAGAAGACAAGAAAGAAGGAGAAGGTCAAAATGGATGTCAGAAGAGACACTGAAACTTGCTCTCCAGCGTAAAGATGCTAATGCAAATGGAAGAAATGAGGAGGTCCAAGAGCTGAAGAGAAAATTTCAAAGATCAGCTCGAGAAGATAAAGCCAAATATTAAAATAAAATGTGCAAATCAGAAAACCAAAAAGGAAGAACATGCTGAGCATTTCTCAAGCTGGGGGAACTGAAGAAAAAATTCAAGCCTCGACTTTCGTTATTGAAAGATTCACTGGACAAATTATTGAATGATGCAGAAAGCATCAAGGGAAGATGGAAAGAATACACAGAGTCACTGTACCAAAAGGAAATCGTTCATGTTCATCTGTTTCAAGATGTAGCATATGATCAAGAGCCAATGATACTGAAGGAGGAAGTCCAAGGTGCATTGAAAGAATTGGCAAAGAACAAGGCTCTGGGAATTGATGGAATAAAAATTGAAATCTTTCAAGAAAGTGAGGCGGCACAGGAGGCACTCACTCATCTCTGCCAAGAAATTTGGAAGACAACTATCTGGCCTACTGATTGGAAGAGATCCATATTTGTGCCCAGTCCCAAAGAGAATGCGGAAATCATCAGACAATCTCTTTGATATTCCATGTGAGTAAAGTTTTGCTAAAGGTAAAACAGAAACGGCTACAAGCATACATTGACATAGAACTTCCAGAGGTTCAAGCTGGATTCAGAAGAGGCTGTGGAACGAGGGATATCATTGCTGATGTCCGATGGATGTTGGGTGAAAGCAGAGAATATCAGAAAGATGTTTACCTGTGCTTTATTGACTATGCAAAGGCTTTCGATTGTGTGGATCATGACAAGCTATGGACAACATTGCGAAGTATGAGTATTCCGGAACACTTGATTGTGCTCATGAGCAATCTGTACCTGGACTAAGAAGCAGTTTTTCGAATGGAATATGGGAACACTGAATTGTTTAGAATTTAAAAAGGTGTGTGACAAGGTTGAGTTCACCATACTTATTCAAACTGTATGCTGAGCAAATGATCCAAGAAGCTGGGTTACATGAAGAAAAACGTGGCATCAGGATTGGAGGAAGACTTATTACTGATCTGCTATATGCAGATGATACAACCTTGCTTGCTAAAGTGAAGAGGACTTAAAACATTTACTGATGAAGATCAAAGAGCACAGCCTTCGGTATGGATTACATCTTAAAGTAAAGAAAACAAAAATCCTTACCAATGGACCAGTAAACAACATTGTTATCAATGGAGAAAAGATTGAAGTTGTCAAGGACTTCATTCGTCTTGGATCAACTATCAACACTTAAGGAAGCAGCAGTCAAGAAATCAAAGGATGTATTGCATTAGGCAAATCTGCTGCACAAGACCTTTTTAAAGTTTTGAAGAGCAAAGATGTCAGCTTGAGGACTAAGGTGCACCTGACCCAAGCCATGGTATTTTCAATCACCTCATAGGCATGCAAAAGCTGGACAGTGAATAAGGAAGACCATAGAAGAATTGATAGTTTTGAGTTATGGTGTTGGAGGAGAATGTTGAAAGTGCCATGGACTGCTCTTAACAACAATAATAACAAAGAAGTCTTTTGTGGCAGTTTTGCCCAATGCAGTACATTATTTGGTTTCTTGACAGCTGTTTCCATGTGCTTTGATGGTGGTTGGTGGTGGTTGTTTATGTGCTGTGGAGTCAGTTTCAACTAATAGCGACTCTGTACAGGTTTTCCGAGGCTGAAAATGTTTACAGGAGCAGAAAGCCTCATCTTTCTCCTGTGGAGCAGCTGGCAGTTTCGAATTGCTGACCTTAAGGTTCGCAGCCTGATTAGTAACCACTACACTACCAGAGCTCCTGGGCATTGATGGTAGATCCAAGTAAAATGAAATCCTTGACAACGTCAGTCTTTTCTCTATTTGTCATGATGTTGCTTATTGGATTGATTAAATAGTATAGTAGCATTTTCAAGCAACGTTAAATAGTGTAGTTATTTATTCCTGTTGCTCAAAAGAAAACATAAATATTAAAACAAATTTAATGTAAACATTTTAAGTCTTAAAATATATACCAAAGTGTAATGATTTTTGTAATATCTATTGTTATGTTTCATTTCATTCTTAAGAATAACTTGTATGAGATGCAGAGTCTTTTTTTTTTCTATTATGAAATTTGCCCAAAATAGTTCTCCTATTTCCTTTGATTCCCACTGGATAGTACTTTTCTTTTTTGCTCTAATTTCTGTCCCATAAAATATTTAAACTTGTGCTAATTTTCTTTATTTTCCTTAACTGCCTGGGCTCTGAATTTTCTCAATTGAAAAAAAAAAAAGGCAATAGTTATTTTCAGTACATTCTTATTTGTTGCAAAGTTGTTATAGTTTCAAAAATCACTGCTTAGGATTTCTTCATTTGTGTATTTGTAATTCTGATACTGTGATAACCTACATGACTACATTTCTCCAAATTTTCCAAACTTCCCTACTTTGAGTCAGCTCTCTGACTTAAGCTTTGGGTCTGGTAGTGTATGAAGTTAGGTAATTTAGGTATTCTGTATCCCTGTAAGAGACCTGGTGGCAGTGGTTAAGCACTTGTCTAGTAACTGAAAGATCAGTTGTTTAAACCCATCAACTGCTCCATAGGAGAAAAGACCTGGAAATCTGCTCTTGTAGTGATTAGCCCAAAAAACCCACGGGTGTGGAGTTGATTTCCAACCCATAGAGACCGTATAGGACAGAGCAGAACTGCCCGTTTCTAAAGCTGTAAAATCTTGATGGAAGCTGACTACCGCATCTTTCTCCTGCAGAGTAAGCTAGTGGGTTTGAACCACTGTCCTTTTGATTACATGCTGAATGCTTTAGCCACTTGGCTCCCCCTGCAAAGATTGTTGTTGTTATTAAGTGCCATTCTGACTCATTAAGTTGTTTCTGACTCATAGCAACCCTGTATAGGTTTCTGAGGAACAGCTGGTGGATTTGAACTGCTGACTTTTTGATTCCCAGTCCAGTGCTGATCCTACAGTGCCACACTAGGAGTCCTCTATTGCAAAGATTACAGCCTAAGAAACCCTTAGGCAGTTCTATTCTCTCCAATACGGCTTCTATGTGTTGGAATCAACTTGAACTTGTTGATACTTAACAACATAACAATAACATGTCCCAGTTGGATGATGTAGTTTCTGTTTTATCTCCTGTATACAATACCTGCCTTCTTGATACCTTGGTAACCTTAACTGAAATTTTGCTATCTGCTACTATGCCTTGTGGAGTCCCAGTTTTGCTGTAGGATAAGCACTTAACCACAAGGTTAGTTTGAGCCGCAAGGTTGATAGTTGAAACTCACCAGCCGCTCCTTGGAAAGCCTATACAGTGTTGCTATGGTTCAGAACTGACTCAATGGTACTTAACATAGCACCAGCCATGCCTTGTGGCCCATACTTGTCACAGTGCTGCTCACTCTGTCTTGTTGCTTGATGTTGTAGTCTCTACCCACTCCTAACTACTAATATATTTGGATTCTTCCCATCTGTGAATGCTAGTGGATTAACTTCCAAGTAGACAGCCCATTTTGTTGTGGTCTAAACTCCTGTTCTAAAGTACTGATTGCTGTTTTATAAAGCGCAAAAGCTATGTAAGTATGTCTCATTACATAGGCTTCTAAGAAATAATGGGATGCAAGTAAGAAGTGTTCTTTTTATTGAAAACCTATCTAGTTTTCAATATTCTAGTTTATTTTTAGCCAAAAATACCACTTCTGTGCCATGTAAGTAGAATTTAGAACCAATCATTTTGTGTGCAAAGATTGATTTCTTAATTCTATTATTTGTGTTTTAAATTATTTTGTTGTATCTCATTTGACTAAACAAAAGCAGACTAGCATAGTACCAAAAATACTTTATTGATTTTCCCCCTCTGTTTTAGTTGCTACACTGTGATTGATTTCTGTAAGTCAGCAGACAGGGAACTGTTATGACTGGTTGAAATTCAACAGAAAGACATTTTGCAAATTAATGCAACACTGGTAAGATGGAGTTTCCCAGAACACTCAGTTTTATCCTTATGAGCTATACTCTTAACTGTAAAGTCAAATGCAGACTATAAATGTGTTAAATTTCTTTCCTTGAAATAATTTTGGCATCTAACTTGTAGCTTGAAGCAATTTTTTTTCTTCCAAATTCCCATATCACTCACCTTATGTTACTTTGTGTGAATATTCACATTTTACTTAAAAGTCTGAACTGTCTTGCCAAGTTCCTGTGGATAAGCTTTACCTTTCTTCATTCCTCAGTGTCTCAGTACTTGCCCACAGTGCAAGTAGGCCCAATTAAGTCAAGCGACATTAAATTTTTCTGCTTTTAGCATCTTAGTTATGAAAAAGCACCTATAGATTTAATAGTCCTGATTTTGTGATATCTGGGTAGAAATTTTACAAGTGACTAGTAATATATATAAAGGAGCTCTGGTAGCGTAGTGGTTACGAATCGGGCTGCGAACCTTAAGGTCAGCGGTTTGAAACTACCAGCCGCTCCGCGGGAGAAAGATGAGGCTTTCTACTCCTGTAAAGATTTACACCCTCGGAAACCCTATACAGGGTCGCTATGGGTCGGAACCGACTCAATGGCACTTAACAACAACAACAACAGTAATATATATATATATATTCATGAATATGACTTAGTGGGGAGATATTAGACCCTTATTCTTTATTAATCATAAATTAGCCATAAATATGAATTTAAAGTTTTCATTGAAGGTAAGATAATGTGTACAGCTTAAGATATGGCTACCGGTCTCAGTAGATCTAGTGCTTGCTGGAACATAGTAGAAAGTAGGTTCATTTTATGAACGATGTGTACCATAAGGAGTTTATTAATTTTACTCCAGACACATTGACCTTAAAGCTTTCATCTTCTTTCCGAACCTTGAACTAGTTGTTGATCCAGCTCTTCATCCTAATATTTGCATGCCCATTTTTGACACTCGGGTCACTATGCCTAAATGTCACTGCCTTTGAGGCCTTCTATGTCCTCAGTTTAAGTTATCTCCTTGGGCTTTATCATATCTCCTGTAAATGTTTTCTTCATGTATTTGCTTAATGCCTATTTGTCTTATTAGAATTTATGTTGCAAGACACCAGAAACCTTGTCTCATTCTTCTACCTTTAGCCTCAGTGTCTGCATCAATACTTGGCACACGCTCAAAAATGTTTACTTCGAGAATGCATACATTTTCTCATTGGAGACTTTTATTGTTTTTGTGGTTATTCGTTATGGTGGTACTGTGGGACTTGTTTAGAATAAATAGTAGGTGAGTCCTAAAATAGAATGTGTAGCCTAATCCAGTCAAGACTTTGAGGTAAATATAGTTTTATTAGGTCATCGGCAATATTAAATTAAGCCTTGAGATTGTAATTGCTTTTGTTTCATTGATTATGTATGTATTTTCTTTCATTCATAAAAAAGGAAACCTGGCCAAAATCCCAGATTATATAAACAATTTCTTTTTTTTAATTGACTGTTATTTTTAAAAAAGAGACATTTTTTTGTATCACTGCCCACATTCTCCCTTCAGCGTTTTTACAACAGCATGACTTAAAATACCAAGGATGAATATAGTAGCATGTTTTTCATATTTAAAAATGGGGAAAACAGTTAATGAACAACCACTAGAAAGTTAATGAAAATAGCTAATGAACAACTACTACTAAGTTGAAAATTAGTTTTTTGTTTATATATAAAATTAACTCTAGACTAAGTTTGAGTATAAACAAAGAAGCACTAATGTTGTCAGGATTAATAAGCTTCATTTTACTTTTGAAAGAATAATTATGCTTCCAGTATTTAGCAATCACCTATTCTTGGAGGAATTCTTTAGAACCCTGGTTCTAGAGAAATAGCCGCTTTGAAAGCTTGCCATGAAATCTGCTTAATTTAGGGTGATAGTTTGGGTGCTCTTACAGTTGAGGATCTTGTTTGTTGGCAGAAAAATTTGTCCAGAGCTTATTTGATTTTAAGAGTTAATATTGAATTTGTTTAAAGTTGCAGATTCAAAAAAGCCTCTTTTAACCTTTGGCTTCTAAGTTCAGTTTATTAATTTTGCAAAGCTATAAAGTTTTAACAATTTAAAGATCTTTGAATGGTATTTAGTTACAGTGATAAGCTTAGTTGAGTTGTATATCTTGAACCATATAAAGCTCTATTTAGACATTTTATATATTTGATTGCTTTCAATACTTTATTGAACTAAAATAATCCTTCTACATCTCACAAATTAAATTTATGAACATGGTGACCCTAAAGCTCTCTTAAATATGTCAACACTATGCATAGACCTTGTATGGTTTCTACTTATAATCATGTCTAAATCAATTGATCCAATTTTCTATTTTAATTATGATTAAAAGGTTGATCTGCCACATTAATAGTTCACATTCTCTGAAAAGTTTCTAATACTTAAAATAGTACTGGATTTTTTTGTCATGAAATATTAATGATAATAGTTTGAGTTTCTTATATAGTTTTATATTAAATTTTAAATATCCTTAGGGTTATATCAACCCAAGCAAGTATTTTAATATTTGATTCTTCATGAAGAATTTGAGCAGAATGTCTATCTGATTCTTGTCAGGTCCAGTGATAGATATATTGCGATTTATTTATAGATAACAGAGGTTGGCTCTTTCTTAAACTCATACAGCCTACATCCCTGATCTATTCAGGTAGAACATTCAGTTCCCTTTTACTCTTGAGGGGGTTTTGTATATTTTTGTCTCTCAAGATAATTAAAAATCTTTCCACCAAGTTCTAAAGAGCTTTGTACTGGATGGAATTTACAAATATTTTATGTCCTTTCTATCTGGCAGAAGTACAAATATCTTATTAATATTAGAAATGATATCTGATTGAACTCTGGCATTCTCCCAACTTCCAAGGTCATTCTACTGATATTAAGTACAAAGGATTCATAACTCAGTCTCTTGATAGTTCTTCAAGGTTTGTGTGTGTCCTTTCTATTAGGGAGGGAAAATGTGCTCTTAAAAGGTACACTGAGAATAAGCTTGTGTTGTTGTTAATACTGTGTTTTTGTTTAGGTCTAAATAAAATTAAGAGGGAACTTCTGAAATCCTTTTTTGAAGATTCGGGAAGGTGAATGAAGTAACACTTAAGTGCCTATACTTTACCAGTTGTTTTATGTATATTATCTAATTTCAATTTATTAAATCCTTACCATAAACCTGTCAAGTATATATTATTAATTGCTCATAAAGTTTCTTTATTTACAGATAAAGAGATAGTGGTTGATTGAGGTATTAACACTATTGCATGGTGGGGCTGGAATTTGAATCTAGAACTGTTTGTATCCACACCTCTTCCCCAGCCTTATCAGAAGGTTAAAAAATGAAAATAGAATGAAGATTGCATCTATTTAAAAAATATACTTTTTTTTTTCATGATTGCAGGTTTTAATGGAAGTTGTATACAAGATTATTTTTCTCCTGCATCTTCTCAATTGTTTCTTCTTATTTGTTACCTTTTCCTTTCCTACTTGGTGAGATTTGTCTTTACATTCAAGGATCTTTTTGCATTGTTTGTCTAGTTTTAGGCTAACGATAACCACCTCACTGGGATGAATGCCCACGTGGACGTTGTGCCATTATCTTGATCGCACTGCACTCATTCAATGTTGATGATGTATTTCTCCCTGGAATCCTGCACTATGTACGTTGTCAATTTGCTGGCCTTCATAGTGTACTCATACAACCTGAACTGCATCATCCATTCTGGTGGGCATGGGTCAAACACTGCATTTCTTTCTCACTTCCTTGGAAAGATGGGTAGACAGTTCCCTGTAAATGTGGGAAGGCTCAGTAAAGTACCTTTTATGCTTTTTGTTCTGGTCAGAAGTCATAAAGGGACTGAGCTTCATTTTGACTGCTGTTGCTTCAGCGATGGCTACGCAAGGGGGAAGAATGTACTTCTGTGGCTGATGTTTCCCCTTTCTCACATTTACTCCCCTTTGCCCCTGCTAATATAGTATGTTAGTGGAAAAGCAAACTTCAATGCGCTTCCTAAATTGTCCCAGTAGGTTTTGTAGACTTAATTGGCAGGAAAAGATATATGTTCTTTGCGGCTGCCTTCTGCCTATAGACTTTCAGAAATTTTTCTCTTTATAAGTTTGGATAGGTAAAGGTAGACCTGAGCAAAAATATGATGCATCTAATGAGCATGAGAAAATCCGTTTCACTGCTTCACTACTTTCGTGGCTTGAATTTGCTTTCTTCCCCCTAGCTTTGCTTCATAATAAGGAAACAAAACTGGCTGATAAAGACTTTGCCTTAAAATGGAAGCTTCAAACTTATCAGAGATGACTTATTTTTACAAATAATTGGAGTACTTTTTAGATGTATCAGGTATTTTATACTTTTCAAAATGATCTCATGACTCTCTCTGGTTTATTAGTGTAACAGCCTTGTAGGTTGGGTTTGTTGTTGCTAGGTCATCATCTAGAGTGTAAGGTCTGATTTATATAGACTCTATGTGCAGCAGAATGAAACACTGCCTAGTCCTGTGACAGCCTCACAATTGGTACTATGCTTGAGCCCATTGTTCTTGCCACCATGTCAGTCCATCTCCTTGGGGGTCTTCCTCTTTTTTGATGACCCTCCACTTTACCAAGCATGATGTCCTTCTCCAGGGACTGGTCCCCCTGATATAATATGTCCAAAGTACAGAAGAAGAAGTTGTATTATCTTCTCTCCTATGGAGTATTTTGGCTCTACTTCTTTCAACACAAATTTATTAAAAATCTCTGGCATTCTTTGGTATAGTCTATGTACTTCTCTAACTCCGTAATTCAAAGGCATCAATTATTTGGCTTTCCTTACTCACTGTCCAGCTTCTGCATGCATATGAGGTGATTGAAAATACCGTGGCTTGGGTCAGATGTATCTTAGTCTTCAAAGTGACTGGTTTTTCTTTTAAACACTTTAACAAGATGTTTTATAGCAAATCTGCCCAATGCAATACTTTGATTTCTTGACTACTGTTCCATTGGTGTGATTGTGAATCAAAGTAAAGTAAAATCCTTGATAATTTCAGTATTTTGTCTGTTTATCAAGATGTTGCTTATCTTTTCAGTTATGAGGATATTTGTTTTATTAATGTTCAGTAATCCATAGTGAAGACTATGGTCTTTGATTTCTGTAAGCGCTTCAAGGCCTGTTTGTTTTCAGCAAACAAAGTTGTATCATATGCATGTTGTAGGTTGTTGTTGTTGTTATGTGTCGTGGAGTCTGTTCCAACTCATAACGACCCTGTACAGGGTTTCCGAGGCTTTAAATCTTTACGGGAGCAGAACGCCTCAGCTTTCTCCCGCGGAGCAGCTGGTAGTTTCAAACTGCTGACCTTAAGGTTCACAGCCCGATTTGTAACCACTACGCTACCAGAGCGCCTTTGTAGGTTGTTAATGAGTCTTAATCTCAGTATTAAATAAATCAAACGTGTAGCGTGAGTCACTTGCTTAGGGTCAATTCAGAGCCTAAAATGAACAATTTTTTTGTTTTTTTTAACTTTTTACTGTGAATTGAGTGAACGTTTACATAGCAGATCATAAGTTTTACATTCAACAAATCATACACTTTATTGTTGCAGTCTTCTCCATGTACCAACAGTTAATAGCATTTACCTCTCTATTCACTTTAGCTATTGCATTTCTTCCCGTCTTTCCCTCTATCTTCATTTTTTCTCTGTGACTCGATGCCGCTTCACAACAACTACAACATCCTTCCTCTTGTATATTGCCTGCTCTGTCACCCTTGTTAACATGTGTACATACTAGGGAGTCCTAGTCTGGTGCTGTGGATTAATGCAATGGGCTGCAAGGTCGGCTTGAACCTCGAGGTCGGTGGTTCAAGCTCATTAGCTGCTCCTCGGAAACCCTATATAGGATTGCTGAGTTGGAACCAACTCAATGGCACTTAACCACTACCTTCTAGCCCATGGATAATTTTACCTTCCTCTCCCCCCATAACCATCATAGATTGTTTCTTTTACCAAGAAAACATTTTTCAAAAATCTTAACAACAATGGTCTCATACAGTATTTGTCCCTATGTGATTGACTAATTTCACTCAGCATAATGTCTACCAGGTTCAAGCATGTTGTCAGGTGTTTCATAGATTAATTTTTCTTCAGCATTTTGTAGTATTCCATTGTGTGTATGTACCAAAGTTTATTTAGCCATTCTCTTGCTTATGGACATTTAGGCTGTCTCCATCTTTTAATATGTCTCTTGTAGACAGCATATTGAAGGATCCTGTTTTCTTATCCATTCTGCTCTTTATCTCTCTTGACTGGTACATTTAATCCATTTACATTCAGTGTAATTATGAATAGGTATGAATTGATTTTTGTCATTTTTCTGTTTTTTTTTTTTTGTGTGTGTGTGTGGTGCTGCTGGATTATTTGTTTCACATAATTTTCTATACTGAGTTCATTTTGTTTCTGAGTTTTCTTTTCATTTTTACTTCTGTTGTGTTGATGTTTACTAAATTTGTTCTGACTGGCCTTTTTTTTTTCTTTTGATATGCAGGTGTATCATTTTTCTTTGAGTTACCCTTTAATTTAAAATAGTCTGTTTTATGTTGAAAGCTACTTGACATCCTTGCCATTTGGAAGTTCTGTATCTGCACTATTCCCTCTTTTTGCTTTGTAGTTGACTTCATCATATATTGATATGCCTGCTTCCCTATTTTTAGTCTTGTAGGTTTGTTTTACTTTAAATGCTTCTATATCTAGATTGAGTTCTGGGTGTTGTTGTCATTGTTGTTGGTTGTCAGTACAAAGAACACCCTTTAGCACTTTTTGCAAAGTCGGTCTGGTCATAACAAATTCCTTTAATTTCTGTTTATCCTAATTTCACCATCATATTTGAGGAACACATTTTCTGGGTATGATTCTTGGTTGGTAATCCTTTTCGTTAAGAGTTTTGTATATGTTATTCCGTTGCCTTCTTGCAAGCTTAGGCTGAGAAATCTGAGTTTTGTCTTATTGATTCTCCTTAGTAGGTAACTTTCTGCTTTTCCCTGAGCTGCTCTCAGGTTTCTTTCTTTGCCTTTGATTTTGGAATGTTTGATTATGATGTGCCTTTGTGGTTTTCTTTTGGAATCTATCCTGTGCGGGGTTTGTTCAGCTTCTTTTATGCTTATCTTCTTGAGTTTTATGGTGTTTGGGAAGTTTTCTTCCAACAACTTTTGATCGTTTTCTCCCTGCTTTGTCTCTTCCTGTTTAGGAATTCTGATTACCCATACGTTGTTCCTCTACATGGTGTCCCACGTAACTCTTAGGCTTTTTTTTTTTGGATTCTTTAATTATTTTTTATGATTGTTCTTCTTGCATAGCAGATATTTCTGTTCAAACTCGATTCTGGCTTCCATTGCTTTGCCATCTACTCCTTTGCCCTTTCACTGTATTGTCCATTTCTGAGATCTTTGTATTAATTTCCCGGATTTCTAATTGCAGGCTTTATATTGTTTCAAAGTTTGTATTTATTTTGTGTTTGTTCTTGTAGTGTTTTTCTGATTTTTTTTTTTTTTTTGTATTCTCCTTGCTTCCTTTGATTTCATTATCATGCTTTCAAAGGTACCTAATTATCATGCTTTTGAATACTTTTTTTCAGTTAGCTCTATTGCCTTTTCTTTCTCAGAAATGTCTTCTGGTTTTGCATCTAGATCATTTGTTTGAGTCCTTTTCTCTAGTCTATTTGTGTGTGTGTGTGTGTGAGCTAAAATTGTCTGTTGTCTCTAGGTCATTGTGAGGTTGTTGAAGTTGCAAAAACAAACATTGCAGTTGTTAGACACAGAGAGGAGAAAAATTGGGGGACTCCTGCAATTCAAGGAGCTCATGAGGTGGTTGTGTGAAGAATATGATAGCAGAGTTCTTGTCCCTAGATGGAGTTCCTGTTGGCCTTGGAACTCAGTGTTCAGGACACAAAATCTAAAAGTAGTTCATGAGGACCTTTAATAGAGCTGGTTGCAATGTCTGTTAGGACCACAGGAAAGCTGGGGACAGGGTGACTGATTAAATGCTGGTATGGTGACAGATAGATAGATCAATGGAATCTAATTTAGAGTAAAGAAATAAATCCATACATCTATTTGTTGTTGTGTGCCGTGAAGTCGGTTCCGACTCATAGCGACCCTATACAGGGTTTCTGAGGCTGTAAATCTTTATAGGAGCAGAAAGCCTCATCATTCTCCTGCGGAACAGCTGGTAGTTTCGAACTGCTTACCTTGCGGTTCACAGCCTGATTCATAACCACTACGCTACTAGAGCTCCTTATACATCTATAGTTAAATGATTTTTGAGAAGGATGTTAAGTCCATTCACCAAGGGAAAGAGGAATCCCATTAATAAATGGTACTGGGACAATTGCATATGTACATGTTAAAGAATGAACCTGGACACTTACCTCACACATATAAAAATTAATTCAAAATGAAGCAGAGATCTAAATGTGATAACTAAAATGATAAAACTCTTAGAAAAAAACATAGGGGTAATGCTTCACGTCCTAAATTTTAATAATTTATTCTTGTACATGACACCAAAATTCAAAGCAGCAAAAGATAAACTAGATAAAATAGACTTCATCAAAATTAAAAACTTTTGTACATCGAAAAAGTGAAGATACAACCTACAGATTGGGCAAACTGAGCAAGTGTTCCTGTTGATGTGGAGAAATGGGAATTTCCCCCACTCTGCCAGTAAGGAGTCAGTGGTCAGTCACTGCAGAAGACGGTTTAACGGTT
Source organism: Chrysochloris asiatica (assembly GCF_000296735.1). Classification (NCBI taxonomy): domain Eukaryota; kingdom Metazoa; phylum Chordata; class Mammalia; order Afrosoricida; family Chrysochloridae; genus Chrysochloris; species Chrysochloris asiatica. Next base: position 12,602,995 of record NW_006408528.1, on the reverse strand, counting down.
CCTCAAAATGTTAAGCATAGAACTACCGTGTTGTTAATTTTCAAGTTAATTTTCAGCTCCTAGTGACTGCATGTAACAGTGGAGAAGTGCTCCATAGGACTTTCTAGGTTATGGTTTTTATAGACATAGACCATTAGGTCTTTCACCCACAGAACCACTGGTTTGAAATGCCAGCCTTTTAGATAGTAGCCATGTGCTCAACCCATTGCACCACAGGGCAGGCCCAGCCATTCCAATCCAAAGAGGTGAAAGCAGGAAAGCAGATAGATACTTCATTGATGTATGCAGCTGTCATTATACCAATTTCCGATTGTTATGATTACCGTAGCTTTGCAGTATGGTTGGATTGTAAGAGTGAGTGTTCTCTTACTTTGTTCTTCTTTTTCTTTCTTTTCAAGATTCCTTTTTGCTGTTTGAGGCTTTTTGGGGTTCCATATAAATTTTAGGATTGACCGTTCCATTTTTTTTTTTTTAAAAAAAAGACTGTTCACATTTTGATGAGGATTACCTGGAATCTATAGATTGCTTTGAGTAGATTGACAGTTTAACATTATTAAGTCTTTCAGTCAGTTAAGCAGGGCTATCCTTCCATTGATTTGTTATTGTTGTTCAGGGCCGTAGCATGAGTTCCACTGATAATGACCCTGTATAGGTTTTCCATGGAGTGACTGGTGGGTGGGAACCACCAACGTTGCAATTAGCAGGCCCTATCTTATAGCACCATACCAGGGCTCTTTATATTTAGATTGTCTTTGATTTCTTTTAGTAATGCTTTATAGTTTTCAGTGTACAAGTCATTCACCTTCTCTGTTCAATATATTCCTAAACATTTTATTCTTTTAGATGCTATTTTAAACGGAATTTTAAATGTTGCCTTAATTTCGTTTTTTTTATTTTGCTCATGGCTGATAAAAAGCTTAACTGACTCATGTGTTAATCTTGTACCCTGCCATTTTATTGAATTCATTTTTAACTCTAGTTGCTTTCTAATGTATAGGGGTATATCGGTATATATACATCTCTGACAAGGGATAGTTTAAGTTCTTTCTTCCTGACCGGAAACTTTTTATTCCTTTTTTTGGCTTGAACTTATAGTACAGTGTTGAATTGCAGTGGTGAGAGCACACATCTGTCTTATTCCTAATTATTTGGGGAAATCTCTCAGTCTTTTTCCTCTGAGTATGATGTTAGCTGTGAACATAGTCTTTCCTATTTTACTTGTAATTTAAGCACATTTTCTAGAACAGATTTTTATTGATATTTCAGTAGACTTTGAGTATGGGTTTGCCAGTGAATGTTCATTTTACTTCCTTTTATGAATAATATTAATTATTATGGACATATTTGAATGCTCATTATGTGCTTAAAATATGCCTTATGTGAGATGTGTTGACTCTACTGTTTGAGTCTTAGTTGAGCTTCTTGATGGAAACTTCCAAATGAACTTTCTGGGATTTACTGAAGATGATCAGTTAATCTTCTCCTACTCTTTTTTCTCCTGCCTACTTTTAAAAAATGTTTTATTGTGAATTATATGATAGTTTACATGGGTGAACCTTAGTCTTACATTCATTCCATCGTATATCATCTCATTCCTATGGTTCCAATCCCCTCCATGCATCATCAACGAACTAAAGGGTATATGCTAAAAACTCACCCCTTACACTCCCCCCCCCCCCCCCTAGTTTTTGGCCCACAGTCCCTTTCCCTCTCTGGGTCCAAAGTCCCCAGCCGCTTCATCACTCCACGTCGTCGTCTCTGTCTCTATCTCAGGTATCTCTAGTTACCTGTCTGTATTTCCTTTTATCAGCTCCGCCCAGACAGATTGAGTAGTACCTACTGGAGATTCTGCCTTCCTCCATGCTCCCTGGCATTAGGTTCCCTCTTGAAGGCTTGTCAGCCAGTCACTTCTTGCCTTTGTAGTCCCCCCCTCCCCATTTGAGTATCCAATGTCCCAGTTGCCCATCTCCATCCACTCTGTGTGTGGAGGGGGTGTAAATGCTTCTTGCTATAAGTATTTCTTCCTTCTTTTGAGTTGCTGCTCCATAGGTATAGGTCAAGTTCATCAGACTGTATCAGTTCATTCTTTTTTCTTTTTTTTTCCCCCTCTTCTTTCCTCTCCTGGTTGAGCTCCGATCATCCAGTCATCCGGTCCAGGTCACGTGGGTATCATCTGCAAGTGTGGGTGCTCCTGTGCATATGCCCTTGCTTCCCGTCAGCCAGTAGTTCCACTCTCCTCTCGAGTCCTCTGTAGCCACGCCACTGACTCTGGGCCCAAGAGTCCCCAGGTCTCCTCACACTGCTTGCCAACCAGGTCCCCAACTGGGTACACAGAAGTCCACTGAACATTGTAGGGCTTAGCTTGCCGCTTCATTGCTGCTTTTACCCCACTTCCCCCATCGGTGATGTGTGTGGTCACCAATCAGAGCGTGCATTTCTGTTGAGTCTTAGTCTTGGAAGGGCTGCCTACTCTTGATTTGGATTTCTGGTGTGATTCTGTGGGATAATGCACTGGTTAGTTTGAATCACAAGGTCAGTGGTTTAAACTCACCAGCTACTCGATTGAAACCCTATACAGGATTGTTTTGAGTCAGAACCAACTCCATGGCACTTAACAATAACAACTCTTGTTTTACATTTATCAATGATCAGGTGGCAGAGCTCATTCTCTTAGAACTCAATTCATGTGCAATAATCTGGGTATCAGGTTATTTATTTATTTATTTTTAATCTAGAATGTGTTTTAAAGATAGTTGATAGATATCCTGTTCACTTTCATTTAATTTTGTTGTTGTTAGGTACCATGGAGTAGGTACTGACTCATAGTGAACTCATGCACAACAGAATGAAACCCTGCCTGGTCCTGCACTAACCTCAGAAACACTGTTATGCTTGAGCCCATTGCTGCAGCCACTGTGCCAGTCCATCTTGTTGGAGTCTCTTCTTTTTTCACTGACCCTTCACTTTGCCAAACCAGTGACTGGTCCCTCCAGATAATATGTCCGAAGTATGAGAGACAAAGTATGGCCATTCTGGCATCTAAGAGTATTCAATTACTTTTAATTCCATTTTCCCACAAATTGTTTGAAGCCCTATCATAATGGACTCATACAATATTTGCCAACTTCTAATTGACTAATTTCACTCAGCATAATGTCCTCCAGGCTCATCCACGTAAAGAGGCCTTTCACAGATTCTTTGTTATTCTTTAATGCTGTATAGTATTCTGTTGTGTGTGTGTATCATAGTTTGTCCATTCATCTGTTGATACCACTTAGATTGTTTCCATCTCTTTGCTAATGTGACTAATGCTGTAGTGAACATGGGTGTGCATACATCTTTTTATGTCTTGATTCTTATATCTTTAGGCTATATATCCAGTAGTGGGATTGCTGGATCAAATGATGTTTCTCTTTCCAGCTTTTTAAGAACATGCCGATTCATTTTCTGCAGTGGTTGCACTGTTCTGCAGTCTAACCAGCAGTGTGTCAAATAGTTCCAGTCTCTCCACACCCTTGCCAGCAATTTTTTGTTTTCTGTCTTAATGAATTTTGTTATTATTGCTGGGATGAGAATGGCTAATGATTGCAAGCATTGTTAAAATGAGTTGGTTGGCCAGTTGGATCTCTTCTTTAGTGAGTTTAAAACTTTTTCCCCCCATATGATACCTTCACTTTTATGTTTAAAGAAATGTAGAAATTATTCCTTATAAGGAAAAAAAATCTAGTGTTCTATTTATAAGCATATGGCATTTAAGTGAAAAAGAAACTCATGCTGAAAATTCTGATCGCTAGCTAGCAAAATTGCCTTGCATTAAAAAATACATAGAAATAATACATGTGTACTCTAAAAAATAAATATACCTTAAACACAATGAAATCCAATTTAATTTCAAGCTTGATCTTGAGTGTCTGAGTGACTGCAATGTCGTTTACTTCAGCATAAAAGAATTAAGTATATATTCCAGCTGGAGTCAAGCTAGCATATTAACACAGCTTCCTTTGAATTTCTGTATCTGTGGGTTTCAGTGTAGGCAGAAGATTTGCCACAGAATAATAGGATAATACATAGTAGCTCTTAGAGAAAATAATTTCATTTCCTGGGTTTGCTTCTTCATATGTGCTTAATCAGTAAACTGTGTGACCTTTGAGTGTATGAAGTCACAACCTTTAAAATTCCAGATTGAAATTGTGTAAATATAGCAAAAATGTTTCTGTTTAACATGTTTGGGGATTTGAGTGTTTATAAACCTATATGCCCTTTTACATAGACAATTCCCAGTTTATTAAAATGAAATACATTTAAATAATGAACCAGCGTAAGGAAACACCTTGGTATAGTGGAGGTGGACTTCTCAATCCTACCTTTGTCCTTTAATCCTTTTATAAAGTTTGTATGTCAAATTAGAGTTGGATGGGATGGCCTCTGTGGTTCATTTAAGTCTGTATTCATTTTTTTCTTTCTTTCTTTCTTTCTTTCTTTCTTTCTTTCTTTCTTTCTTTCTTTCTTTCATTCAGCAAACATTTGTTGAGTATCTATCTATCTGCACTGGGGCAGAATTTTTGCTAGGACCTCTAGTGATAGCATGTTTTCAGAAGAGTTGAAAGGCTAATTGATGGGGAAGCAACAGAAGAAAGGGGAATCAAAATGCCTAAGGAGTCAAGTGAATCTGTAGTGGGTGGCAATCACTGTGCTGGTGGGGTACTGAGGAGTTACACCGATACATTTGGGGCCAGAATAGAGATGTCTAGGATAATTTCAAAGTTGAGAAGTTGTAAATGGCATTTTATATATCTCATGTATTGTGGACATATTATCAGGAGGGAGAAGGAAATCATGCTTGGTAAAGTAGAGAGTCAAAGAAAACAAGGAAGACCCTCAATGAGATGGATTGACACAGTGGCTGACACAATGGAGTCACATATAGTCACAATTGTGAGAAGGGTACAGGATCACGCAGTGTGTTGTTTTGTTGTACACAGAGTTGGCATGAGTCTCAACTGACTCAATGGCACTTAGCAGCAACAAGAGATGATAAAAGCCAGTTAAGGATAATTTCATAATTAACATGAATTTCTAAAGTTGACCAAGCACGAAGACTACAACTGTTTTTTGTTTTTTTGCTATCCATTGCCAGATGCCTAAGTTATTTTTGCCATTGGAACAAACTGATTATACTTAACATAGCTCTTACCTTTTATTTAGGCTATTCTGTTGTTAGTTACTTTGGACTTGGCTCCAACACTTGGTGACCCCATGGACAATAGAATGAAACGTTACCTGGTCCTGCTCCATCCACTAGATTGCTGATATGCTTGAGTCCATTGTTGCCTTTTAAACAACAGACTTCTCTTCCCGCATTATGTTGAACCGCCTTCTGTTGTGCTCTGTAGGGTTTTCATTAGCTAATTTGGAAGTAGCTCATGTAGCTCTGGGCCTTTTTGCCTAGTTTGTCTTTATCTGAACACTCAGCTGAAACCTGTCCATCAGTGATGACTGGGATGGTATTTGAAGTATCCATGGCATAGTTTCCAACATCACAGCAATATTTTGTAGCTAGCAGGTGAAATGTATATAACTTTGGAACCTTTTGCATATGGTAATCTCTAGTGATTATAGTAGGCTTCTGATAGAATGTATACATGTAATTTTAGGTCACTGGAGAAAAAAAGAAATGGGAATTCTTGAAGGCTTTTTAAAAATACTTCAATTTGTAGTAGCAATAACGTAATTGAAGCATTTTTTCAAGATCCTCATTGTTATTAAAAAGAAAAATAGAAGACACTTTGTACATCTATTGACATTTCCAGAAATTTAAAATAAGGTCAAGACATAAAAATGGTTTCTCCCTTTTCTAAGTTATTCTCTGTCTTTGTAGCCACAATTTCCATTAAAACCTGATTTAAAGCTCTTCCTTGAATAAGTCTTTCATCATTTAAAAAAACTCTTTATCATATTCTCTTGCATTTGGTGTACAGCATATCACCCACTGTGTATTTTTGTAGTGTGTTGATTTAAAATTAGAATATAAATATATATATTTGCCACCATTCAATATCATGTACAAAGATTTTCTGCCCTGATGACTCATAAACACACAGAAGGTGACTGTAGGCCGTCAATGATTTTAATGAATAAATGTGGTTATCTGTTTTTTTCATATAGCCTTGGTTTTGTATTGTACCTATTATTCATGGTCTTACTGTTTTAATTTGGCAGTTTGTCTACTGTAAGTTTTAGTTCCAGACATGTAACTAGGTAAAATTAATGGTGACTTCAGCCTTCAGGATTTATTACACTGATGCAAATCAAACATAGACCAAAGGAGAAGGAAGCAACTTTTCATGGATGAAGTGATGCATTCCTAACTTACGTTGTTAAGGCTTTTTTTTTTTTTTTTTTTTTTGTCTACATATGTGACTGGTTGCTCATTATCTGGCAGTGACCTCTACCTTGGCCCTTTCTCAACTGGTTTGATGACTGTTTGTGCAAATATTTTCTCAACCTTCAATTTGTCACAAGTAGCTAAGCTTTACCCCGTGAATAATAGATTTATTATTTTTCTAGCATTGGGAGAGTGACCAGGATACTAACTTGTTCCAGCTGTGTTTTCTTTTTTTTTTTTTTTCTTAGAAACTCTTTTTTTTTTTGAGGTAGAAAAAAAGAATGTATGGCCAATTAAAGTGGAAGTAGGATTGCAATTAGGTGTGTACTGGCCTGAATCTGAGGAAAATTAAACTGAAGATTAGACTGAAATGACCTGGAATACTTTGGACTTTTGGTGGTCCAGGTAAGTGCAGTGTGGCAAAGTCAGGACTACTGAGGCTTAGCGAGACAGAGGGACTTGTCAAATAGCCCTCGGACTTTATACTCTTCGAATTTATACACACTTTCTGACTCTAAAGCCTATTCCATTGTCGTATATAAAGACTAATGGGGCTCCTTCCGCCGCAGCCGCCATTTGAAGAGAAGCAGCCATGGCTGTGCGCTTCCCTATGGCCCTTGGCCTTAAACCAAGAACGTGAGCAAGCCGAGGCACAGCCGCCGCATTGGGCGCCTCACCAAGCACACCAAGTTCATGCAGGACGTGATCTGAGAGCTGTGTGGCTTTGCGCCTTATGAGCGCTGGGCCATGGAGCTGCTCAAGTCTCTAAGGACAAGCGAGCACTCAAGTTCATCAAGAAGAGGGTGGGACGCATATAGGAAGCGAGAGGAGCTCGACAACGTTCTGGCTGCCAGGAGGAAAGCGGCTGCCAAGGAGGACAGAGCAGATCCCTGTCCACTGTGCCCCCCTTAACCCCCAAATAAAAACCTTTACAGGAAAAAAAAAGACTAATGGGGAGAAAATAATTATTTCCTGGACAGATTTTTTTTTTTTTAAATTGCAAGTTGAAGCCATTTAAAACAGTGATGAAATTTCGGGTCCTAATTTTTTTGCCTTAGGTAAATGTTGCCCTTTTGATCTCTAGTGTTGTTGTTTCCCCCATATACCTCTCTACTGTTGGCTGATAACTGGGCCACAAGAGTGAGTTTTGTTCCAGAAGGAAAGGATGGCAGAGGGCTGTAGTCTCGGATTCCTTCAGTTTTTCTGACCAGTTTTTTTTATTTTTATAATTTTGAGTTTTGTTCTACTTTGTCTCCCACTCTGCCTCTGACCTCATAGTGTGATCCCTTTCAGAGCAGTTGGTAGTGGTGGCTGGGCACCATCTAGTTCTTAGGGTCTTTTAAATGAAAATTTGAAGCTCGCTCTTATAAATAATCACCATATAATTTTTTTTAAAGTGTGGTTTCATATTTTAGTTTGCTGTTTGCTAAGGTGTTTCCTAGATTTAAAAGGGTCAGATATGTTTATTTAATCTAAATATTCAGAACATTGTATGTTGAAAGAAATCTAATATTCGGATTCATGGGGTATAAAGAAAACATGATTCTAAGTAAAAAGATTAGATTGAATAAACTCCTAAACTTATGATTGGGGACAGTCATAAGGAACTTTGACCAACTGGAGTTAACTGTTTTAATGTAGTTGATAGGACCTTGAATGTTGGTCCTGGGAGTCAGAAATAAAGGGGAAAGAAAACCCAAAGGGAAGAACATGCTCAACATTTCTCAAGATGAGGGAACTGAAGAAAAAAAATTAAGGCTCGACTTTTGTTATTGAAGGATTCTCTGGCCAAATTATTTAATGATGCAGAAAGCATCCATAAAAGATGGAAGGAATACACAGCATCGCTGCACCAAAAGGTAATGATTGATGTTCAACTGTTTCAAGATGTAGCATATGACCAAGAGCCAATGATACTGAAGGAGGAAGTCCAGGGTGCATCAAAGGAATTGGCAAAGAACGAGAGACCAGGAATTGATGGAATAAAAATTGAAATCTTTCAAGAAAGTGAGGTGGTACTGGACCCACTCACTCATCTCTGCTAAGAAATTTGCAAGACAACTATCTGGCCAACTGATTGGAAGAGATCCATATTTGTGCCCACTCCAAAGAGAGGTAACCCAACAGAATGCGGAATTCATCGGACAATTTCTTTGATGTCCCATGTGAATAAAGTTTTACTAAAGTTAATACAGAAACAGCTGTAAGCATATATTGACAGAGAACTTTTAGAGGTTCAAGCCAGATTCAGAAGAGGCCATGGAACGAGGGATATCATTGCTGATGTCCTATAGATCTTGGCTGAAAGCAGAGAATACCAGAAAAGTGTTTACCTGTGTTTTATTGACTACGCAAAGGCTTTTGATTGTGTGGGTCATGACAAGCTGTGGACAACATTGAGAAGTATGATCATTCTGGAACACTTAATTGTTTTCCTGAGGAATCTGTACGTGGACCAAGAAGAAGCAGTTGTTCGAACAGAACATGGGAACACTGAATAGTTTAAAATTAAGAAAGGTATGAGACAGGGTTGTAGTCTTTCACCATACTTATTCAACTTGTGTGCTGAGCAGATATCCAAAAATCCTGGTTATATGAAGAAAAATGTGGTATCAGGAATGGAATAAGACTCATTAACAACCTGAGATAATGTAGATGATACAACCTTGCTTGCTGAAAATGAAGAGAACTTAAAATACTTACTGATGAGCATAGCCTTCAGTATGGATTACATCTCAGTGTAAACAAAGATCCTCACCACTGGGCCAATACACAGCATTCTTATCAATGGATAAAAGATTGAAGTTGTCAAGGACTTCATTCTTCTTGGATCAACCATCAACACTCATGGAAGCAGCACTCAAGAGATTAGACGACATATTGCATTGGGCAAATCTGCTGCACAAGACCTTTTAAAGTATTGACGAGCAAAGATGTCACTGTGAGGACTAATGTGCACCTAACCCAAGCCATGGTATTTTCAATAACCTCATATGGATGCGAAAGCTGGACAGTGAATAAGGAAGATCGTAGAAGAAGTGATACCTTTGCGTTATGGTGTTGGAGGAGAATATTGAAAGTGTCATGGACTGCAAGAAGAACAAACAAATCTTTGTTGGACAAAATACAGCAGAATGCTCTTTAGAAACCAGGAAGACCAAACTTTGTCTCTCATACTTCAGACATATTTTTAGGAGGGCTCAGTCACTGGAGAAGGATATCATGTTTGTTAAGGTGGAGGATCAGAGAAAGAGAGGAAGACCCCAGCGAGATGGATTGGCAAAGTGGCAGCATCATCAATGGGTTCAAGAGTGGCTACTATTGTGAGGTTGGCCCAGGACTAGGCAGTGTTTTGTTCTGTTGTTCATAGAGTCACTATGCTTTGATACCTACTTGATGGCACCTAACAAACAGCAACAAAGACCCAATACTGGCATTGTCAAGGAAAGGAGAGATTTTTAAAAATAAACGTTTTATTGAAATTGCCTTGCCTTGTTAGTTCCGACTCATAGTGACCGTGCACAGAGTTTCCGAGGATGTAAATCTTTACAGGAGCAGAATGCCTCATCTTTCTCCCATGGAACTGCTGGTAGTTTCGAACTGCTGACCTTGAGGTTGGCAGCCCAATGTGTAACCACTACGCTACCAGAGCTCCTTATAGAAATTACTGTGCAGGAAATGAAGATTAGAAGAATGTCTGAAAACAATTGAGATAATGTGGTATGTTGTGAGCCTAGAAGGGAGTTTAAGAATTAAGCATTTCCTTGAAGAGTAGATAGATGAGAGAGAAGGAAATTATAGATTTTGGGTGGTTGAGTTGCTGGTTGTAGAGGATGTGAGAATAAGAGGACAATTAATAAGTGTGGCACTGTAAGGTCGGCAGTTGACTGTGAACCACAAGGTTGGCAGTTCAAATCCATAAGCTGCTCCTTGGGAACTCTATACAGAGTCACTATGAGTCGGAACTGACTCAATGACAATTAACAACAACATGTTAAATGATGGTTTGTAACTTGAGTAGTGTGTTCGTGTGGGACAATGGTGAAAAATAGGTTGGGGACAAATTATGTCACTGTAGGATAAGTAAGGTCACAACCGCAAGGTCAGCAGTTCAAACCCACTAACTGCTCCTCAGAAATCATATACAGGGTACCTAAAAGTTGAAACCAACTACATGGCATTTAACAACAATACCACCTTAAATTAGGAAGATGAGTGTTAATTAATGGTATCCAAGTCATGGTAAATTATAGTACAGCGAAAATAAAAATGACGTCTTAGAGATATTAATTTGAAGGAATCTGGTCCACATTTTTCAAATTGTGTGTTTAGGATGTTGGACTATGGTAGTAGAAGTAAGATTTGACAGCGGAAGGACATGAGGTATTGAATAAACTGGGTGATTGAAGAATGAAGCTCAAATTGAGATTCTCAAACTTGCAGTGTGCATTAAGATTCCTTGAGTAGCTTGTTGAAAAATCCCAGGTGACACCCATAGAGGTTCTAATTTTGGAAAGGTGGGTAGAGGGTTGTTGTTGTTGTTAAATGCCGTTCAATCGATTACGACCCATAGTGACCTTGCATAGGGTTTCCGAGGCTGTAAATCATTATGGGAGCAGAAAGCCTCATCTTTCCCCTGCGGAATCGCTGGTAGTTTCCAACTGTTGACCTTGAAATTAGCAGCTGGATTGTAACCACTAAGCTACCAGAGCTCCTTGGGTAGAGGGTACTGATCTATCTGCATTTCAAAAGGCACTCTAGGCAACTCTGATGTCAGTAGTAAATGAAAGTTCCTAGCCAGAAATACAGGGTTAACCACAGATGGAGAAAATATAAACAAGAAGGTCCATTTTATGAGGTGAACTAGTGAGTCTGATTTTGCACAAGTTGAGCTTGTTAATTATATACTGATAGAAGGTTCTTCAAATGGTAAGAGATGTCCTGTAAAAATAGATACAAGGTGGCTTCAAAAAAGTTTCTGGAAAAGTTCCATCATCTTTGAAGCCATTTTTCCATGTACTTTTTGAGGCCCCCTCATATTCATGGTTTGCATCTGCTAGTCTTGGAAGTGCATGAAATATCCTGGAAGTGTGTTGGAAAAAGAGCACAAGTATGTCCATTAACTTCAGAAACACCAGAGCACCAATGGGTGTCTACAGTTAGGTCAACATGGCTTTTATTCTGGTCTCTCTTCTTAAAGAACATTGACATTTCTTGTTTTGTTTTCTTAAACCATAGAAAATGTATATAAATGTCTGTGGCACAGTCTGGCTGCTCTAAAGATGCCTAACATTATATTCAGTAACTTGAGTCATTTGAGCTACTCATCAGTGGCACATTAAAGTAACTCATAAACAAATGAAGCCGTGCTAATAATTATAGCAGTAGTCTGTGACACCAGTCAGTGACTTATTTGGCCCTACTACGTCCTGTCCTTTCCTTTCTACCTGTTTCAGTGTAGTCATCAATGACATCATCATTAGGTTTACAGTATCTAACATACTTCTAAATAAAATAATCTTTAGTTCACATTTTGCAGCCTCCCCAGAAAACTTTCTAGATTATTTTATATAGTGTCTCAAGACTCTCAAAAATTAATGATAATTCCTCTTAGTTTGTAAACAAATACTTATTGGCCTGTGCTGTTTATCACAGTCTGTATATATAAAAAACTCGAGTATCTACATCAAATAAGCAGTGACATTGTATTTCAATCCACCAATGACATTGTATTTCAATCCACCAATTGGTATGGATCACTGTGATAAAAGAAGTTTAGTCTAGTCCATTCACAGATGAAGAAAAGAACCCTACCAGCTTGAAGTCTTTCTCTTGGCTGTGCTACAGGTTTTATAAAATTGTTAAGCAAGTTAATTTACCTCTGGACAAGTTGGGTGTCTTTGAAACTGCACTATCTGAATGAAGAGGCCTAATGTAAAGTGACTCATTCAAAACATATTCAGAAATGCTAGACCCAAGTTGAATCCCCTGAAACCTAACCTAAATACAGAGTTTCCAGCATATGAACTGGTTGTATTTCAAAAAAGTTTATGTGTAAGGCAGCTGTTTGGAACTTGGAACATATTTTTCCCCTCACTGAAATGCTATAAAAAAGTTGGCTCTATTCCCAGACTAGCATACAAGTCATTTTAACCCAAAAGGTACCTTACGTATTAACTGTAAACTGTACAATCTCAATTTTTTAAAAAAAAAGTTGATATTTTTTGTTTCTGTGGGAAAACATGTTTCAAATTCATTAGAAAGAAGTAGGTTATCTTTGCTTAGTTGGGTTAGGATCTTCTCAGGAAAAGTCACTGATAGAGCTGGGTAATTTATCAGCTATTCATTTACAAATAGACCTGCCTCCCTTTTCATTCCTTCCCCTTTAGAAAAGTCACTTTTTTTAGGTTTTTATTCCTCAAGTGGTTACTGTTTTAGAAATATGGCCCTACTTTCTCACTCTTCCTTTTTATTTACTTCCTTTCCTTTGTTCTCTTCTAATGAGGGTTATTGGTTAGTGCATGTTCATACATGAAAGATTCTGTGAAACAGATTTGACTATAAAATGGCTAGTGTTCCTGTATTTAATAACTAGCATTAATTTCTAGGGCTAATTTATTTCTCAGTGAAGATGAGTGAGTGCTTATGATGTAAAGCTTGTTAGAAATTATCTGTTATCTGGCAAGGATAGTCATGGTTGGTGTTGCATGGGACAAAAAATTAAAATAGCTACTGAATGAGCACAGAGATAAAATATGAAATATTATAGTATTGTCTGTTGTAGTTTAATGCTTTCAAATTTGGTGAGCCATTTATACTATATTATCTCTGTTGCAATTAACATGATTTATTTATTTATTTTTAAACTTTTATTGTGAATTGTGTGAAGAATTATGGATAAGACTATCACTTTTATCCTCACAAATCATATACTTTGTTTTCTCTCAGTGATTACAATCTCTTCTATGCAATAACATTTCCCCACTTCCTCCCTGTGGTTATCCATGTTCAAATATTCGCTTCTAAACTCTTATATATTTATGGGATTTGTGTATACATATATATATCCCACTTTTTCTCCCATACCCATTCAGCCTTTGTCTCTGTCCATGTATATACACATAGAACACTATTGTTCCAAAGTTGTGTATATATCACAATTTACCTCTGTCTCCTTTAGCCCTTCCATACCTCCCTGTGTCTTCATCTGTTTTCATCATTCTTCTGTCAACCTCCCTCTTGTATATAGCTTTTCCTTCACCCAAGTTAGTATGTATGTGTCTGCCCTCTATTTCTGATGTTGGAGGAGAATATTGAAGGTGCCATGGGCTGCCAAAAGAACCAATAGATCTGTTTTGGAAGAAATGCAGCAGCCAGAGTGCTCCTTGGAGGCCAAGATAGCCAAACTTTGTCTCTCATACTTCGGACATATTGTCAGGAGGGACCAGTCACTGGAAAAGGATATCATGTTTGGTAAGGTGGAGGGTCAGAGAAAAAGAGGAAGATCCTGAATGAGATGGATTGGCCAAGTGACAGCATCGATGGACTCAAGCGTGGTAACAGTAGTGAGGTTGGCCCAGGATCGGGCAGTGTTTTGTTCTGCTGGGTATAAGGTTGCTATGGGTCGGTACCGACTCTATGGCACCTAACAACAGCAACAACCCTCTAGCCAGTGAATTACTCTCCCTTCAGTCCCACCCCTGGTAAACATTCAAGAATGTTTCTTTTGGAATGAAAACCTTTTCTTGAGTTTTTACAATGGTGGTCTTATACAATATTTGCCCTTTTGTGATTGATTTATTTCTCTCAGTATAATGTCCTCCAGGTGTTTCACAGATTCATTATTTTCTTCAGTGTTGCATGGCATTCCATTGTATGTTTGTACCAAAGTTTGTTTATCCACTCATCCATTCATGAGCATTTAGACTGTCTGCATCTTTTTTCAGTTGTGAATAGTGCTGTGATGAACATTGGTGTGCGTATATATCATCAGTGCACTGTATGTATCTGTTCGTGTCTTGGCTCTTATTTTTTGTGGCTATATGAAAAGTAGGGGGATTGCTGGGTCATAAGGTATTTCTATTTCCAACTTTCTGAGGAAGCGCCTCACCATTTTTCACAGTGGTTGAACCATTTTGTAGTCCCCACCAGCAGTGTAGGAGGATTTCAGTATTTCCACACTCTGCCAGCATTTGTTGTCTTCTTTATTTTGAACTTTGCTATTAATGCTGGTATAAGATGACATTTCATTGTTGTTTGTTGGCTGCCTGAATATTTTCTTTGGTGAAGCGTCTATTAATTTTTAAATTGGGTTGTTTGCCTTTTTCTTGTGGCAGTGTCGTTTCCATATATTTTAGAAGTGAGTCTCTTGTCTGACATGTCATTGCAAAATATTTTTTTCTCAGTCTGTTGGCTCCCTTTTTACTATTTTTTTGGCAAAATCTTTTGATGCACGTGTCTAATTTTTAGAAGATCTGTCATCTATTTTGTCTTCTGCTGTTTGTGTGTTTTTAGTAGTGTTTGATAGTATATTTATGCCTTGCATTTGAGTCCCTAAGTTTGTCTTATTTATTTATTTATTTTTATTAATGGTATTTATAGTTGCAGGTATTACATTTAGGTCTTTATTCCGTGTTGAGTTTGTTTTAGTATCCGGTGTGAGATGTGGCTCTTGGTTCTTTCTTCTGCAAATGGATTTCCAGTTTTGCCAGTACCATTTGATGACGAGACTATCTCTTCCCCATATATTGTGTTTTGGCCCTTTGTTAAACATCAACTGACTGTGGATGGATTTACTTTTTGGGTGTTCAGTTCTTTTCCATTGATCTATGCATCTCCCCTTGGACTAGTACCAGGCTGTTTTGACCACTGTGGTTGTGATCAGGGAGTGAGAGTCCTCGAACTATGTTCTTTTTCTTAAGCAGTGCTTTCTTGAGGTGTCTTTCCTTGCCATATAAAATTAATGATCATTTTTACATCTCTTTAAAGAATGACATGGGAATATAAATTGGGATTTTGTTATATCTAAAGTTTACTTTGCATAGTGTTGACATTTTTACAATGTAGACTCTTCCTGTCCATGAACATGGTTTGTATACTCTTCCATTTTTGTAACTTTCTTTTATACATATAATTTTTTGTATTAATGTTTTGTAGCATTCTTTGTGTAGGTCTTTTGTTTCTCTGGTTAGATTTATTCCTAAAGTATTTCATCTTTAAGGTGGCTATTGTAAATGGTATTGCTTTCCTAATCTCCTTTTCAGAGCTGTCTTTATTAGTGTATAAGAATCCAACTGATTTTTTTGTACATTAATCTTGTACCTTGCCACTTTGCTGAATCTTTCAATACATTCCAATACTTCTTTTGATGAAATGGTTTTATTTATTTCAATACATTTCAATACATTCCAATACTTCTTTTGATAAAACGGTTTTATTTATTTAGAATTTTCAAGTCATTTACAAATAGAGTTTTACTTCATCTTATGCCAATTTGTTGTTGTTCGGTGCCTTTGACTCCATACCAACTCCTAGCGACCTTATGCAGAACAGAAGGAAACTTGCCCCGCGCTGCACCAACCTCACAATCGTTGCTACACTTGAGCTCATTGCTGCCACCACTGTACCATTCCATCTTGTTGAGGATTTTCCTCTTTTTTGCTGACTCTTTCCTTTACCAAGCATGATGTCCCTCTCTGGGAACTTGTCTCTCCTGATAGTATGTACGAAGTACAAGAGAGGAAGTCTGGCCATCCTGGCTTTTAAGGAGCATTCTGGCTATATCTCCTCCAACAGAGTTTTTCGTTCTTTTGGCAATCCATGGCACTTTTAATATTTTCCTTCAACACCATAACTTAAATGCATCAATTCTTCTACAATTATTCATTGTTTAATTTTTCACATGCATATGAGGTTATTGAAAATACCATGGCTTGGGTCAGGCACACGTTAGTGCTCACAAGGTATCATGATCCATACAATAGAAAGCCTTTGCATAGTCAATAAAGCACAGGTAAACATTTTTCTGGTGTTCTCTGCTTTCAGAAAAGATCCTTCTGACATCAGCAATGATATCCCTCATTCCACATTTTCTTCTGAATCCAGCTTGAACCTGTGGAAGTTCCGTGTCAATGTACTGCTGCGGTCTTTGAAAAAGTATTTTTAGCAAAATTTCACCTGCATGTGATATTAATGATATGTCTTATGATTTCCATATTCTGTTGGGTCACCTGTCTTTAGAATGTACACAAATATAGATCTCTTCCAATCACTTGGCCAGGTAGCTGTCTTCCAAAATTTCTTGGTCTAGATGAGTTGAGTGCCTCCAGTACCACATCAGTTTGTTGAAAGATTTCAATTTGTATTCCATCAGTTCCTGGAGCTTTGTTCTTGGCCAATGCCTTCAGTGTAGCTTGGACTTCTTACTTCAGTATCATTGGCTCTTGATCATATGATCAAGAAATGGTTGACTATTAACCTTTTTTGGTACAATGACCCTGTGTATTCCTTCCATTTTCTTCTTCTTTTCCCCAGCTCTTTAAAATGGTTTTATTTAGCACAAATAAAACTAAAAAACTGACTATGTATTGATATACTTCACTGCACATCCTGGCATTGGGATTGGTGACTCTGATGACCAGCTGGGCTGCTCTTTCCATGATGACTTTGCGGTTCTTGGAGGAAACGTAAGCCATCTCTGTACAGTAAGTTCTGTTGCACATCAGCAGCACCTCCACCTCTTTGACGTTGTGGACCAGGAACTTGCGGAAACCACTGGACAGCATGAGTTTTGTTTTCTTTTTGCTCCCATAACCAATGTTGGGCATTAAGACCTGGTTCTTAAAACTCCGCAAACTGTTGTCAATGCCTGTGGGCTTGCGTGCCAGTTACACGTAATTTTGACATAATGATTTGATTGATGTTGGATGGAGTTCTTGGTCCTCTTTTTGATGACCTTGTGATTCACCAGGGGTCTGAAGGCAGCCATGATGCCGGTTGAGATGGCTGGCTCCTCCCTAGGCATTGAGCAAGAAGAGAGAGGGGAAGGTTTTTCCGTCTCTTTTGTTGCTTTCTGCATTGTTCAATATTTTGCCCATTGTTGTTGTGAAGTGCCTTCAAGTCATTTCTGACCCATAATGACCCTGTATAGGATATCTGAGGAGTGGTTGGTGAGTGTGAACCACCTACCATAGATGCCTTTAATTTTTCTTTCTTGCATATACCTAAGACTTTCAAGATATTATTGAATAGGAGTGGTGATAAAGGGCATTCTTGTCAGGTTCCTGTTAAAAAAGGGAATGCTTTCTCTTTTACTCTTAATTGATGGTAATACTGACTGTTGAATATATATATATGCTATTAATTATGTTGAACAATTTCCCTTCAATTCTTATTTTGCTTTTTTTTTTTTTTAATGAGGAATGGATTTTGAATTTTGTCAAGTGTCTCTTTTGCATCAGTTCATATGATCATGTGTTTTTTTCCCCCTTTGTATTATCTATACTGTGGAATAGTATATATATTTTTTTCTAATAATAAACTATTACATCCCTGGAATGAATCCCTCTTGGTTGTGATGTATTATTCTTTTGATATGTTGTTGAATTCCATTGGCTAGTATTTTGTTGAGAATTTTTGCATCTATGTTCATGAGGGATATTGGTCTATAGTTTTGCTTGCTTCATGAAATGCATTTGGAAGTTTTCTATCCTATTCTGCTGTTATCCTTTTTATTTCCATTGGTTCTGTTGTGATGTCACCCATATCATTTGTATGCATATTAATTACGTCTTTTCCTTTTTTTGGTTAGGTTGCCAATAGTTTGTCAATTTTATTAATCCTTTCAAAGAAGCAATTTATTATCTTGCTGATTCTGTTTATTTTTTCTATTTTAATTCATTTATTTCTTCTCTAATCTATTATTTCTTGTCTTCTGGTGACTGTTGGCTTACTTTTTTTTTTTCTTCTTCTTTCTAATTGCTGGATATGTGTTAAAGTGTTGACTTTGGTTCTTATACATTAAAGTGTTTATTTTGGGTCTTTCTTCTTTTTGGATGTGCACACTTTTTATTGCTATGATATTTATTGCTACAAAAGCCCTGCTTTTGCTTCAAGAAATTTTAAATTTTAGGTTTTTATTTGTTATGTTACCTAGTACTTTTTATCCGGGTAGTGTCATTTCCATGTATCTGGTTTTATTTTCTTGATCTTCCTATTGTTCATTTCTAATTTCATACCATTGTGATGTGAAAAGATGTTTTGTAGTATTTCAGTTATTTTTAAATTAATGATGCTTGCTTTGTGGTCTAATTCTATTGCAAGAATGTTCCATGTGTTCTGGAAAATAATGTGTATTGTGCTGATTTGGGGTTGAGTGTTCTGTATAAATCTATGATACCAAGTTGGTTGATTGTGTTGTTTAGTTCTTTTGTGTCTTTGTTGAGTTTCTTTCTAGTTGTTCTGTCCTTTGTTCAAAGTGATATATTAAAATCTCTTACTATTATTGTAGAACTGACTATTTCTTTTTCAATTCTATTAGAGCTTTATTTATTTATTTTTGAGGGAGCATAGACGTTATGGTTACGTCCTCTTGTTCAGTTGACCCTTTAATCATGAGATAATGCCCTTCTTTTTGTCTTCTACTGGTTTTGCCTTAAAGTTTTGTTTTTTATCAAAAATTAATATTGCCACTCCTGTACATTTTTGATTGCCATGAGCTTGATATATTTTTTCCATCCTTTGATTGTGTGTAAGGTGTGCCTCTTATAAGCAGCATATTGAAGGACCCTGTTTTCTTATTCTCCTGCTACTCTCTATGCCTTTACTGATGCATTTAAATTATTGACATTTAGTGTATTTGTCAATAGGTATGAACTGACTGCAACCATTTTGCTGTGGGTTTTTTTACGGTGCTGCTGTTTTCTTTATTTAACATAGTTTTATGTGCTGATTTCGTTTTGTTTGTGAGGTTTTTTTTGTCAATTTCTTCACTGATGTTTTAATATTTACAAAATCCTCATGGCTTTCTTTTTTCTTGATTTGATGTGAAGCTGTATTAATTTTCTTTTGGTTATCCTTCAATTTATTAATCTATTCCCCCTTGTAAAACAGTCTGCTTCATCTTGAAATCAACTTGATTTCCTTGCCATTTAAAAGTTCTGTAACTATACTTTTTTTTTTTGCTTTGTCAATGTCTTAATTATAAATTGTTATCTCTGATTGCTTATTTTCAGTATTGTAGGTTTGTTTTACTTTGGATATGACGGTTATACTTGCTTCATAAAATATATTAGTAAGTTTTTCATCCTTCTCTATATTCTGGAATAATTTGAGTAGAATTGGTAACATCTCTTCCTTGAACGTTTGGTAGAACTCACCAGTGAAGCCATCTGGGCCTGGACTTCTTTTGGTTGGCAGTTTTTTGATGACCTGGTCAATTTCTTCTTTTGTTATGGGTCTGTTCAGGTTTTCTACTTCACTCTGTGTAAGTTTAGGTTGTTGTGGTTGTTACGTGCTGTAGAGTCGATTCAGACCCATAGCAACCCTGTACAGGGTTCCCAAGGCTGTAAATCTTTACGGGAGCAGACTGCCTCATCTTTCTCCTGCAGAACTGCTGTAGGTTGTGTTTTTCTTAAAATGTATCCATCTCTTCTAAGTTTTCAAATTTGTTGGAGTACAACGCTTCATAGTATTCTGTTATTATCCTCTTGATTTCCTTTGGGTCTGCTGTGACACTGCCCATGTGGTTTCTAATGTGTGTTATTTGTGTCTTCTCCCTCTTTTCTTTTGTTAGGTTTGCCAATTGTTTGCCAATTTTGTTAATCCTTTCAAAGAACCAACTTCTTGTCCTGTTGATTCTTTCTATAGTTTTCCTGTTTTTTGTCTAATTTATTTCTGCTCTAATCTTTATTATTTATTTTCTTTTGGTGGCTGTAGTTTCCCTCTGTTGGTCTGTTTCTAATTTTTGTAGATGCTGTTTTAGTGTGTTAATTTTGGTTCTTTCTTCTTTTTGGCGTGCATATATTGCAATAAATGGTCCTCTCAGCACCGCTTTTGCCGTGTCCGAAAGATTTTGGGATATTGTGTTTTCATTCTCGTTTGTTTCTATGATCCTTGTGAGTTCACATTTAATTTCTTCTATTTACTACCCAGTCACTTTTCAGCAGGCTGTTATTCAGTTTCTATGTATTTGACTTTATTTCCTTGGTATTCCTATTGTTGATTTCTAATTTGATAGCATAGCATTGTGGTCTTAGAAGGTGCTTTGTAGTATTCTGATATTTGTAAATTTATGGAGGTTTGTTTTGTGGCCTAAGCCATGGTCTGTTCTAGAAAATGTTCCATGTGCACTGGAAAAAAATGCGTATTGTGCTGTTGTTGGGTTGAATGCTCCGTACACATCTGTGAGGTCTAGTTGGCTGATTGTGTTGTTTAGTTCTTCTGTGTCTTTGTCAAGTTTCTTTCTTATTGTTCTATCCATTTGTGAAAGCAGTGCATTAAAATCGCCCACTATTATTGTAGATTCATCTATTTCTTTCCTCAAATCTATTAGAGTTTGCTTTACATATTTTGGTACTCTTTCTTTGGGAGCATAGATATTTATTATGGCTATGTCATCTTGTACAATTGTCCCTTTAATCGTGAGATAATGTACATCTTTATCTGTTATTCTGGTTTTTAATGTTTTCATATTCTTTTTGGATTCTCATTCTCTTGGTATGCTGTGAAGTGTTAATTTTCCTTGAGGTTGCCTTTTGGTCCATTTAATTCTCTGTCCATTTAGTGCCGTCTATTTTATCCTATAGTCTACCTGACCATCTCATTGTCTGGATCTCTGTTCCTATGTGTTCACCTCCTTTTGCTTTGTACTTATTTGGTCATAGACTGCCCTCCCAGAGTCTCTCAGTTTGTTCTTATAGTTTTGTTTTGTTAACATTTCTTCTTTCTGTTGACTTAATTCAGGGAGGTGCTGCCACATGTGTCGATCTCTGGTTGTTGTCTGTTCTTGTTGGTTCTCAGTCCACAGAACTCCCTTTAGGATGTTTTGTAGTACATGGTTGGCTTTGGCAAAATCCCTTAGCTTCTGTTTATCCTGGAATGTTTTGATTACACCGTCATATTTGATTGATAGCTTTGCTGGATAAAGGATTCTTGGTTGGCAATTTTTTACTTGCAGGGTTTTGTATATGTCTCCCCATTGCCTCTTGCTTGCATGGTTCCTGCTGAGAAGTCTGAGCTTAGTCTGACTTGCTTGCCTTTGTATGTGACCCCTCTGTTTTCTCTTGCTGCTTTCAGGAGTGTCTCCTTGTCTTTGAGTTTGGAGAGCTTGACTATGATATGTCTTGGTGATTTTCTTTTGGGGTCCACCCTTCCTGGACTTCATTGGGCTTTTTGGATGTCTATCTTTTTGCCTTTGAGGATGTTAGAGAAATTTTCTTTCAGTAGTTCTTTGACTATTTCCTCTGAGGACTTGTGTGACTCATTTTGTTCTGGAATGCCAATAATTCTTAGGTTATTCCTCTTCATGTTGTCCAACATGAATCTTAGAACTTCCTCTGAATTTTTTACCCTTTTTTGGGTTTGTTCTTCTATCTTCATGGTATTGAGAGACTTGTCTTCCATTTCACTGCTTCTTCCTTCCATCTCATCTATTCTACTCCTCTGCCCTTTCAGGGAGTTTTCTATTTCTGCCATTTTGTTGTTGATTGTTTAGACCTGTTTCTGTAGGTTTTGGATTGTTACCAATGCTGCATCTATCTTGTTTGATTGTTCCTGTAGCACTTTCCTAACCTCTTCCTTATTTCTCTCAACTCCATTGTAAAGTGTTTTGAGACATTTTATAACCATTTTTCTGAATTCTTTCTCAGAGATTTCCAAGGCCTGCCCTCCTTCCAGCATGGAGAGAAGGTCTACTTCTGGTTCATTTATCTCAGATATTTTGTCTTTTTTTCTGGACATGTGCCGATATGGTCATCTGCTTTTGCTTCTTGGACATGTTTAATATTTATCTGTGGCCCTAATAATTAATTAAGTATGTGTTTTGGTAATTTTTTATGTTTTCTGGTTATCTCCAGGAAGATGTGATAAAGATGTGGTCTTCCCTTTTCACTCTCATTATTGCTTAAATCAGAGTAACTTTTATGGGCCTCATTTGGGCCTGGGCCTCGGGCGAGTGGGTTGAGCCTAGGGTGGGCGGTTTGGGCCTCTGGGGGCCTGGGCGTCAGTGACCTGGCTGCAGGAGGATTGGTCCTCGGGCGGGTGGTTTGGTCCTCGGGCAGGCGGTTTGGGCCTCAGCGGGCGGGTTGGGCAGATTGGGCCTCGGGGGGCCTGTGCCTCGGGGACCGGGCTGAGGGTGGGTTGGGTCTCAGGGGCACTGGGCCTTGGCGACCGGGCTACGTGCTAGGTTGGGCCTCAGGGGCCCTGGACCTCTGTGACCTGGCTACGCGGTGGGTTGGGCCTTGGGGGCCCTGGACCTCGTTGGCAACCGGGCCTTGGTTGGGCCTGGGCCATTGTGACCAGTCTGTGGGCAGGTTGGGCCTCAGGGCAGGCCTTGGCCTCAGTGGGAGTGTCTGGGCCTTGGGAGGGTCTTGGCCTCAGTGGGCAGGCCTGTGCCTTGGGTGTTCTTGAGCCTTGGCGGCTTGGCAGAGGGCTGGTCTAGGCCGGGGCAGTCGAAGGCTGGGGGTAATGGCTGCAGGGAGGTAGTGTCTGTATTTGATGACATAAAAAATGCCTCTCTCAGTCTCTCTGTACCGTGGGTACCCTGAATTTTCTGATATCTGCGCCAATATCCCTCTCTATTTGTTCGGCTTTTTAGTTTATGCTTCCTTTTCTCTGGAAATGCAACCTTCTAAGTGGGGTTGCTCTAGCCCTGCATTCCAAGGTCTGCAGGGGGCAGAGGCACTCACCGGCACAGGCGCGGAAGCAGGAGCCGTGTGCAGGCAGGCAAAAGCTCAAAAATGCCTATAATTCCTCAGCAATTTGATCTTTTAAAAAAAACGAGTTCAGAATGTTGAAATATAAGATCTTATGTTTGTTCAAAGGCTGTCTGTCTACTAGACAGAGGTTTCTTATGTGCGATTCCGCCCCTTTTCCCCGGAGCCCTACCTGAGCTGCCTACTCCGGGAAGCGCCGGTCCCCTTCCAGCTGTTATGCTGGTTTTTGCCTTGAAGTTTATTTTATCAGACATTAGTACTGTCACTCCTGTTCGTTTTTTATTGCAGTTAGCTTGGTATACTTTTTTCCATCCTTTGACTGTTAATTGGTTTTTGTTTCTGTGTGTAAGATGTGTTTCTTTTAGATAGCATATTGAGGATTTTGTTTTCTTATCCATTCTGCCACCCTCCGTCTCTTAACTGGTGCATTTAAACCATTTACATTCAGTGTAATTATTGATAGGTATGGATTAATTGCTGCCATATTGGGTGTTTTTTGTGTGGTGTTTCTGCCTTTTTTGTTCTGTGTGTCTTCCTGCACTGAGTTCTTGCTTTTTGTGTTCTTTCTTGTGAGTTTCCTCATAGTTTCAATGTTTCCATGTTCTTCTTGGATTTACATTTTCGTGGTATGTTGTGAAGTGTTTATTTTCTTCGAGGTTACCTTTATAGTCCATTAACTTTTCCCTCTACTTAGCACAGTCTATTTTATCCTGTAATCTACCTGACCTTCTCACCACCTGAATCTCTGTTCCTACATGTTTACTTTCTTTCACATTGTAATTGTTTTGATCATAGACTGACCTCCCAGATTTTTTTTTTTTTCTTTTCTTTTCCCAGAGTTTTTTCTTATTGTTTCATTCTGTTCTCAAGCTTTTCCATCTGTTGATTTAGTTCTGGGAGGTTCTGGCACGTATGTCAATCTCTGGTTATTGTCTGTTCTTGTTGGTTCTCTGTCCACAGATCTCCTTTTAGGATGTTTTGTAGTACATGGTTGGCTTTGTCAAAATCCCTTAGCTTCTGTTTATCCTGTAATCTTTTGATTACACCGTCATATTTGATTGATAGCTTTGCTGGATAAAGGATTCTTGGTTGACAGATTTTTGTCTTTCAGGGTGTTATATATGTCTCCCCATTGCCTTCTTGCTTGCATGGTTTCTGCTGATAGATTGAGCTTAATCTGACTTGCTTGCCTTTGTATGTAACACTTCCCTTTTCCCTAGTTGCTTTCAGGATTCTCTCCTTATCTTTGATTCTCAGAGTTGAATTATATGTCTCAGTGATTTTCTTTTGGGGTTTATCCTTCCTGGGGTTCATTGAGCTTCTTGAATGTTAATTTTTTCACTTTACAGGATGTTAGAAAAATTTTCTCCCAGAAGCTTCTCAACTATCTCTTCTGTGGACTTGTGTGATTCTTCTGTTCCTCAATGCCGATAATTCTTAAGTTATTCCTCTTCGTGTTGTCCATCATGAATCTTAGACCTTCTTTGGATTTTTTAAATCCTTTTTTTCTGTTTGTTCTTCTGTCTTAGTGGTATTGAGAGATTTGCCCTCCAGTTCACTAGTTCTGCCTTCCATCTCTTCTACTCCTTTGCCCTTTCAGTGTTTGTCTATTTCTGATATTCTATTATTGATTGTTTGAAACTTTCTGTAGGTTTTGAATTGTTTCCAATGCTTTATCTATCCTCATTTTTTTGTTTCTATAAAGTTTTCCTGACTTCTTCCTTATTTTCCTCAACTACATTGTAAAGTGTTTTGAAACATTTTATAATAATTTTCCTGAATTCCTTCTCAGACATTTCTAAGGCTTGCCTTCCTTCTAGAATGGAGCCCAGGTCTACCTCTAGGTCATTTGTCTCAGACATTTTATCTTGTTTCTGGAGCTATTCTGATAATGGTCATCTGTTTTTGCTTTTTGGACATGTTTTTTCTTTATCTGTGCCCTTAATACTTAATTGTGTGTATGTGTTGGTCTTTTTTATGCTTTCTGATTGCCTCCAGGTAGATGTGATCAGGAGGTACACTTCCCTTTTCACTCTTCTTATTGCTTAACTCAGAGTACCTTTTGCAGTTGTTGTCTGCTCCCTGGTGTATGGCAGTTCTTATTGCTTCTGGCTTGGATTGTGGAGCTTCATAGCATGTGATTGTATCATAACTATATAGCAGCAATTGCTGTCTCTTCTTGGGTAGTATAGGATGAGAAAGATCCCCCTTGAGATAAAAGGGGGAACAAAACCAAAACACAATAGAACTAAAGAAAAAACAAAAAGCAAAAGAAAATCAGCAACAGCATAAAAGTAAGGGAAAAAGAAAAGAAAAGAAAAAACACACAAAACCCAAAAAACTCCAATAAACAAAACAAAAAAACAGATTGGACATGGTAGCCTATAATCATAGGAGAACGAGAGGAGATAGAGAAAAAAGAAAAAAAAAAAAAAATCTGTAGCCTAACATGTGTATGACGTTAAGTCTTCTTTCAGCTTCTTGCCTTCAAGGCCGTCTGATAAATTTCAAGATGCCACTGTTCATTGTTATGCTGTACCTCAGGATTTTTATTTTCAGCCTGTTTTTATTTATTTAATTTATTTTTTTAACTCTCTCCCTCTCCTCACCCTGTTTGTGGCCTTTTCCCTATTAATAAACAGTTCAGGTCTGGCTGTGGCCTTTTTAAGCTGCTTGTAGCCTAGTGGTTATGAATCGGGCCACCAAGCCCAAGGCTGGCAGTTTGAAACTACCAACTGCTCCACAGGAGAAAGACAGCCTCAGAAATCCCATGCAGGGTCACTATGAGCCCAGAACTGTCTCCCAGGCACTCAAGCAGCAATAAAGGCGAATGCCTTTAAATGCTGAGAGGATTTTTGCACATGCAGATTGGAAGAACC
Organism: Chrysochloris asiatica; assembly: GCF_000296735.1. NCBI lineage: Eukaryota > Metazoa > Chordata > Mammalia > Afrosoricida > Chrysochloridae > Chrysochloris > Chrysochloris asiatica. Next base: position 12,576,800 of record NW_006408528.1, on the reverse strand, counting down.
CTCCAGTGGTGGGGGTGGAAAGGTATCCACTCACTTAGGCACCCCCTCTAGTCATAAGAATGGTGGTGCACAGACAGCCAAAGAACAGATAGGAAAAAAAAAAAATCAGAACAAAGCAAAACCAAAGAGTTAGTATTGTCACCTTTGCTTGGAGGTTCCCATGGTTGTTAATTCCCAACATGTCTGCTTGTTCCCTCACCTGGTCCTGTTGTTTGGTGTCACCTAAGTTGTTGGCTCCTGCCCCTAAAGTACGGTTTTCTTACTTCCGCTACAATTTCCACTATCTGTATGCCTTCAGACTTTTAAAAAATCAAGCAGTGTTTTGTTCTGCTGTGCATAAGGTCGCTATGAGTCGGTGCCAACTCAATGGCACCTAACAACAATAACACCTATGTGGTTCAGAGTTTTGGAGCTCTGCCCTGAACCCGCTTCATTTGGTATTATGTTGTATTGCTGACAGAAACTTCACTGCACCTCTACCCTATCTGCCATCAGTCCCCACCCTTGCGTGTTTTATTTTTAATCCATATTTTGTTTTAGTTGGCCATTGTTGGTGAATATACTTCAATGAAAGGGGCTCTGTATAAGAACAATTAAGGCTGTTTACGGTCAACCTTAAGGGATGCCTTACATTGGTGCAGTTAGCATTGTTTTGAATGGACTTGAAGACTTGGCACCTCTCATTCATTCAACTAATGTTTATTTAGCTTCTACTGTGTTCCAGACTCAGTTCTAGGTGCTGCAGATATTACAGTGACAAAGGCAGTCATGAGCCCTTCCCAAATATAGCCTATGTTGTTATAGCAGGGTGAGAAAATAAACAATAATTAAGTAAATATGTGGCACTGTAAGATAATCACTGAACTGCTCATCACAGGTTGATGGTTCAAATCCACCAGCTGCTACTCCTTAGAAACCCTATACAGGTTCACTATGAGTGGAACCAACTCAATAGCCCTTATCAACAAGTGAAAAACTGTTTACTACAGTTCCAGATTAATTTAATGAGTCAGAACTCTGCAAGTAAGGGTTGTTGTTGTGGTTGTGAAGTGATGTCGAGTCACGTCGGACCCATAATGACCCTGTGTAGGATTTTCAAGGAGAGACTGGTGAGTTCAAACTGCTAACCTTACGGTTCTGAGCGACTTTGCAGTCAGGTGTGTTAACCCACAGCGCCACACCAAATAAGGGTTGTTGTTGTTAAGTGCCATGGAGTTGGTTCCGACTCATAGCCACCCTGTGCAGGGTTTCCAAGGCTGGAAATCTTTATGGGAGCAGAAAGCCTCATATTTCTCCTGCGGAACAGCTGGTAGTGTTGAACTGCTAAACTTGCAGTTCACAGCCTGATTTATAACCACTTAGAGAGGTGGAAACTCCACCTTCAGAAGTATATAGACCTAGACAGAAGATATGTTGAGAAACAATAGCTTCACATTTTGCTATTTTTGTTTAATAACAGTTTTTATGATTTTGTAGCAATACATTTTGATTTACCCTTGTAAAGATACAGTGTTTCACCTTTTTCACATTTTTGGGACTTGCAGTCCAATTTATTTTTCAGTACCATTTGATTTATAGATTTTGAGTTGTTTTTGTGTTTAAAACAATAATTTTTAATAACAGATTTTGAGTTTTTGAAATCAAATTTATGGAGCTTTCTGGGTAGATTTTGAAGGGTTAGACATTTCTTTTATCATTAGGCTTCACATTTTTATACAAAGTCCTACTGTTTTATATACCAATTCAGTCACACTTGGAGTTCCAGATCGTATTTTTTAGTTATTCAGAAATAAATTTCCTTAATTTTAGGTCAATAATGACCAGGCATATCTCTGTATCTCCATTAGTGAGTCTTTGCAAGGCAGCCCAGCCATGAATCAGTTTGTCTTATGTGAATTTTGTTGGAGATCTCTCAATGGGATGTGTGGTTTGAGTATATCACCCGTATATTTTTGCAGATGATAATAAGCACTAATGGTAAATGCTATTTAACAAATGGATGCAAATACTTGACAATAATTTTAGGTTACTTCTAGATAATGTGGACTTGAAAACATTTTTTTAGAAAGCTCTTTTCAGTTGAGTTGCATTTACTTGTAATCTGTTATTATCAGGGTCACCCAGGAGAAACTCTCTGAATACCCATTGAACTGTGTGTAATTATTGCTTCCTAATTTTCCACAGAGGAAATATCAAATTCTGTGGTGGCTTAGGTGGAAGAGCAAGGCTCATTACTCAGTTTTTGTTTTGAATTATAATTGTGTGAATTCTTTATTTAAACAGGCCCACAATCTTCTATATCTTATGACAAGTTGTTTCACATAGTGGAAGGCAAATTCTAGTGTGGTTTTATATAAGCATAATTCGCAATTAACTAATAAGAGGAAGAGAATAATTGCATATAATTCATACAGATTGACAATTTGAAAATCTTTTTTTTTTTGGTTTGGGAGTGGAGTACCTTTTAGTACTTATCTGTAAAGATCTAAATATTAGATTTGAAAATTCACAGTAATTGTGAAGAAATTTGTCATAATTGTCTAAATCAGTGCTTTTAAAAAGATTTTGAATACAACCCATAACTCTTCGTAAGAATGCATTGTACACGGATTCATTTCGCAGTCTGGTACTTTAATGTGCGTGTGTATAATACGTGTTATTAAATACTATATAATATGTGGCGCTTTGGAATCCTAGTGTGGCGCTGTGGGTTAATGCGCCAGTCTGTAAAGCCGTCTGAACTGCAGGGTCAGTGGTTCAAGCTCACAAGCTGCTCCTTGGAAACCCTATACAAGGTCGCTATGGGTTAGAATCGACTTGACAGCACTCAACAACAACAATAACAACAATATGTAACACTGTAGGATAAACACTATACCACGAGATTGGCTCGAACTGTAAGGTCAGTGGTTCAAACTTACCAGCTGCTACTGGGAAACCCTAGGCAGGGTCACTATGAGTCAGAACTGATTCAGCAATGATGACAGAAACATATCATGAAGTAATACCTTTACATTATGCAATACATTATACAATTTTTTGCTTTAATAAATTTTAAAAAGTTGAACTAAATTGATTTTATAACTGTAGGGTAAGCACTGTACTGCTAACTGCAAGGTCAGCATTCCGAAACCACCAGCGGCTCTATGGGAGAAAGAGGTTGTCTACTCCTGTAAAGGTTTACAGTTTTTGAAAGCCCTACATAGGGACTTTATAAATCAAAGTTGACGGAATGGTATTAATGTTTGTTTTAATGGATGTCAGTGACTTGCTTGTTTGAAAAATTTTGGTCTTGCTGATCTCCAAGGTGCTTTATTCTGACACTGTACATTAAAATAACTTAAATTTTGGGGGGGGGGATTTTTATAAGAGTTGTGGTAAAAGTACTTAATATTTACTTTGTTGTTGTTGTAAGTGTCATTGAGCCGATTCCAATTTTTAGCAACCCTACATTGGGTTTCCAAGGAGCAGCTGGTGATTTGAACCGCTGACCTTTTTGATCAGTGGTTATCCTACAGCACCACACCAGGAGTATTAATATGTACTTAAAATCCATTAATCATATGAAAATGATCTGCACCATAAGATAATTTGAGAAACATATATGAACAGATTCATTTATTCATACAATTAGTCCTTTTTAAAAACAAAACAAAACAAAACAACTTTTTATTGTGAATTGGGTGAAGGTTTACAGAGCAGACTACTTTTTCATTCAACAATTCATACTCATTTTGTTTCATCATATTGGAACATCACTTACCCACTTCCTCCGTGTGTTTCCTGTTTCCATTCCTTGCTCTTACTGAATGAACCCTTCAGACCTTTCTCCTCGGTAAATGCTGCCCTTTGATCACAAATGGTTGATTATTCGAGGTTGGCATCTCTCACTACTGTTTCCATTACAGATCTGTCTATTATTTAGTTGAAAATAGAGCCATGGGGTTGAGTTCATTTCTAGGCCTGCAGCATGACTAAGGGCCAGAGTCTCAAGAGTTCCACCAGTCTCCATCTGACCAGTAAGGCTTGTGGGTTTATTGATTTTGATGTTTTTTTTGATTTTCCACATTTTCCGCCCAATCTATCCAAGATCTTTTTTTGGTGTGATCTCTTTCAGAGCAAGAACTAATCTTTATTGAATGACAATTGGGTTCTGAGCTAACGGCTGGCTCAGGTTAACAACAGAGGCTACTACCTCCATTGATCTTCTAGGTTAGTGTGCAAGATAATAAATTGGTGTGGAAGGAATTATTGGAAGTGGTTGCTTACTCCAAGTTCTTATCATTTTCTTTGAATATAGTAAAAAGAAGAAAAATATCCAGAAAAGCCTAAGTTTTGATCTGAGATGTCAGATACTTTTTCATTAATAGAGTGTTCTCTTCCCATATACCCTGTTAGGCAGGGAGGCCCACTATGCAGTGGTTTTTAAAAAACTTGTTATTATGATTAATTTTCTTTGAGCATTTCATATGCTTTGATTATTATTTTATTTTCAACCTACAAGTTGTGATTACATATGTGTGTGTACATTCTAATAGAAACAATTTTCTAGTTTTAGTCTTTTTACACTAACATCCATATTTCAAAAACATGAAGTAAGACGGAAGTTGTTAGAATTTTGTCTGGTTATTGAAGAATTATAGAGGAGGGCTTTTCTTGATTGAGAGTTTCTAGAAAGTCCTCTGTATTTCTCTCTATAAAATTTCTTCCAGATTATTTAACTTAATTCTAATAGCTGATGACATTGCCATGTATGGATGTATATGAGAAACTTATGAGAAAAATGAGATATTTATGTTGAAAATTTGGTATGTGGGAGGAGGGGAAGTGATAGCTCTTTACTAATATTCAATGGAAGAGTGACGGAACAATTATTTTTTATAGTCTCAGAAACTAACTTGAAACCAGTGGGTAGAAAATCCAATGACACAATTCTGGCAAATGGGAGAAGCTTTACATCCCTTAGTTAAACAATAGTGGATATGTTTTAGGGTTCATCAATGCTTTGTTCCCCTTCCTCTGTGTTGTTGCTGCTAATTGCCTAGGAGTCAGTTCCAACTAATAGCAACCCTATATAGGGGTTTACAAGGAGCAACTGATGTTTGAATCATCGACCTTGTGGTTAGTAGTCCATTGCTTATCCAACAGTGCCACACCAGGACTCTTGCTCTTTTCAAAGCAGAATTTGACTGTCTGAATTAGGTAGGTAATTATTTCAGTTACATTTTCTTAACCTTTGTTGTAACAGTGGTGAAGGAAAGTGAAAACTTGTATTAGTTTATAAAAATGAAAATAGTGATTATAAGTCAAAATATATGTTGAAAGTAAAGTGTTTTGTATGTGTACAGTAACCTGAATCTTGGATTTAAAATGTTTTGGCTCAAATACGTGTATGTTCTTTACCGTAACATTTTGGATTGGATTTATACCCTGCTCTCCATCTCTACTCCATTCATTGGTGGTATGTTGATGATGGTTGTTAGTGTGTTTCCACTATGACAAAATTCCAGATATAGCTAGATTTTGCCAGCACTTAACTTCTTCATGCTTTTAAACATGCATTAGATCTTTTAGGCTATTTACTTCTTTATAAGGCTACTGAATAAATATGGCGATCTCTTCGACTATACAAAGGAAGAAAATCTAATGTCTAATTAGCCTTAAAATAATGGTTATCTCAGTTGTAAGTAATCTTTTAGCCCAGTAGTTTCCCAATTTTAACATGCCTCAGAGTCACCTGGAAGGCTTGTGAGGAAATAGATCGCGAGCTCTTATTTCCAGAGTTTGTGTTTTATGAGATTTGTTGGTGTTCCGACGATGTACATTTCTTAAAATTTTCCAACTGATTCTGATGTTGTTGGTTTGGGAACAACATTTTGAAAAAACACTGCTTTAGCATATATGTTATAGAACTGTGTGAAAGAATGTTTATTTTGCTGTCTTTATGGAAGTGTTCTAAAATGCCAATTGAGTCCAATTGGTTGCTCCTGTGTTTTAAGTGTTTTATATTTTTGTTGTGTTTCTGTTAGTTGTTGAGAGAGGAATATGAAATTCCTAACTATAATTGTGAATTTGTCTATTTCTCCTTGCAGTTCTTTCCTTTTTGTTTCTTTTTGTATTTTGAAGATTCATTGCTAGGCATAGAAATGTTTAAGATTGTTATGTTCTCCTGATGAATTGACCCCTTTTTATATACGAGTTATCTGTATTTTTCACTGTTGGTATTAATATAACCACTCCACTTTTTTGTGAATATGCACATGAAATTTCTTTTCCATTTCAAATACTTTAATGATATTTGTATTTTTATTCTTAAAGTGTTTCTTAAAAGTAGTATATAGATGAGCATTTTTTAATGTAATATGGCAAGCTCTGTTTTAATTGGAGTGATTAGATCATTTACATTTACTGTGATTATTGATATGCTTAGAGTTAATTCTGTCATCTACTCTTTTTGCTTTTGATTTGTTCCGTCTATTTGATCTTTTCCTCTTTTTCTGCTTTCGTTCAAATTGAGTGCTTTTTATGGTTCTTAACTATAACTCTTTGTTTTGTCATTTTAGTGGTTGCTTCAGGGTTTGCAGTATGCCTTTCTAAATTATCATAATGTATTTTCAAACAGTATTACAGAACTTCATGTATGGTAAATTATGCTAAGGGTAAAAAATATCCATTTGTCTGTCTTTTAAAATATTTTTGTATATGATGGGACTTCAATAATGTGTGGAGAAATTCCACTATCTTTTAATTTCATTCTTCCACAAAATTTTTGAAGCCCCCTCATATAAATCTCATAAAACAATTAAAAAAAAAAATTATGTAGTCAAAGGTCTTTTAAAGAAATTTCTTTAAATAACTAGAATCATCATAAATATTGCTTATCATCTGATATTGTTCTTTGAAATAGGACATTATATGATTTGCATGGCCTCAGGAAAAATGCACACATGAAAAAAACACACCAGAACAATTACTCACCTAACCCTAATTGTTGTTGTTATGTGCCCTTGAGTCAGTTCGGATTCTTCGCGACCCTGTATTGGATTTCTGAGGCTGTCCATCTTTGTGGGAACAGAAAACCTCATCTTTCTCCCACTGAGTGGCTGGTGGACTTGATGTTGACTATTTTTAAACATTATGGGAGTTTGCCTCTAGTCATCCTTCTTGGTGCTGCTGCCCCTGCTGGAGCTGCTGGTGGAGCCATCTCAGTGGCACTTAGCAGTAACAAAAACATGTCTGAGAATAAAAACAGAAGGAAACACTGCCAAATACTGCACCATCCTCACCGTCATTGCTGTGATTGAGCCACTGTGTCCGTCCTTGTGGAGCATTTTCCTCCTTTTCGCTGACCCTCTACTTTACCAAGCTTGATGGCTTTCTCCAGGGACAGAACCCTCCTGTTTATATGCCAAAGCACAGGAGACGAAGTCTTGTGATCTTAACTTCTAAGGAGCATTATGGCTGTATCCAAAGAGTCAACTTTTTTTTTTCCTTTAATTTTTTATTGTGAATTGTGTGAAAGTTTACAGAAACAGATCATCAATTAACTCTTTTTGATGCTCTTTATTCCTTTGGGTAGAACTTTATTTTCTTTTTGTATTATTTTTATACCATCCAAATTACTTATTATGATGTCTCTTGGTGATAAATTGTTTTGGCTTTTGTAGGTCTGAAAACATCTTTATTTTGCTTTTAGTTTTAAAAGATATTTTTACTGATTATAGTATTCTAATTAATACTTTTTCTCTTTCATTACTTTAACGATATGCTGCACAGTTTTTGACTTGCATTTTTTCGATGAGAAATATCCTGTTATCTTCATCTTTTAATTGCCTTACACATTTCTTCATTACTAGTTTTTAGTAATTTTATTACAATATGCTTTAATGCTTTTTTTACTCAGATTTCTGGTACTGGCATTTTGTGTAATCTTCTTGCATCTGTGAGCTTATAGTTTTTATGACATTCGGACAATATTTGTCATTATTATTTTTTTCATCTTTCCTCTCTTCTCTATTGGGGACTCGAATATATGTATTTTAGGTTATGGGAAGTTGTCTCCTAGGCCAGTCATGTTCTTATCATTATTATTTTTTAAACTTTTTTTTTCCTGCAGGTAGTTTATTTTTAGAGTTACTATTACTCTATCTTCAAGTCTATAGATTTTCTGCAACATTTATGTTGCTGTGAATTCCATCTAGTGAATGTTTCATTGCAGCCACTGCTACTTTCATCTACAGAAGACTGATTTGATCTTTTCTAATAACACTTATGTTTCCACTTAACTTTCTGACCATATGGAACATAGTTACAATGACAGTTTTATTTTTTTGTCTACTAATGTTAAAAAAAAAAATGTGTTAATTCTGGGTTGATTTCAGTTCATTTATTTGTTATAACTTCATGGTTCAAATTTTCTTGTTACTTTGCATTTTTCATAATCTTTGATTGGATGCTGTATACTGTGAATATTATCTTTCTGAGTGCCAGATATTTTTGTTTCCATATAAATATTCTTAAACTGAAGCTAAGTTACTTGATCAAAGTTTTATCCTTTTGGATCTTACTTTAAATATATCATGGGCAGGAAATGAGCAGCATTTATAGCATGCTTATTAGTTCATGGCTCATTATTCCTCACCACTGAGACAAGACCTTTCTGTGTATTCTATCCATTGCTCAATAAGTTAAGAGAAGTTTCAGTCCAGCTGGGAAGACCAGGTATCTTTTGGGAAAAAAATTATATAACTTAATCTCTAGCCCATACAAAAAATGAGTGATGGACCAGAGGCCTAAAATTTTAATGTTTCTACAGGAGAATGAATATAGGAGAGCATGTTCAAGGTCAGAAAGTATTGTTTGTTTGTTTTTTAAATGAAAGATTTTTGAATTTTTCTTCATAAAAATTAAAAAAACTTCTCCTAATCAAACTTATGAAATGAATAGGAAAACTAGGAGAAAATAGTTGCCTCACACAGCACCTAAGTAGACTATTTAAGGAGCTTCTACAGTGGGAAACTCTATACAGGGTTGCCAGCAGTCGGAATCCACTCAACAGCACTTAACAAGAAGAATTTACTTTTAAGATTTTATCATCAGTTTTCAGAAGTATGATTTGATTGATATGCCTTGATTTGGTTTTCTGTGTTCATATTGTGGTTTATTTTTTCCTTAATAAAAATCTAGGGCATTATAAGCTATTATTACTTCAAATGTTTTGTTTTTACCTTTCCTTCTTGTATTAGAATTATATGTATACCAGAGTGTTTACTATTGTCCCACAGGTTATGTTTTTTATTTTTGCAACTTTTTATTGCGTACTAAGTGAAGATTTACAGAGCAGGTCATCAGTTTTACATCCAACAAATCATACACGTTATTTCATCTCAATAGTTGCAGTTATCCTGCTTCCTCCGGGTGGTTCTTATTTCCAAATTACTGCCCTTTCAACCTTTCTGAACTTTGTCCTTAGGTACATGTTGCCCTTTTGATCTTGAATGTTGACCATTCTATGGTGAGCTTACCGCACTAATGTTATTGTCACACCTGTATATATACCCTGACAATAGGGCCAAAATCTGTTGCAGACCTGAAGGTGATTGAGGACCTCAGTTTCCTCCAGTCTCTTTCTAATTAGGAAGCTTGGTAGTTTTAAAAAATAATTTTAAGCTTTGTTCCACATTTCCCCCATTATATCAGGGACCTTCTAATGTGATCCCTTTCAGAGCAGTTGTTGGTGGTAGCCAGGTACCATTTAGTTCATCTGGTTTCAGGGTTTTGGAAATTAAAGTTCATGTGTTTCATTAGTCTGTTGGACTAATTGATTCCAAGTGCCTTAAGTTTTCATCATTCTTCTTTCCTCTACACATGGAGAGAGACCGGTACTTACACCTTAGGTGGCTGCTCTCAAACTTTTAAGATGCCAGTCATTGTTCACCAAAGAAGGATGAAGAACATTGTCTTTGTGGACTGTGTTATGCCAGTTGATCATATTGTCCCTTGAGACTATGGCCCTGAGCCCTCAGACCCAGAAACTTAATCTCAAAGTGTTTAGTAATTAATGTCTAAGAAATTTTCATAAACATAGTGTCCTGGCATAGCCCTGTAGGATAAACACTGGACTACTAACCATAAGGTTGGAAGTTCCAGTGTACCAGTCACTCCTTGGAAACTCTGTACATGGTCTCTATGAGTCAGAACCAATTCGATGGCAATTATCAGCAGTAGAATGCTTAACCACATTCATAGACGTGTTTTTAAAAATTTTAAATGTGCAGGACCCTACCCAGAGAAGCAATGATTCCAGAGATGGAGACAGAGACAATGGCATGGAGAGAGGGAACGACTGGGTACTCTAGACCCAGAGAGGGAGAGGGGCTGTGTGCTGATAACCAGGGGGCATGCTTGTGGGGTATACCCTTTGGTTGGTTGATGATGCATGGAGGGGATTGTAACCAAGGCAACGATCCAATATACGATAGGATGAATGTAAAACTAATGTTCTCCCATGTAAACTATCACATAATTCACAATAAAACATTAAAAAAACAAAAAAGATAATGGACCCTTTGACCTAGCCTTGAAGGCTTGATAATTAGAACTGAACTAGAGGAAGATTAAAAAAAAAAAAAGGACAAAACAAATTTTGATAAAGGAAACGAGGGTAAGTTGCTACAATTTGATGAACTTCACCTGTAGTAACTCTAAATACCAACAGAGAGGGAAGGAGTCTTCACATCAAGTATCAATTTTATCCTGTCTGTACACAGGGTACATAGCGATGGACAACTTAGACATTGGCTACCTAAAATGAAGGGGCAATAAAGGCATGGAGTAAGTGGCTTACAAGGTTTCAAGGGGAAGCTTAGTTTAATAGTGTGTGGTGAAAGAGAGTCCCCACTTAATAGTTTTCATTTTGTCTGGATGGGTCTTGTTAAAAGAGTTGGGGATAAGATTCTTATGATTCAATAATGAATAATTGTGATCCTGACTAATTGTGACTGTCACCATTGTAAAGGTAGATGTTTTGTAACAAAAACAGGGAAATAATCTTACATCACCAAGGGAGAAGAGTACAAACGGAATGAGAGACCTTATCCAGAGAAGCAGCGACACCAGAGATGGAGGTGGAGATGGGGACATGGAGAGAAGCAGAAGCTAAGGACTCTAGATTCATGGGTAGTGAGGGACTAAGAGCTGGCAGCCAGGAGACAGACGTGCAGAATGTGCCCTTTCGTGGTGTACTGATAACTAATGGTACATGGAGGGGATTATAATTATTGTAATGAAATACGGTGTATGATTTGTTGAATGTAAAACTGATGATCTGCCCTGTAAACTTTATTCAATCCACAATAAAAACCTTTTTAAAAAAGTTAAATGCCCATGAACAAATATCATCTGCCACTGTCCTTCCCGGACCTGTTCAACCTGTGTCACTGTCTAGCTGTAAACATCCATTAGTAATTGGAACATGGAATGTGTGAAATAGAATCTAGGAAAATTGGAAAATGTCAAAAATGAATGGAATGTATGAACATTGATGTCCTAGGCATTAGTGAACTGAAATGGACTAGTATTGGCCATTTTGAATCTAAATCACTTTGAATCACATGGTTTATTATGCCAGGAATGACAAATTGAAGAGAAATAACATCGTCAAAAAGAACATAGCAAGATGTGTCAAGTTAATACCACTATTATTCAAATTTATGCACCAACCACTAAAGCCAGTATGGATGAAATAGAAGAATTCTGCCAGCTTCTTCAATTGATCAACCATGCAATCAAGATGTATTGATCATTGCTGGTGATTGGAATGTAAAAGTCTGAAACAAAGAGGAAGGATCAGTAGTTGCAAAATAAGGCCTTCATGATAGAAATGCTGCTGGAGATCGCATGATAGAATTCTGCAAAACCAATTATTTGCTCATTTCAAATACCTTCTTTAGAGAGCATAAGAGACAATTATACACATGGACCTTACCAGATGGAATACAAAGAAATCAAATTGACTACATCTGTGGAAAGAGAAGATGGAAAAGCTCCAAATCATCAGCCAAAACAAGGCCAGGGGCAGATTGTGGAACATACCATCAATTGCTCATATGCAAATTCAGACTGAAGCTGAAGAAAATGAAAACAAATCCACGAGAACCAAAATATGACCTTGAATATATCCCACCTGAATTTAGAGATCATCTGAAGAACAGATTTGATACATTAGACATTAAGGAATGAAGACCAGAAGACTTGTGGCATGACATCAAGTATATCATACATGAAGAAAGCAAAAAGTCATTCAGAAGACAAGAAAGAAGGAAAAGATCAAAATGGATGTCAGAAGAGACTCTCAAACTTGCTCTCCAGTGTAGCGATGCTACAGCAAATGGAAGAAATGAGGAGGTACAAGAGCTGAACAAAAAATTTCAAAGGTCAGCTCGAGAAGGCAAAGTCAAATATTACAACAAAATGTGCAAAGATCTGGAGTCAGAAAACCAGGAGGGAAGAACATGCTCAGCATTTCTCAAGCTGAGGGAACTGAAGAAAAAAATCCAAGCTTTGGCTTTCATTATTGAAGGATTCTCTGGGAAAATTATTGAATGATGCAGAAAGCATCAAAAGAAGATGGAAGGAATACACAGAGTGACCGTACCAAAAGGAAATGTTTGATGTTCAGCCATTTCAAGAGGTAGCATATGATCAATAGCCAATGATACTGAAGGAAGAAGTCCAAGGTGCAATGAAGGAATTGGCAAAGAATAAGACACTGGGAATTGATGGAATACAAATTGAAATCTTTCAAGAAAGTGAGGAGGCACTGGAGGCACTCACTCATCTCTGCCAAGAAATTTGGGAGACAACTATCTGGCTGACTGATTGGAAGAGATCCATATTTGTGCCCATTCCAAAGACAGGTGACGCAACGGAATGTGGAAATCATCAGAAAATATCTTCCCATGTGAGTAAATGTTGGGAACATACGCAAGTACTGAGATGTTGTGGCCCTGTGACAACATGGATGAAAATCCAACCCCAGGGCCATTCTCAGGATTACGAGCCATGGATCCTGAGGGCCAAAGGAAGTGAACTCCTGACGTCCTGGGTTCATTGGTTTTTGCAAACTCACTGGTTGGCTACCTCTATATAATTTGCTTTGCTCCTAATATTGTTCATTCTACACTTCTAACTCCAGTAATTGTAGCTTCTGAGAAAATGGTTTCTTTTACAATGTCTCTCTTAATGCCTCCACTGTGTTGGCAGTGCATGGAGTCCTGGGAACAAATCTTTCTGAGGAACAAG
>NW_006408528.1:12561434-12562746 GCF_000296735.1 Chrysochloris asiatica | reverse complement strand
AGAGTGAGTTCTGTGTGCAATGCTAGGCAATATGTTTGCAGATCTGCCTACCTGCCAGCTTGCATCATATCTGTGTGTCTGTCTTTTTTGTATATATTTCGTCTCTCTCTTTCTCTATCCCTTTCACCGCCAGATCGCCCTTCTTCGTCACACCCACACTTCCTTGTCGAGGCTGGACCCCGACATAGGACCTCAACAAGTAAAGTTTTACTCAAGGTATTGCAGAAATGATTGCAACCACACATTGACAGAGAACTTCCAGAGGTTCAAGTTGGGTTCAGAAGAGAACATGGAATGAGAGATATCATTGCTGATGTCCGATGAATCTTGGCTGAAAGCAGAGAATATCAGAAGGATGTTTACCTGTGTTTTATTGACTATGCAAAGGTTTTCGATTGTGTGGATCATGACAAGCTATGGACAACATTGCAAAGTATGAGTATTCCGGAACTCTTAATTGTGCTCATGCAGAATATGTACCTGGACCAAGAGGCAGTTTTTCAAACAGAACATGGGAACACAGAATCATTTAAAATTAAGAAAGGTGTGCAACAGGGTTGTATTCCTTTACCATACATATTCAACATGTATGCTGAGCAAATAATCTAAAAATCTTGGTTATATGAAGAAAAACATGGCATCAGGATTGGAGGAAGACTCATTAATAACCTGCAATATGCAGATGATAGCCGTGCTTGTTGAAAGTGAAGAAGGACATAAAATACTTACTGAAGAAGATCAAATATCACAAACTTCGGTATGAATTGCATCTCAGTGTAAAGAAAATAAAAATCCTCACCACTGGACCAATACACAATATTCTTATCAATGGAGAAAAGATTGAAGTTGTGAAGGACTTCATTCTTCTTGGATCACCATCAACACTCATGGAAGCAGCAGTCAAGAAATTAAATGACATATTGCATTAAGCAAATTTGCTGCACAAGACCTTTTTTAAAGTATTGAATAGTAAAGATGTCAGCTTGAGGACTAAAGTGCGCCTGACCCAAGCCCTGATATTTTCAATAACTTCATATACATGCGAAAGTTAGACAGTGAACAAGGAAGATTGTAGAAGAATTGATATATTTGAATTAATGACATTGGAGGAGAATATTGAGGATGCCATGGGCTGCCAAAAGAACAAACAGGTCTGTGTTGGAAGAAGTGCAGCCAGAGTGCTCCTTGGTGGCTATTTCATCTCTCATACTTCAAACATACTTCTGAGGAATCTGTACCTGGACCAAGAAGCAGTTGTTCGAACAGAGCATGGGAACACTGAATGTTTTAAAATTGGGAAAGGTGTGCGACA
>NW_006408528.1:12558919-12560694 GCF_000296735.1 Chrysochloris asiatica | reverse complement strand
AGAGAACAGTCACTGGAGAAGGATGTCATGCTGGGTAAGATGGAGGGTCAGAGAAAAAGAGGAAGACCCCCAACAAGATGGATCAGCCAGGTGGCATAATTGATGGTGTCAAGTGTGGCAGCGGTGGTGGGGTTGGCCCAGGATCGGACATTGTTTCGTTTTGCTGTGCATGGGGTCACTATGAGTCAGTTCCGACTCTATGGCACCTGACAACAACAACAACAACTTCAAGTATATTGTCAGGAGTGACCAGTTGCTGTTGAAGGATATCACATAACCATCCCAACTCAAATATCTTCCAGTTCATTGGGATCACTGGGATTTACTCAATGTGTAGCTTCTCACCTTCATGAGATATCCTCCTTATATTTATGCCAAAGGCTTAAGAGACCTCTGTTTAGATTTCTAGAGCCTTTTCTCTAACTAGTTCTATTATCTCTAGTCCTCTGACTGTTATCTTCTAACCTCTTTGTTGTTGTTGTTGTTGTTAAGTACCGTGGAGTCGGTTCCGACTCTTAGTGACCCTGGATAGGGTTTCCGAGGCTGTAAATCTTTGCGGGAGCAGAAGGCCTCATCTTTCTCTCGCAGAAATCTAATGTTGGCAGTTCGAAACATTGAGGTTAGCAGCCCGATTCGTAACCACTACGCTACCAGAGCTCCTTTAGTCTTCCGTAAATCCTCTTGTCTCCTCAATTCAGTGAGATTGGCAAGATTTACCTGGATTCCTCTTCCCTGTTCTGTGTTGTGGAAAAGCGCCCCATTGAAGAGGGGTTTATCTCTTTTGCTTTTTTTTAAAATTTCTCTAATGGATAAAAGTTCTGCACACTCCCCCTTTTTAGGGGGGAGCATTTTTGTTTTCATAGTTTTTTTTAGTGTTACTTTATTATACAAAGCATTCTTCAAAAACATTTTTTGAATATTATAATTTGCTGTTGTTAATTGCCATTGAGTCAGTTCCAACTTACAGCAACCCTGCATAGGGTTCCTGAGGAGCAGCTGGTGGGTTTAAACCTTGTTGTTAGTAAAAATAAAATTATTAAGATGAAATAGGTAGTCAGACTATCCTGTCTTAAAACATGTCATAACATAACTTGACCTTCATGTTTCAAACAAAAATAATGTATAACTATTTTCTACATGAAGAAATACCAGCACCAAAAAGTGAAGAATTCAGCAATCCTCCCAGCCTTTTTTTTCCTCGTCGTTCCTTTTCTGTTTGCCTTTGCTTTCACCCAAGTTAGCACATGTCTACACTCTATTCAGTGAACAATCTCCCATCCTTCTCACCCTTGATAACCATCATGGAGAGTTTATTATAGGATGAAAACCGTTTCCTAACTTTTTAAATAGTAGTGGCCTCATACAGTATCTCAGTTTGCCATTGACTGATGTCACTCAGCATAATGTCCTCCAGTCTCCTCCATCTTATGTGGTGTTTGCAAATTCACCATTATTCTTCAATGTTGCTGGCCCCTGTTTTTACAATTAAAAATAAAAAACCTCTCTTCCATTTTTCTAGTTATTTTTGATTCGAGGACATGATCAGTTCCATTTACTCCATCCTAGCAGAAATGCAACAGTTGCTGTTTTTAATGGATGTATTTATTATAATCTTGACTGTATAAATGTGATCAGCAATGATATCTCTCGTTCCATGGCCTCTTCTGAATCCAGCTTGAACCTCTGGAAGTTCTCTATCAATGTATGATTGTAGCCGTTTCTGTATTAACTTTTTAGCAAGACTTTACTCGCTTGAGATATCAAAGAGATTGTCC
>NW_006408528.1:12556416-12558525 GCF_000296735.1 Chrysochloris asiatica | reverse complement strand
TACTTTGGACATATTGTCCGGAAGAAACAGTCGCTGGAGAAGGATGTCATGCTGGGTAAGGTGGAGGGTCAGAGAAAAAGGGGAAGACCCCTAACGAGATGGATTGGCCAGGTGGCATCATTAATGGACTCAAGTGTGGCAGCAGTAGTGAGGTTGGCCCAGGATCGGACATTGTTTCGTTTTGCTGTGCATGGGGTCGACCTGACAGCAACAACAACAACAAGTAAATGTGATCAAAGGTTACTTATTTGTAGCATTTTCTAAGTAATTCTTTTCAGGAGAATTATTTTCTTTAAATAGAATTCTACACAGGGTTCAAACATATACAGTATTGTTACAGCTCCATCTGCTTTGTTTTAATGGGGTTTGGAGCTGGCTTGTTTCCACCTATCCCTGAAGTACTCTGGAACTTCTGCCTATAAAACCTGAAGGCCAGTGAACTATTTACCACTCTCATTTTACATACGAGGAAACGAAGTTCTCGAAGTCAAGTGTTTTGTCCCACAGTAATGAATCTTAAACTGCCTGGACCATAAATATGTTTTAGCATTTGAAATAAGACTTTCCATATCTTAACTCATTGTCTGATTCTCCTTAGGTCAGCCTGGCTTTTAAAAATATTAAATCTCTTTGATTTTGAGTTGCTTTGGCATGAGATTTTTAGAGAACTCCCATTTCTTGGTTGTAGTTTGCAGTTTGTAGTGCATAGAACTCACATGGACTGTATTATAACTTGTAGCTATTTAAATAGTTTTATTTTTAAACCAATTGAGGATTTTTGTTTATTCTGCTTTGTTAACAGTCTCTGTGTTAGAATTCTGTGTATCTGTTTCACCTCCTGATGAAGGTAGTGGGCACATAGAGTTATTTCAATCCCCACCCTCTTCAACTGCTGTATTTATGTTCTTTAATCTACTAGAAGCACCTTGGGATCTACTCTGAATAATCCTGTACTTTAAAGTCTAAATGATAGAGCATTGACTGACCTTGCATTATTGGGGGCAGTTTTCATATTGATGGAAATAGGGAGGGCAACAGCTTATACTGTATTCATATGACTTGCACAGAAATATGCTTTGTATGCTTCTAAGACCACCTGCAATTATAATCTAAGATCCTCAGTTTTAGGACACTCTTTTGTCAGTGTGGCCTATGATATAAAAATGAGATAATCAACTGAGATAAATGACAAATAATAGCAGCAACATAATTCTTCAATATTAAAGTCCAGCTACATGGGTTTGCTATGAGTTGGTTCCGACTCGATGGCACTTGACAACAACAAATAAATGTGATCAAAGGTTACTTATTTGTAGTATTTTCTAAGTAATTCTTTTTAGGAGAATTATTTTCTTTAAATAGAATTCTACACAGGGTTCAAACATCTACAGTATTGTTACAGCTCCATCTGTTTTTAATGGGGTTTGGAGCTGGCTTGTTTCTACCTATCCCTGAAGTACTCTGGAACTTCTGCCTATAAAACCTGAAGGCTAACAGAAAACACTAAATAATTTAGTCATGAATTATGCCCTGTATATCTTAGCCACCACTGTCCGTCAGTTTGTCATACTGTAGTGGATTGTGGTGCTGTAATTGCTGGAAACTATGCCTTCGGTATTTTAAAGACCAACAGGGTCATGCCTGGTGGACAGATTTCAATGAAGCGTCCACACTAAGACAGACTCGGAAGAAGGAGTGGTGGACCACTTCTGAATGTTTAGCCACTGACAACCTATGAAAAATAATGGAACACTGTGTGGTTTAGGGCCCAATGATGAGCTCCTCAGGTTGGAAGGCACTCAAAATATGTTGGATAAGAGCTGCCTCCTCAAAGTAGAATTGACTTTAATGCCGTGAATGACTTCTATTTGTGGATGTAGCACAATTCAAACTGAGAAGAAATAGCTGCAAGCATCCATTAATAATCAGAACATGGAATGCATGAAGTATGACTCTAGGAAAATTGTAAGTCATGAAAAATAAAATGGTATGCAAAAGGACCTATACCCTAGGCTTTGTTGTTGTTGTTGTTGTTAAGTGCCGTCGAGTCGGTTCCGACCCATAGTGACCCTGTACAGGGTTTCCGAGGGTGTAAATCTTTACGGGAGT
>NW_006408528.1:12549581-12556316 GCF_000296735.1 Chrysochloris asiatica | reverse complement strand
TAACCACTACGCTAGCCTTTAGCGAGCTGAAATGGACTGGTATTAGCCATCCATATTACTATGCCAGGAAAGATGAAACATAATAGCATCCATTCATTGTCAAAAAGAGTATTTTAAGATCTATATTAAAGTACTGTGCTTTCTTTGATAGAATAATTTCTATATACCTGTAAGGAAAGACCAGTTAATATTATAAAAATTCACACACCAACCTTTTAAGCCAGTGATGATGATATTGAAGAATTCTACCAACTTCTTCAGTTTGAAATTGATCAAACATGTAGAGAAGATGCTTTGATAATTAGTGGTGACTGGCATGTGAAACTTGGAAACACAGAGGAAGCATCAGTAGTTGGAAAATATGGCCTTGGTGATAGAAACTATGCTGGAGATCACATCATAGATTTTCACAAAACCAACAAGTTATTCATTGCAAACAACTGTTTTTCAACAATGTAAATGGTGACTATACATGTGAACCTCAACAGATGGAATACACAGTAATCACATTGACTATCTCTGTGGGAAGATAATGGGGAAGCTCAATGACATCAGCCAAAACAAGGGCAGTGGCTGATTGTAGAGCAGTTTATCAAATATGCTGATATGCAATTTAAGGCTGATGTTGAAGAAAATTAAAACAAGCCCCAGATATGACCTTGAATAGAGTATACCCCAACTGAATTTATAGAGACTATCTCAACAGATTTGATGTATTACACGCTAATGACTAAAGCCAGTAGAACATTTGTGGGAAGACATCAATAATATTGCACATGAAGACTATAACAGGTCATTAAAAAGACAGGCAAGAAAGAAAAGACCAAAATGAATTTCAGACGATACTCTGAAACTAGCTCTCAAACTGCAGCAACTGGAAGAAATGAGGAAGTAAAATACTGAACAGAAAATTTCAAAGGGCAATTTGAGAAAACACAATCAAGTATTTTAAAGAAATATGTAAAGATTTGGAGTTTGAAAACCAAAGGGCAGAACACATGCAGAATTTCAAATGGAAAGAACTGAAGTGAAAATTCAAGCCACTGGTTGCAACATTAAAGGATTCTATGGGTAAAATATTAAATAATGCAAGTAGCATCAAAATAAGATGGAATGTTGTCTCATGGGATACCATGGTCAATTAGTGTAACACAGTCCACAAAGATAATGTTATATTTACATCCTACTTTTTGATGAGTAATGACTGACATCTTAAAAGCTCATGAGCAGCCATCTAAGGTGTGGCTGTAGGTCTCTCCATGTGCAGAAGAAAGAAAAATGATGAAAATTGAAGATGCTTGGAATCAACTAGTTCATCTCTGCCAAGAAATTTGGAAGACAACTATCTGGCTACCAGACTGGAAGAGATGCGTATTTGTGACCATTCCAAAGAAAAGTGACCCAACGGAATATAGAAATCATAAAATAATATCCTTAATATCATTTGCAAGTAAAAATTTCTGATTATGATTAAAAATTGTTTGCAACAACAGTACATCAACAACTGTGGAAAGAGACAGACATCTTGGGAGTTGCCAGAAATTCAATCATGATTCACAAGAGGACATGGAATGAGAGATATCATTGCTGATGTCAGCTGAATCTAGGATGAAATCAGAGAATACCAGAAAGATGTTTACTGTTTCATTATAGACTATGCAAAAGGCATTCAGTTGTATGGATCATTACAAACTATGGACAACATTGCAAAGAATGGGTATTACAAAACATTTAATTGTGCTCTTGCAGAATCTGTTCAGAGATGAAGATGCAGTTGGTTGGATAGAACAAGGGATACTGAATGGTTTCTAATCGGGTTAGGTATATGTTAGTTATTCCTTTCACCATACTCATTCAGCCTGGATTTAGAGTGCTTGTTAACCAATCATAATGAAAATAAACATATATTCTTAGAGTAGTAAAGAATGGAAACATTTTGTTTACTTGGACATAAAGAGACTGCAATATATGGTATGTGGTTTCCTTTTTCAGAAGGCCATGTAGTCCAGCAAGGTAGAGAGGTGTTTAGAGGGCAGAACGATGTAACAAGAAAGCAGTGCTCTTTCCAAGGGTTGATGGCATTTCAGGTTTTATAGATTTAGAGATACGGGTAATAAACATTTGAACATAAGAAGAATAGAGGAAATTTGTGTTAAATGTACTCCTTTAACTAATGATGTCTTATTAACAACATTTCCATGCTAGAGGTCTTATGGAAAATGTACTTTGCATTTATGGAACTACAAGGGGGCTTCAAAAAGTTTTGGGGGAAAAAAAGGAATTGAAAGTTAATGGAATGTTTCCAAGAATTTTTTAAAATCCCCTTGTATTAAGAGGGTATAGAATGCTAACAATTCCAAAAAGGCCAATGTGAAAGACTATAGCTACTGAGTTTCATACCTTTCTCAAATAATGAATTTATTTCTGAACATCTCCTTTTTTTTTTTTTTTGCAGATTGATAATTATCTCTGCTTCTAAATGTAAGGGAATTTGGTCTTTTAATTTTACTTTGCCTTTTTGGTTTCTGTCACTGAATCCCACTCATGATGAATTATTAACAGCAATTATGTAATATTAAGTTGAGGTCTAAGTCTTCTAGTGTAACTACTCAGTATTGACAGTGGCTTCTTAGCAAGACAGAGGAAATGTTTTCTGTAGTTAGCAGCCCTTGTAATAATAAGTCTCTTTCTTGTTTTCTTTGGTTTATCCTAAAATATATAATCAAAGCACATACTTTCTTTTTTGTATATGTAATAGTCGTTACGAATTGGGCTGTGAACCTTAAGGTCAGCAGTTGGAAACTACCAGCTGTTCCGCGGGAAAAAGATGAGGCTTTCTGCTCCCCTAAAGATTTACAGCCTCGGAAACCCTGTACAGGGTCGATATGAGTTGTAACCGACTCCATGGCACATAACAACAAAATATTTCAGAAATTTATCAAATTACAGTTAAAAATTTTTAAGTATCTCTCAGTTGATAGAAATAAAAAGAAATTCAGATATATATGGGGAATATTTAAAGAAGTTCACTCTGAGCTTGCACTGTCTATTGTTATAACAAATACAATTTTCAAAACTTTATGATAAACAGGAAGATTTGTTAAAGGAAAATTTTTCTTGAGTTAGTATCCGGTTTTGAGTTTATATATTGTTGTCCATAAAAATTTACACGTTGAGCTGATGCCGTTTTTATACTTGGCAAGTAGAGAAAAATGGTAAATTAGATGTTCTGCCTGACAAAGTCTGTGGAGAATTTTCCTTTTTGAATTGAGATCTCTTTATACTTGGCCTGTGTTTCTTTAAGATAATAACACTGTCTTTCAGAATACCTATGCTAAATTTTACATTGAAATTAAAATGAGAATCATTCAAACATTAAAATCTCAATTAAGCATACCAAACTTAATTCTATATTTTCTAGTGTGGCAATTATAATAGGGGCTTTCTTTTGCCAAAGTTGATTTTTAGATTATCTTACAAGTAAAAGAATTCGAAAAATTTGGGCAGGCACTCATTTCTCAGAGTGAGAATGACTTCCTCTTCATAGAAGAATCTTAGCAGACTGTGGGCTGTTTTGTGAACTCTTGTTTGTAGGGGGAAATAAAGATTCTGTTTACTTTTTTGGTTCTTTAAACTGTACAATCAAGTTAAAGCCTAAGACAGTGTTTCAAAAGTAATTGCACATATGTGTCTTTTAATCCTTTTCTCTCTATATTTTTATTAAGCTACATCTTTTCTTGTCTTCCAATTCCTTAATATTTTTTTACTTTTATTCAATTAAAATTTCTTAATCACACTTTTCCTACCAGTCAGGAATCACTAGGAAGATTGACATTTAAAAGCTGCTCTAATGGAGGGAACACTGGTCATTAAAAAATTCACAGCTGGAGAGTTAAAAGTTCCCAAAGAGAATGGAGTAATGGATCGCTGTTAATATGGAAAGTGAGCTCTTCATTTCTGTTACACATTTTTAAATGAATGATTTAGATGAAGATACACAAAACGAACTATGGGTAAGTGTATTTGACAGTATTTAATAGGGCTGTATTCTGTGACTACTTGCTTACAAACAAATTCTAACATAAGTTGAATATCTTAATATGATGATGATTTTTTAGTTTTCATTAATTTTGCCTTTTATTATTAGTATGTTTATAAATCTAGTGTTTATCTGTCTTTGGGCTTTAGAAACATCACATCAGAGATTAATAATATCTTTCATTTATGGGCTGTAGCATTGGATATAATACATATTACTAATAGCAAAATGTCCCCAAACCAAAACAAAACAAGAAACCATTGGAAGAACATAAGTGCAGTTTGCTATAACTTGGCTATGTTGTAAGTTACGGACTTCCTGTACATATATAAATCAAGTTCATGAAAACTCAGCAAATCGCTCTAGTTGACCACATGTTTTGCTGTTGTTAAATACCTATTAGTTAGAACCAACTAAAAAGGGTTTACAAGGAAGAGCTGGTAAGTTTGAAAAGCCAACACTGCTGTTAATAGTCCAGTGCTTATCCCACAGTGCCACACCAAGACCCCACCCACATGTTTTATATAAGCCAAAATATGGTGTTGTTAGGCACCTTCAAGTTGGTTCCAAGCCATAGTGATGCTATCTACGTACAACAGAATAAAACCCCACCAGGTCCTGAGCCATCTTCACAGTTGCTGCGACTCTGGAGCCCATTGTTTCTACCACTGTGCCAGTTCACCTCATTGGGGTTCTCGCTCTTTTCGCTGTCCCTCCACTCTACCAAGCATGATACCCTTCTCCAGGGACTGGTGCTTCCTGATAATGTGTCTGAAATAGGAGAGACGAAGTTTAGTCATCTTGGCTTCTAAGGGGCACTCTGGTTATTCTTCATCCAACACCGATTTGTTTGTTCTTCTGGCAGTCCACAGTACCTTTAATATTCTTCTCCAACACCATAACTCAAATTCTTCTACAGTCTTTCTTATTCATTGTCCAACTTTCACATGCATAGGAGGCTAATGAAAATACTGTGGTTTGGGTCAGGTGCACTTTAGTCCTCAAGTTGGCATTTTTGTTCTTCAACACTAAAGAGGTCTTGCGAGACAGATCTGCCTAATTCAATACGTTGTTTGATTTATTGACTGCTGCTTCCATGAATGTTGATAGTGGATCCAAGCAAAATGACGTCTCTGACAACTTACATCTTTTCTCCATTTATCATGATATTATTGTTTTGGCCAGTGGTGAGGATTTTTGTTTTCTTTACATTAAAGTGCAGCCCATACTGAAGCCTGCTAAAAGGACCAAAGTAGTAAGGGCTGCAGTAGTTAATAGTTTCCAAATCAGAGTTTCAGGGGACCCTGAACTCTGAGCTACTCACGATACCTTTGGAGTATTGTTTCATTTTGGACTTCATATAACAACGGATATGTGGACATCCAGACAAGTGAACAAATAACATGTTTTGAGGAAGAGAAGTTTTTATTTGTAGAGAATAGCAAATAAAGGCTAGAGAAAGAAAATGAGGAATGCTGAGGGATTTGAACTGAAGAAAAAAATTTCTGGCTGCAGCATAAATGTATTCTGCCTTCCTACAGAAGGCATGACTAGGATCATTGAGTAGGTAGACATTTTAGGGAGATAGATGATTAATGTAGGAATTTCAAACACTGGAGACATTCATTAATGAGTTGATTGAGCTGTTTCACAAAGTGAGTATCCTTATACCAAGTTGAATGACCATCCATTTAGAATATTATTATATATAGAGAATGAATCTATTAGCTGTCTGAAGTGATTTCTGTCATCAATTTTTACATTTAAAACATGCTTTTGAATTAGAATAGGGGAAGACTTTGAGTTTGAGGCACAAAGTCTTGTAAACAGGGAAAAAAAGGCTTTGTTTTTCATGCAGTTGTCCTGTAGTTACCCAAATTTTAAATATAAATTCTACACCATTTCCCATCATTGTTTCCCTCCTATTTTTAAGTAAGTTTTAAAAGTGATTTCTGTATGAAGAAATTACTTACAGACAGAAATGGGATTCCTTCCCGTGGGTTTTTTGTTGTTCATGTCTTCTTGCCCCACAATGTAAGCAGCTATTATTATGATTCCCTTTTCTTAATTTAATGGCATAACTTCCATCTCCCTTACTGATAGGTGATAGTGAGAATTCCTGACTCCCAGAATATCATTTGATACTTAAAATTGGAGACGGAAAATGGGATTGGAAAGGGAGACTGGGGGAGCAAAGCCGTGGCTTGCGCACCTTCTCCAACATTGCCCAGGAATGGAAAAACGCCACTACTTGGGAGGGTGGGGTCTGTATCATTCTTTTTGGACATTAGTCTGAGCTGTAAGTTGAGAACTCACTCCTGAAATGTGCTTTCTTCCCTCTTCCTTACCCACTTCACCTCCAGTTTAATAAACATGGTTGAACTTTTCTTATGAAATAGATGTCTGTAGCTGGAGAAGAGGCTTTTTCATTTTCAATGCTTCAGTACAAGCAGCTCCTGGGTTACCATTACCCTTTTTATGTACAACAACCTATGGTTTCAAACCAGCCCTTTTATAGCCCAGTTTATGAAAAATTTGAGGCACATACAACAGTGTGTAGTAACAGGCTACTTTGTCATGTCCATCAAAACATTATTATTATTATGTTAGTACTATTTTAGTGTATCTAGAAATGTTTCTTAAAATGGATTTTATGTATTATCCATGCATACATGCATGTACAGACACCAAATTGA
>NW_006408528.1:12537475-12549481 GCF_000296735.1 Chrysochloris asiatica | reverse complement strand
GCTGTAGGATAGGCACTGGTTTGAATTAAAAAATGTGGTCAAATTACTCTCTATATAGTGTGTGTGCGTGTGTGTGTGTGTGTGTGTGTGTGTGTATATTGTCCTGGTGTGGTGCTGTGAGCTAATGCACTGGACTGCAAAGTCAGTTTGAACCACATGATTACTGGTTCAAGCTCACCAGCTGCTCCTTGGAAATGCTATCCAGGATCGCTATGGGTCAGAACTGACTCAAGGACCCATAACAACAACAACAACAACATATGTATATGTGTGTATATATATACATATGTTGTTGTTGTTGTTAGGTGCCATCAAGTTGGTACCGACTCATAGTGACCTCATGTACAGCAGAACGAAACACTGCCTGATCCTGGGCCAACCTCGCTATTGTTGCCACGCTTGAGCCCATTGATGTTGCCACTTTGCCAGTCCATCTTGCTGGGGGTCTTCCTCTTCTTCTCTGACCCTCCACCTTACCAAACATGATAACCTTCTCCAGTGACTGGTCCCTCCTGATAATATGTCTGAATATTCATACACACACACACACACACTCTCTTAAGACAAATATTTGACTAACTGACATTAGATAGGAACTGTACCTAAATGTTCTGACTTATGAATGAATTTGATTTAGACACAGATTTATATGTGGAACTCATTAGTAATATGGGGACTGCCTGTAATTAACCAGAGAGTTACCTTATATTTGAAGAGTCACACTACAGGCGTTTGCTGGTAGATCAGTACCATTGATTTGTTGATGTGTATGTACGGGGTAGGAAGACAATACCTAGACATTTATAGCTTTAATTCAGTGAGGTTAAGTAATTTGATCTGTAACTTGTAACAGTTCCTCAGTATTTTTTGTCTTTTATAGGTGGTGTTTGCCAGCTTCCTCCTTTATGAAGAAATTTTACCCTTTAATTAATAAATACCTTGTGTGGGGGAGATACATGAAGACTTTGTAAATTTATAATCTTTTCAAACTTTAATCCACTAGTTTTAGCATCCATTGATTCTTGCCTAAATCAAGTATGGTATTTGTTAGTGGGGATTTATTTACAATTTTGTCATTTGTCTACACTTATGTCATTCTGATGTAAGGAAGAGTTTTCTTTTCTCCCTACTTATTTAGTTACTTATTTCAGTACAAACTCATATTCTGTTATAATTCATTCTATAACTCTTTATTTTCTTGCTTGAATTAACCAAGATTTTTCAACCAGAGACTCTGGATGATGCCTGTGTGCAATTGAAAAGCTCCTATAATTCCTTGAGCTCCTCCTTATTCTCGTAGGACAGAAAAGTGTTCCAGACGCATACTGTTCTGTCCTTGACCTGGAACCTTCTGTTTTTTTACAAGAAGGCTTGATACCCAAAGATCAGGGTACTTAAATATGAAAATTTCTACTGCAGGGTAATTGCTTCTAGTTACTTTCAGTGAACAAATTTAGGATATCCATGAATGTATAAATGCAGACACTCTCTCTCACACACAAACCTGTATCTATTTCTATATTTAAAAGTTGATCTATCTAGATTTTAAAGTCTACTGTCATCTCTTATTGCCAGTTTTATTGGCAATCTATTATAGCCTCTTTTATTGACACAGTTTATTCCATAAATAGTAATGGTAGGAAGCTTTATCCAAAATGACTGTCTATTGCCTTCATTATTGATTACACACTTTCTTCTGCTTTCATTTCTGAAGCTTATTTTCACTGGACATAGAATTCTGAATGGACCTGATAACTGAATGCATATGCCAGAAGACTCAGTTAGCTTGGAGATGGACCAACAGAAATTCAGTCAGATGAAAAGGGAATTAAAGATTGAGAAACAACTAACAGGGTCTTAGGAACCTGTTGGATAATGTTAAAAGGCACGATGTATGTATAATTGGAATCCCAGAAGCAGAGGAGTTAGAAACTGTGTGTCAGAAAATATATTTGAAGGGATAATGGGTGAAAACTTCTCAGTATATGAGAAATACATATCTAGTGATCTAAATTCACTGAACACCAAACAGAATTCCAAGAGAATTTTGTCTGGATAGCCAAGTCTTCTGCTATAAAACAAAGATTAAAAAAAATAATAATGAAAACAGACTCACTATGTAAAAATGAATAATGTTTAAAATGACCATTTATCCTATGGGGCAGCCCTACTATATTCTATAGGGTCACAATGAGTCAGAATTCCTCAATGTTCTCATGGGAGGCAGAAGATGGGCTGATGAAGAAAACAATCACTATAAACATTACAAAGATAAAGAGTGATGTCAACAATCTCATGCCAATAAATTTGACATTAAGTGAAATAAGGATATTTGAAAACCTATAGCTTTATCACAGGAATAATTGAACCATTTGCAAAATTTTAACTCTATTAAAGAAATTAAATTATTCTGGTACCCAAAACCACACAATGGCTTTTCAATAATAGAAAAGTACAGACAAAAGTTCACTGTGACTGTAGATATAAAAATCATTAATAGAATATTAGTAAATCAAGTTTACTAATATATAAAACAGTAATATATACCAAAATAGAGTATCCTAAGGAGTCCTGGTGGCACAGTGGTTAAAGTGTTCAGTTGCTAACTGACAGATCGGTGGTTCAAATCTATCAGCTGCACCACAGGAAAATTTTGCGGCAGTCTATCATAAACATTTATAGCTTTGGAAACCTTATAGGGGTTTGCCTTATGTGTTTGCTATGATTTAGCACCAACTTGACAGAAATGGGTTTGTTATCCTAAGAATGCAAGGTCTATTTAATGTTTAAATCAATCAATGCAATTAACATATAAAAACATAAATAAAGTGAAAGATCAAATGATCATTTCAGTAGGTACATGTAGGTACATATAAAGCATTTGTTACTATGCAACTTCCATTTATTGAAGAATAGCAAGTACTTCAAACTGGTAGACTATGTCTAAGAGATGCCTATTGTTAACTCATAGTGACCCTGCATTGGGTTTTGGAGGAGCAATTGATGGGTCCAGTACTTACCCTGTAGTGCTGCATAGGACCTATGGTTTGCCCATAATTTTGAAAGAAGACTGAGTCACTCCCCCACCAGAGAACACATTAACCACTTCTGTTCAACGTTAGACAGGAGGTCCTAGTCATTGTAATAAGGCAAGTTAAAGAAGTAAAAGGCATACATTTTGGAAGAAAAAAATCCTAGGAACTATATAAAACAACTATTAGAACTAATAAGTTATTATACAAAATTACAAACTTACAAATGCTAAAATCAATAGCGTTCTTATATCCTAGCAACAAAGGAATTTAAAATGAAATTTAAAAACATTCCATTTAGTAGTACCGAAAGTTGTAAAAAAAACAGTTGTTAAGTGCCTTCATGCCAATTCTGAGTAATATTGACCCTGTATAGGGTGCTGTGGGTTAATGCGCTAGATTGCAAGGTCGGTTTGAACTGCAAGATCGGCAGTTCAAGCTCACCAGCCACTCCTCAGAAATACTATACAAGGTCGCTATGAGTTAGCACTTAACAACAACAGCATAGAATTTCTGAGGTTTGTAAATCTTTGTGGGAGCAGAAAGTCTCATCTTTCTTCTGTGGAGCGATGTGTGGGCTCAAACTCCTGACCTTATGCTTCACAGTCGCATGGAGCCACCACACATGTCATCTTCTTTTGTATTTGTATAAATACAAAAGAAGATACTTAGAGCCTCTATTATGACAACTATAACATGTTAGGAAAACAATAACTAAACTTTAAACGAATGGGGAGGTTAAGCTATGGTTGTTCCTTATTCATTGAAGAACTCAATAATTTTAGGATGACAGTTCTTTCAAGTTAATTGATAAATTCAGCATAACCCTAATCAAAATTTTATAGTATAATCAACTTTCTTTTATAAAAAACAGAATCACAACATTTCAATTTTGGTCACAGTGGACCAAAGGTGATTATAAAATATATAATGTGTATTGTATTGTCGTGTTTAGTTGACTCCAATTCATAGCTACCCTATGCAAAACAAAATGAAATACTGCCCAGCCCTACACCATCCTCACAATTTTTATAATTAAGCCTATTGTTGCAGTCACTGTGCTAATCCATTTTGTTGGGGGTATTCCACGTTTTTTGCTAAGCCTCTACTTTACCGAGCATGATGTTCATTTCCAGGGTCTGGTCCTTCCTCATTATGTGTCCAAAGTACAAGAGTGGAAGCCTTGCTATCTTCGTTTTTCAGGAACGTTCTGGCTGTATTTCTTCTTTGTTAGCAACACAATTCAAATGCCTCAGTTCTTCTCAGGTCTTCCTTATTCATTGTCCAACTTTCACATGCCTATGACGCTACTGAAAATACCATAATTGGGTCACAGGTACCTGAGTCCTCAGACTGACATCTTTACACTTCAACATTTAAAAGAGGGTTGTTTTTTTTTTTGCAGTAGATTTGTCCAGTGCAATAAGTCATTTGATTTCTAGACTGCTGCTTCCATGAACATTGATTGTGGAGACTGATGACTTACTTACTATAAAGCTCCTATGAATCTGTAATATTTGGTGAACATATACAGAATAAAGAATTTGTTAATTATACTTAGTTCTACATGTATATGAACAACTGGTTTTTAATAAAGATATCTTTTGGGAGACAGTTTCTCATGGGTCTCTCACATTTCCATATTTCTGAGCAAGAGGCATTGAAATCTTTCCTCCAGACTGTCTTTTCAAAAGGATATTTTTTTTAGCTAATAACTTTGAAGATTCAAGATAGTATTTGCCTCTGAGGCAGAGGGTGGATTTGTTTCCTTATTCTGATAATAGCCATGCTTGCTACTTGGACAAAGGTTGGGTGGGTTTGTTAGCATCCCGTTTATAAGACTGAGGGTTTAATAACTTTGGAGTTCCTTAGTTATGACATAGACTCACTGTGTGATCAGCTTTATCATAGGCCCACGTCTGAATTGCCCTCAGGGTCTTAAAGGATAAGGGAACTGGATGGGAACATACAGCTCACACTATCTAAGAAGCTGAGAGTAATAAAGTGCTTTGTCTCTGACCCACGAATCATGAGACTTGCCAGAATCTAACTATGAAACTATGACTGGACAACTTACTGCATTGCAAGTAGGGTAAAATCGCAGGCCCTTCATAGTTCTTGACAGGATCAACGGGAAAAGGAAGGTCTTTTTAGGAAATGGCAACTAATCAACGATATCCTTCAAGGAGAAAAGGTAAATAAATGCAAACTGTATACCTCACACCATATACAAAAGTCAACTTAAAATAGATCAGTGGCCTACATGTAAAATGTAAGGCTATGTAAGGCCACTGCCATCTGGACGATTCAGACTCACAGTGACCCTGGAGGACAGAGTACAACTGCTCCAAAGGCTTTCCCAGGCTGTCATCTTTCCGGAAGGTAGTTTCGAACTGTAAGGTTCACAGCCTGATTCGTAACCACTATGCTATACCAGAGCTCCTTAAGGAGCTGTGGTAGTATAGTGGAATATGACGAGGAGGGTTGCTAACCACAAGTTTGAATATACCTGTTGCTCTTCTGGAGAAGGATGAGGCTTTCTGATTCAGTAAAGATTTACAGCTTTGGAAGCCCTAAACTGGATCACTATGACTCGGCACTGACTTGTTTGCACCCAACCACAGCACCACTGTATATGTGGAATGATTTAGAATAGCAATCTCATAAATGTTTCAAGAAAATTATAAAAATTAACACAACACATTTTATTAATAGTATTTAAACATTATTGCACAAACCAACATTTAGTAATATAGGTAAAGTTTTATTAGAAATCACATGATTGGGCAAGTATTGAATAACCTTTCAGATTCAGAGGAAATAGTGCATGTTCCACCTGACTAAATAGAATGTGGAAAATGGTGTGGAGATTCAAAAAAAAAAACAAACATTATTTTTTGAATGTAAAGAAAAAAAATGCTTTATATGAAGTAATTTAATGTGCTTAGAATGTTCTCATAAGCCTTGTTAATATACTTGTTAAATAAAGAGCGTCCTGTTTAACGCATACAAATAATTCCATAGACAGATGATTCCCAGTGACAGAAATGAAACACCTACTGGAGTTGTTTGTAGGAAGACTGTACTGACATAATAGCCCTCTTTGAGTTGAGCTTGAAGCAGGAAGATAGCTTTACTGACCAAACGTTGTGGTTTCACTCTTTAGTCCATGCTTGGACAAACAAGGAGGTCAGTGTGAGCAGTCTATTTGTGGGTTGGTCTCTGAAGAAATTCTCAGAAGTTATTTTTTAAAAAGCCAAAGAAAATAGAGCTCCTGTTTTTGGTGTATATGTCACAGCTGAGCCTCCTGTTTAAAGAGCTTCATTTAATATATTTTGCCTTTTGGAGAGTAAGCTTTAGACTACTTCCTAGACACTGTAGCATTGATAAACGTTAACATACAGAGGGTCTGTGTATTCTTTACACCAACTGCTTTACTTTCTCACACTTATTTGTCACAAATATTTTTCATAGGGTGTGTAGTTCATGGATGGCCAAGCAAGTTTTTAAAAGATGATATGAAAGCATAAGTTGAAATGTATTTTTATTTCTTTTTATTGTTAGTAAACTCTTCATTAATAGAAGAACTTGAAAGTATGTTTCAAACTCATTAAGAAAATGGCTTTTTTTTTTTTTTTTAATTTAGAAAGATAGGAAATTTAGGAAAACGGAGACTGAGAAAATGAAGAAATCAGTCAAGTATCTTCTGAAATTAAAATTCTAAGCAGTTAGATAGAATACATGTTGAATGATATTTGAATGTTCAGTCATCAGTGAACGAAAGCAGTCCAAAAGACCTCTTTAGTCTTAAGAAATTATAGAAGAAGCTGTTTGCAAAATGAAATGCATTTTTCCCTCATAAATTTAGTAAAGAACTATTACGTATAATAGACCTAAAACATTACTGAAATGATTATAATTAATTTTTAAATAGAAATCCTGGTGTGGAACTGTGAGTTAAAGTGCCGGTCTACAAGATTGGTTTAAACCACAAGGTTGGCGGTTCAAGCTCACCAGTGGCTCCATGGAAACCCTACACAGGATTGAGTCGGAACTGACTTGACAGAACTTAGCAGCAACAACAACAGTACTTTACCAGGTATTGGTCCCTCCTGACAACATGCCCAAATTTTGTTAGAGAAAGTCTGCACATCCTTGCTTTCAAAGAACTTTCTGGCTGCACTTCCTTCAAGACAGATATTTATTTGCCCGTTTTAATGGCAGTCTGTGGTGCTTTCAGTATTGTGCCAACACCATAATTCAAATGCATAGATTTTTTCCCCAGTCTTCCTTATTCATTGTTCAGCTTTCATAAGCATATGAGGCGATTAAAAATACCATTGTTCGTTTAGGTACACATTAGTCCTCAAAGTGACATCTCTGTTTTTTATTTTAACACTTTGAAGAGTTATTTGTAAAAAGGAGGAGGTCTTTTGCTGCTGTATTAGCTCTCTAGTGCTGCTATAACAGAAATACCACAAATGGATAGCTGTAACAAACAGATTTATTCTCTCACAGTTGGGTGATTAAAAAGTCTGAATTCAAAGCACCAACTTTGGAAAAAGCGTCCTTGTCTCCTTTCAGCATCTGTAGATCCAGCAATCCTTGGAGATCTCCATGTGTCTTGGCATCAGTTTTTCCCTGGATCAAATGACCTATTGCATTAGGCCAGTCTCTTACACAAGATTTCTTTCAAGTGTTGAAGGGCCAAGACATCAGTTTGAGGACTAATATGCACCTGACACAAGCCATGGTATTGTCAATAGCTTCATATGCATGGGAAAGTTGACAATGAATAAGGGAGACTGTGAAGAATTAACGCATTTGAGTTATGGTGTTGGAGACGACTATCAAAAGTACCATGAACTGTCAGATAACCAAAGAAATCTGTGTTGGAAGAAGTACAGCCAGAATGCCCCTTAGAAGCCAGGATAGCTAGACTTTATCTCTCATACTTAGGACATATTATCAGGAGGGAACAGTCCCTCGAGAAGTGTACCATGTTTGGTAAAGTGGAGTGTCAACAAAAAAGAGGTAGATGCCAAGGAGGTGGATTGGCACAGTGGCAACTGCAATGGACTCAAATGTAACAATGATTGTGAGATTGGTACAGGACTGGACCAATGTTTTTTTTTTTCTGTTGAGCATAAGTTGGAACTGACTTGATGACACCTAACAACAACAGCGGCAACAACAGGAACTTCACAGTACAGGGACTCCATATCTAAAGGATGTACTACACATCTGGCTCTTCTTGGTGGCAGTAGGTCCCTCTTTCTCTACATATGTCTCTATCTCTTGTAAGATAAAAGCTGTTGCATGTCAAACCCTTGGGAATCTTCCATCCATCAGATCAGGGTCATGGTGTGATTGAAAGTGGTGATCGTGTTCCCACTCATAGCGAATTTAAGCACAATAGAATGAAACACTGTCAACTCCTGTGCCATCCTCATAATTGTCATGTTTGCGCCCATTGTTGCTGCCACTGTGTCAGTCCATCTTATTCACTGGCTTGTAATCTTATTTATTACATCAGATCACATCATGGGGATCATCACGTAAATGCCAAGCCAATGAGAATATGTGCCAAGCTGACAGATATTTTGGGGGAACATAATTTAATTCATGACAGCAGCCCAGTTGTGCAGTGTCATGTGTTCTTTGAGTTCTTTTCTTTCTTTTTTTTTTTTTTTAATGCTTTTTTGTGAATTATGTGATAGTATACATGGGAGGACATCAACTTCACATTGATCCCGTCATATATCGTTTCCTTGCCGTGGCTACAATCCCTTCCATGCATCATCCATCAACCAAAGGGTATACCTTGCAAGCCTGGCCCCCTGTCGTCCTCACACCGCCTCTCTCTCTCTCCAGGTCCAAAGTCTCCAGTCGTTCCGTCTCCGTCTCCCCATGTCATTGTCTCTGCCTCCATCCCTGGCATCACTGCTTCTCTGGGTAGGGTTCCATTCTCTGCTTTTCTCCTTTGATGGTCCCAGGAACCTCTGTTCCTAGACTGTAAGGTTAATCACTCCCCTTCCTTTGCCCCAAACGTTCACCTTTACATTTCCAGCCCTTACAATCAGTCCTGATAACAGTTATGTGCTATTGTATTGCAAGAGACCTATCCGCATCTCCTTTCATCAGCCCTGACTAGGTGGAATGGGTACTACTCAGTGGAGATTCTACCTTGCTCCACAACCTCTGTTCTTTGATTTCTTGACTACTGAGGAGTCCTGGTGTAGTGTAGTAGGATAAACACTGGACTGCTAACCCTAAAGTTGGTGGTTCAGACCCACCAGTCACTCCTCAGAAACCCTGTACAAGGTTGCAATGAGTTGGAGCCAACTAGAAGGCACTTAACAACAACAGCTTCCGTTAGAATTGACTATGGATCCAAGCAGAATAAAATTCTTGACAACTTGAATCTGCATTTATCATTACGTTATCTGTTAGTCCAGTTATCATTATGAGATGAGGATATTTGTTGTCTCTACATTGAGTTGTAACCCATACTGAAGGCTGTCATCTTTGATTTTCATCAGAGTCCTCTTCATTTTCAGTAAACATTGTAAATTGTTTATGAGTCTTTCTCCAATCCTGATGCTGCATTTTCTTCTTATAGTCCAGCTTCTCGGGATATTTGTTCAGAATACAGATTAAGTAAGTATGGATACCACCCAGGCACACACCTTTCCTGATTTTAAACCACTCGGTATCCCCATGTTCTTCCTCATGGTCTTTGTACAAATTCTGCATGAGCACAATTTTCTTCAGTTTCAACTTGAACTTGCATGTGAACTACTGACTGTCTCTTCTACAATTGGCCCCTAGCCTTGTTCTTACTGAAGTGATCGCTTTCCACAGATGTAGTTGATTTAAATCTTGTGTATTCCATCTGGCTAGGCCCACATGTAGAGTCCTAGTTTATTTTGTTGACAAAAGGTATTTGCAATGACTAAGTCGTTGGTCTTATAAAATTATATTATGCAAGCTCTGGCTTCTTTCACCAATATTATATTTTCTAACTAATGGTCATTCTTATTTGTTTCTAACTTTTGCATTATCAATTATCTTAGCAAAGTAATTACAGTGCTTCTTGATTGCATGCTTGATCAATTTCAGACTATAGACATTGATAAAAGTTTCAATTTATCATCTTTGACATTAGTTGGTAGTGTGTAAATTTGAATCATAGTCATATCAACTGGGCTTTCTTGTAGTGCACATTAGTATATCACTGACAGTGTTGTACTTCAGAATAGATCTTGTAATGTATATTCCTCTTTGAGTTGTCATTCCCACCATTGTAGACAAGATGATTGTCTGATTCAAAATGATCAATGTAAGTCCATTTTATCTTACTAATGCCTAATGGCATCCTGGTGTGGTGCTGCAGGATAATGCGGTAGACTGCAAAGTCAGTTTGACCCACAAGGCCCCATGATTCAAGCTCACCAGCTATTCCTTCGAAACCCTGCACAGGGTTGCTATGGGCTGGTACTGACTGGACAGCACTTAACAACAACAAAACGTTTTAGATAGTGTATGGTTTTGGGAGCACTAATTTGCATATAATCATAAATTGGAGGAATCCTGATGTGGCGCTGTAGGATCAGCACTGGACTGTGAACCACAAGGTCAGCACTTCAAACCTACCAACTGCTCCTCAGAAACCCTATACAGGATTGGTATGAGTCAGAACTGATTCTACTGCACTTAATAATAGCCTTGGAAGGAACCCTAAATTATTTCAACCATACTTGTCCAACTGAGCTAGACCTGCCGATTCCTCTGTCAGCTCTTTGTGTTGCACTCATGTTCAGAAACAATGGCCCTCATTATTTACAGCTTGTCCCCATCAAACTTTGGCTAACGTTGTGACACATAGATATTAAGGTGCATAGCATGGAAATTAATGCTTCTATTTGAAATTTAAGGTAACAGGTTCAGAAATGTCTGGTTCCCAATATATCTAGTTTCTTTATTCATGCTGATTGGCGGCAAAGGTGCAGTTTGTCACTTTTCCTGTACAATCAGTGAAAGCTCTGTCCCCTGTACCTTTCTTGGTTGCATAAAATCACAATGGGATTTAATAGGCTAGATCTTAGGCCTCCTTAAAATTCATATTGTGAAGGCTTATTACCTGGGAAAGAAAATGAGTTACTTGCATTTATATTAAAACGTTTTATTGTTAGTTGATAGGTGTAGTCAAGTAGGCTTCAACTCATAGCAGTCCTGTGGACACAGGAACTGCATGATCAGTCTTGGGCCGCCTTCACAGTTGTTATGTTTGAGCCCATTGTTGTGTCACTGTGTCAGGCCAACTCACTGGGGGGCTTCCTTGGTTTTTTTTTGACTAAACCTCCACTACACCAAGCATGATGTCCTTTTCCAGGAACTGGTCCTTTCTAACAATATGTCCTTAAGTATGAGACACGAAATCTTGCCATAATTTTTAAAAAATGTTTTATTGAATTATGTGATAGTTTACATGGGAGAACATTAGCTTTACATTCATCCTATCATATATCGTTTCATTGCCATGGGTACAATCCCCTACATGCATCATCAACCAAAGGGTATACCCGGCAAGCCTGCCCCCAGGTTGTCAGCACACAGTCCCTCTCCCTCTCTGGGGCTAGAGCCCCCAGCCACTCCATCTCTCCACGTCATTGTCTTTGCCTCCATCTCTGGTGTCACTGCTTCTCTAGGTAGGGTCCCACACTCTGCTCTTCTCCCTGCATGGTCCCAGGGACCACCTTTCCTAGACTGCAAAGTCAATCACTCCCCACCTTTTGCTACAAAATGTCTACCTTTACATTTCCAACCCTCATAGTCAGTCCTGATAACAATTATTCCCTATTGTACCACAAGAGACCTAGCCCATCTCCTTTCATCAGCCCCACCCAGACAGATGGGATACTACTCAGTGATTCTACTTTCCTCCGCACCCTCTGGATCTAGGCTCCCTCTT
>NW_006408528.1:12534072-12537111 GCF_000296735.1 Chrysochloris asiatica | reverse complement strand
TCTTATCAGCTGGACGCTTCACTCTCCATTCTAGTCCTCTGTGGCTATGTCACTGACTCTGGGCCCAAGAGTCCCCAGGTCTTGCCATACTGCTGGCCAACCAGGTCTCCACCTGTGTTCACAGGACTCTATTGAACGTTGTAGGGCTTAGAACACCTCTTCATTGCTGTTTTTCCCTCACTTCCCCTTATCGGTGATGAACATGGTCACGAATCAGAACACACGTCTGCTCGTGTATTCCCATTGATTCTTAGTCTTGGCAGAGGGTTTTCTCTGAGGGGACCCAACCACTTGCCTTGAGGTCTCCTGGGCGAGCACTTGCTTGTTCTTGAAGTAATCAGTCAGTCTGCCATTATTGTTTATTATTTTTTCTGTCAGTTTTTCTTTGAAGAAGTATCTTCTATTCTTCTAGCCATTCCTGGCTGGTCTGCTTGTCCTTTCAGGTGGAAATTTCCCACCTCAGAAGATTCTGGATGGGGTTCAGGATTCCACCTCTTGTTTTATGTACTGTAGAAGGTCTGCAGGATGCCTCCTTCACTGGACATGTTGTAGCCCCATTTTAGGTATTCCAATCAGTTATAGGCAGAAGACTGACTGACTAGCTTTCTATGGTGATATTTCTGTCTATTCCTTTCTCTCCCCCTCAAGTGTCTATTTTATAATGGTATGCCAGGGAAACCAAGATTCAAAAGACAACCAAGCATCTTAACATTGTTTCCCCCCTTTTGCCCATTCTAACCATGTCTCAATCCCTATATCCCAGAGCCCTGTTTTTCCAAGGTTGTGCGTACGTCATTATTAACCTCTGTCCCACTTAGCCCATGCAAACCTGCCTAATTGTTTTCCCATCTGCCTTGTCTTTCCATTACCCTCCCCGTTCTTGTTTATGGCCCCTCTCCCTAGCAACCAAACTATCCTTTGTCTATTTCCTCCCTTATTCTCCCCCATCCTCTCCCTCCCCCACTCCACCCCCACATCCCGGCAAAGAATCCCCGCCACCTTCTTTAGTGTGAGTTCTTTTTCTTAGTCTTTTAGAGTAGTGGTCCTATGCAGTATTTCTCCTTTTGTGACTGACTAATTTCACTCAACATAATGTCCTCAAGGTTCATCCATGTTATGCGATGGCTTGCAGCTTCCTTGTTATTCTTCAAGGTAGCATAATATTCCATTGTGTTATTACCACAGTTTGTTTATCCATTCTTCAATTGATGGGCACTTAGGCTGTCTCTGTCTTTTTGCTATTGTGAATAGTGCTGCTATGAACATTGGTGTGCATATATATCTACTCATGTTGTGGCTCGTATTTCTTGTGAGTAAATACCAAGTAGAGGGATTGCTGGATCATAAGGTATTTCTATTTCCAACCTTCTGAGGAAGTGCCATAGTGCTTTCCAGAGAGGTTGGACCATTTTGCAATCCCACCAGCAATGCAGGAGCATCACAGTCTCTCCACATCCCTGCCAGCATTTATTGTCCTCTACTTTTTTGATCTTTGCTGTTATTGCTGGTGTGAGATGATATCACATTGTTATTTTGATTTGCATCTCTCTAATTGCTAGGGTTAATGCGCCAGACTGCAAACCCATTTGAATTGCAAGGTCTGCAGTTCAAGCTCACAGCTGCTCCTCAGAAATTCTATACAGGGTCCCTATGGGTCAGAACCAACTTGATGTCACTTAATAACAACAAAAATGGTGATTGTGAATATTTCTTCATATATTTATTGACTACCTGGATCTCCTCCTTAATGAAATATCTATTCATGTCCTGTGACCATTTTTTAATTGGGTTATTTCTCTTTTTATTGTAGAGATGTTATAGTTTCCTATATATTTTATAAATGAGTCCCTTATCTGGTGTGTCGTTGCAAAAGAATTTTTCCCATTCTGTGGGTTCTCTTTTTACTCTTCTAGTGAAGTCTTTTGATGCACATAAATTTATAATTTTTAGTATGTCCCAATCATCTATTTTGTCTACTTTTGTTTGTGTAATTTTCAAAATGTTTGGTAGTCTGTATATTCCCTGAATTAGTGCCCTCACATTTGTCCCTGTTTTTCATTGATGGCCTTCATAATTTTGGGATTCACATTTAGGTCTCTAATCCATTCTGAGTTGGTTTTTATATAAGGCGTGAGGTGAAGGTCTTGTTTCAATCTTTTGCATATCATTTTCCAGTTCTGCCAGTACCATCTGTTGAAGAGACTATCCCCTCCCCATGCGATATATTTAGGTACTTTTTCATAAATCATTTGGCTGTTTGTGGGTGGGTTAATTTCTGGATTCTCAATTTTGTTCCATTGATCAATGTATCTTTCATTGTACCAGTACCAGGCTGTTTTGACCACTGTAGCCATGTAATAAAATTTGAAGTCGGGGAGTGAGAGGTTTCCAACCTTATTCTTCTTCTTAAGCAGTGCTTTGCTTATCCTGGTCCTCTTTCCTTTCCATATAAAGTTTGTAATTGTTTTTTTCTATCTCTTTGAAGAATGTCGTTGGAATCTGGATTGGGATTGCATTATATTTGTGTATTGCTTTGGGCAGTATTGACAGTTTCACAGTGTTAAGTCTTCCTATCCATTTTTCCATTTTTGTAGGTCTATTTTGGTTTCTTGTAGTAGTGTTTTGTAGTTTTGTTTGTATAGGTCCTTTGTTTCTCTGGTTACATTTATTCCTAGATATTTCATCCTGTAGACAGCTATTGTAAATGGTATTGCTTTCCTAATGTCCTTTCAGTGTTGTCAATATGGTAGAGAGGAAGCCAACTGATTTTTGTATGTTCATCTTATATCCTGTCACTTTTCTGAATCTTCCAATGAGATCCAGTATTTTTTTTTTTTTACTGAGTCTTTACGTATAGGATCATATCGTCTGCAAATAGAGTTTTACTTCCTCTTTGCCAATTTGGATGCCTTTAATTTCCCTGTCTTGCCGTATAGCTCTTGCTGAGACATCCAGCACAATATTGAATAAGAGTGGGGACAAAGGGCATCCTTTTTGGTTCCTGTTCCCAGAGGGAAGGCTTTTAGTTTCTCTCCATTG
>NW_006408528.1:12490784-12533812 GCF_000296735.1 Chrysochloris asiatica | reverse complement strand
ATGTTGAACTATCCTTGCATCCCTGATATGATTCCCACTTGATCATTATGTATTATCCTTTTGATGTGCTGCTGGATTCTGTTGTATGTTGGCTAAGATTTAGTTGAGAATTTTTGCATCTATGTTCATGAAGGATAGTGGTGTATAATTTTCTTTTTTAGTGATATCCTTCCCTGGTTTTGGTATGAGGGTTATGTTTGCTTCATAAAAAGTATCAGGCAGTTTTCTGTCCTCTTCTATATTCTGGAATAATTTGAGTAGAATTGATGGCAGCTCTTCCTTGAATGTCTGGTAGAACTCACCAGTGAAGCCATCTAGGCCTGGACTTCTTTTAGTTGGGAGTTTTTTGATGACCTGATCAATTTCCTGTTTTGCTATGGGTCTGTTCAGGTTTTCTACTTCACCCTGAGTAAGGTTAGGTAGGTTGTGTTTTTCTAAAAATGTATCCATCTCTTCTAAGTTTTCAAATTTGTTAGAGTACAACTTTTCATAGTATTCTGTTATTTTCCTTTGGTTCTGTTGTGACATCGCCATTGTGGTATTTAACGCTTGTTATTTGTGTCTTCTCCCTCTTTTCTTTTGTAAGGTTTGCCAGCAGTCTGTCAGTTTTGTTAATCCTTTCTGAGAACCAGTTTCTTGTCCTGTTGATTCTTTCTATATTTTTTCTGTTTCTATCTCATTTATTTCTGCTCTAATCTTTATTATCTCTTTTCTTTTGGTGGCTGTAGGTTCCCTCTGTTGGTGTGTTTCTAATTGTTGTAGATGCTGTGTTAATGTGTTAATTTTAGTTTTTTCTTCTTTTTGCATGTATGCATTTATTGCAATTAATTGTCCTCTCAGCACCACTTTTGCCATGTCCCAAATACTTTGGTATGTTGTGTTCATTCTCATATGTTTTTTGGAACTTTGTGAGTTCATGTTTAATTTCTTCTACTACTCAGTCGTATTTCAGCAGGGTGTTATTCGGTTTCCATGTATTTGACTATATTTTCTTGGTCTTCCTAGTGTTTATTTCTGATTTGGTAGCATTGTGGTCTAAGAAGATGCTTTGTAGTGTTTTGATATTTGTAAATTTATAGAGGTTTGTTTTGTGTCCTAACACATGGTGTAATCTGAAGAATGTTAATGTTCCATGTGTACTGGAAAAGAATGTGTACTGTGCTCTTGTTGGGTTGAATGCTCTGTACACATCTATGAGGTCCAGCTGGCTGATTGTGTTGTTTAGTTCTTCTGTGTCTTTGTCAAGTTTCTTTCTGGTTGTTCTATCCATTTTTGAAAGTGGTGTATTAAAATCACCCATAATTATTGTAGATTTGTCTATTTATTTCTTCAAGGCTATTAGTGTTTGCTTTATATATTTTGGAGCTCTTTCTTTGGGAGCATAGATATTTATTATGGTTATGTCATCTTGTTCAATTGTCCCTTTAATCATTAGATAATGGCTATCTTTATATTATGCTGGTATTTACCTTAAAGTTTATTTTATCAGAGATTAGTACTGCCACTCCTGTTTCTTTTTTTATTTCAATTAGCTTGGTATATTTTTTCCCTTCTTTGACTATTAGTCTGTTTTTGTCTCTGTGTGTAAGATATGTCTCTTGTAGACAGCATATTGAATGATCTTGTTTTCTTATCCATGCTGCCACCCTCCATTTCTTAACATTCAGTGTAATTATCGATATGTATGGAGTAATTGCTACTATTATATTCGTTTGTGTGTGTGTGTGTGTGTGTGTGTGTGTGTGGTGTTGCTGCTTTCTTTGTTCTGTTGTGTTCCTGTGCTGAGTTCATGCTTTTTGTGTTCTTTCTTGTGTTTCCTTAGAGTTTTAATGTTTCTATATTCTTCTTGGATTTTCATTTTCTTGGTATATTGTGAAATGTTTATTTTCTTATGTTCCATTAACTTTTCCCTCCATTTAGTGCAGTCTGTTTTATCCTGTAATGTGCCTGACCGTCTCACCATCTGGATCTCTGTTCTTATGTGTTTACCATTTTTTTTTTACATTGTAATTGTTTTGATCATAGACTGACCTCCCAGATTCTCTGAGTTTGTTCTTATAGTTTTGTTCTGTTCTCCACTCTTCCTCCTGTTGATTTAATTCTGGGAGGTGCTGCATACATTGAGAGCGAACTTCCAGAGGTTCAAGCTGGATGCAGA
Organism: Chrysochloris asiatica; assembly: GCF_000296735.1. Lineage (NCBI taxonomy): Eukaryota > Metazoa > Chordata > Mammalia > Afrosoricida > Chrysochloridae > Chrysochloris > Chrysochloris asiatica. Next base: position 12,531,654 of record NW_006408528.1, on the reverse strand, counting down.
AGAGGATGTAAAAAGATAGATATCATTGCTAATGTCTGATGGATCTTGGCTGAAAGCAGAGAATACCAGAAAGATGTTTACCTGTGTTTTATTGACTACGCAAAGGCTTTCAATTGTGTGGATCATGACAAGCTATGGACAACATTGTGAAGTATGAGTATTCCTGAACACTTAATCGTACTCATCAGGAATCTGTACATGGACCAAGAAGTAGTTGTTTGAACAGAACATGGGAACACTCAATGGCTTAAAATTAAGAAAGGTGTGCAAACAGGGTTGTATTTTTTCACCATACTTATTCTACGTGTATGCTGAGCAAATAATCCAAAAAACTGGCTTATATGAAGAAAAACCTGACATCAAGATTGGAGGAAGACTCATTACCAATCTGTGATATGCAGATGATACAACCTAGCTTACTGAAAGTGAAGAGGACTTAAAATATTTACTGATGAAGATCAAAGAGCACAGTCTTCGCTGTGGATTTCATCTTAATGTACAGAAAACAAAAATCCTCTCCACTGGACCAATAAACAACATTCTCATCAACAGAGAAAAGATTGAAGTTGTCAAGGACTTCATTCTTCTTGGATCAACCATCAATACTCATGGAAGCAGCAGTCAAGAAATCAAACGAGGTATTGCATTAGACAAATCTGCATAAGACCTTTTTAGAGTGTTGACAAGCAAAGATATCAGCTTGAGGATTAAGGTGCACCTGACCCAAGCTGTGGTATTTTTAATAACCTCATATGCATGTGAAAGTTGGAGAGAAAATAAGGAAGATTGTAGAAGAATTGATGCTTTTGAATTATGGCGTAGGAGGAGAATATTGAAAGTGCCATGGGCTGCCAAAGAACCAACAGATCTGTGTTGGAGGAAATGCAGTCAGAATGCTCCTTGGAGGCCAGGATGACAAAACTTCATCTCTCGTACTTTGGACATATTGTCAAGAGGGACCAGTATCTGGAGAAGGATTTCATATTTGGTAAGGTGGAGGGTCAGAGAAAGGAAGCCCCCCAGCAAAATGGATTGGCAAAGTGCCAGCATCAATGGGCTCAAACGTGGCAACAATTGTGAAGTTGGCCCAGGACCGGAAAGTGTTTCGTTCTGTTGTACATAGGGTCGCTATGAGTTGGTATTGACTCGATAGCACCTAACAACAATAGCAATAATAAATGGAGTCCTGGTGTGGCGCTGTGGGTTAATGCGCCAGACTGCAAACCAGTTTGAACTGCAAAGTTGGTGGTTCAAGCTCACCAGCTGCTCCTTGGAAACCCTATACAGGGTTTCTATAGGTCAGAATTGAGTATAATAAAATATATTTATTTCTCCAGAGACAGCTACCTAGAGAGCTTAACATTGTTCTGGGTCTTAAGGGATAAGATTATGATATGGATTGTTGTTAGATGCCATTAAGTCAGTAGCAACTCATAGCGACCCTATACACAACAGAACGAAACACTGCCCTGTCCTGGGCCAACCTCACAATTGTAGCAACACTTGAGCCTATTTGTGCTGCCACTTTTCCAATTCATTTCACTGGGGGTCTTCCTGTTTTTTTTTTCTGACCTTCTACCTTACCAAACATGATATCCTTCTCCATCAGCTGCTCCCTCCTGAAAATAATGGAGACAAAGTTTGGCCATTCTGGCCTCCAAGGAGCACTCTGACTGCACTTCTTCCAACACAGATCTGTTAGTTCTTTTGGCAGTCCATGGCACTTTCAATAGTTTCCTCCAATACCATAACTCAAAAGCATCAATTATTTTACGGTCTTCCTTATTCACTGCTCAGCTTTCACTTGTATGTGAGGTTATTGAAAATACCATGGCTTGGGTCAGGCACACCTAAGTCCTCAAGCTGTCATCTTTGCTCATCAAAGGTTGCATGGTAGAATTCTGCAAAACCAATGATTTGTTCATTTCAAATACCTTCTTTAGACAGCATAAGAGATGATTGTGCACATGGTCCTCACCAGATGAAATATATAGAAATCAAATTGACTACATCTGTTGAAAGAGCAGGTGGAAAAGCTCCATATCATCAGCCAAAACAAGGTCAGGGGCAGACTGTGGAACAGACCATCAATTGCTCATATGCAAATTCAGACTGAAGATTAAGAAAATGAAAATCAGCCCACGTGGGCCAAAATATAACCTTGAGTATATTCCACCTGAATTTAAAGATCATCTGAAGAACAGATTTGATACATTAAACACTAAAGACTGAAGACTAGAAGAGTTTTGGAATGACACCCAGAACATCATACATGAAGAAAGCAAAAAGTCATTAAGAAGACAAGAAAGAAGGAAAAGATCAAAATGGATGTCAGAAGAGACACTGAAACTTGCTGTCCATTACAGAGATGCTAAAGCAAATGGAAGAAATGAGGAGGTACATGAGCTGAACAGAATATTTCAAAGATCAGCTCTAGAAGATAAAGTCAAATATTATAACAAAATGTGTAAACATCTGGAGTTAGAAAACCAGAAGGGAAGAACATGCTCAGCATTTCTCAAGGTGGGGGGACTGAAGAAAAAATTCAAGCCTCAACTTTTGTTATTGAAGGATTCTCTGGGCAAATTATGGAATGATATGGGTAGATTAAAGAGCAGGATCCACGGTGGTACTGTGGTTAAGCACTGGGTTGTTAATTGAAAGCTTAGCAGTTCAAACTACCAGCTGTTGTTGCAGTAAGCTTCAGTAAAGATTAATACCCTTGGATAAAGTTTGAAGCATTTCTACTGTCTTCTATCAGGTCACTATGAGATGGAATCAGTTCAAAGGCAACAAATAATAAGGAAAAGATTCACTAAATTCCACTAATCTTACTGTCACTTTTGATAAGCGAAACTTGCCAAGTTATGTTGTTTCTTGGGGTGTCAGTTTTCTCATTCAGTTAAAATTATAAGTAAGGACTAAGATTTAGTACTACCGCTAGTCTGTCTGTTTGACTGGCATGCTTCTGTAAAGCTGAAATCTGTCTATATATGGGAGTCCTGGTGTGATGCTGTGGGTTAATGCTCTGGACTGTAAAGTCATTTGAACTGCAAGGTCGGTGGTTCAAGATCACCAGCTGCTCCTAGGAAACCCTATAAAAGTTCGCTATGGGTCGGAAACTACTGGATGGCACTTCACATCAACAACAACACCATCTATATATGAGGAGTCCTGGTGTAGAGCTGTTGGATAAGTACTGAATTGCTAACCACAGGGTTGGTGGTTCAAAGTCACTAGATGCTCCTTATAAACCCTATGCAGGGTCCCTGTGAGTTGGAACTGAGTTGATGGCATTTAACAACAAAACGAACAACATCTATATATGAGGAGCCCTGCTGGCATAGTGGTTTATGCATTGTGTTGCTAAATGCAAGGTCAGTGATTCAAACACATCAGCGAAAGATGAGTCTGTCTGTTCCTGTAAAGATTTATAACCTTGGAAACTATAGGGATGCTGTTCTACTCTGTCCTATTGGATCACTGTAAATTGGAATTCACTTCATGGCAGTAGGCTTGTGGTGTTTTTAGTGGCTCAGGGGTTAAGCGCTTGACTACTAACTAAAAGATTGTTGGTTTGAACCTAACAGTTGGCCCCCAGCAGAAAGAGAGAATTCTGCTTCTGTACAGATTACAGCCTTAGAAACTCCACAGGGCAGTTGTACTCTGTTCTGAATTTGTGTGTCTTTAATCAGAATTGACTACACACTAGTGGATTAGGGTTTTTGTTTTTTAAGTTATTTGTGAGAATGAGTCAAAACTTCACTGGCACTTGGGTTCTATTAAAACACCTGTCCACGTGCACAGCTGGTGATGACATTGAGAGTGCACATGAAATGATTCTGTCCAATAGATGAGTGACAGTGGATTATGTGGCAAGTTATTTGTAAATCAGCCATGCCTATGCCTGTGAATTAATTCACTATAGATTTGAGTTTTGAAAAGGCTGTGCGAGATAGGTATCAAAACAATTCACAGAAGAGCATAAACAGAAGCGTTTGGAGATATTCAAACAATTTGGATTATTTGCAAACAAATTTGGATTGATATTTGAAGGAAGGTAAAAGTTTCTTTAAAAAAAGCATTACTGGTGAGGAGACATGGATTCATTGCTATGAACCTGAGAATAAACGGCAGATTATGGAATGGAAACATCCTCAATCACCAACCAATAAAATGATCAAAAGTCAACCATCATCTGAAAACTGATGCTTACAGTTTTCGTGATTCTCAAGGGCCAGCATTGAAACACTATTAGGAAAAACGTTCAACAATGAACTGTGTTAGTTACAGTGATGTGCTCTTTGAAGAGTTGAAGCCTAAACTTTGGATTAAACGCAGAAGACTGCTATCTAAGGGCATGTGATCTTGTATGGCAATGCATGTCCACACACCTCTGCCCACACTCTTGACACTCTAAAAAAACCTCAGTTTTGAGATGTTAAAGCATCCTTCCTGATCTTGATACAACAGATTTTCACTTGTTTGGTCCACTGAAAGCAGCCCTTCGAGAATGGAGATTTACCTCTGATGAAGAAGTGAAGACAGAGGTGCATTCATGGAATTGCAGCTCATCCTAAAACATTTCAAAATAAATCTGAAAGCTTGTTGACAGATGAAGAAAATGTATTGAAAAGCAAGGAGATTATGTTGAAAAATGATGTATTTTTCTTTTGTAAAAGTTGGTTAACAAATTCTACAGCCAGAGTGCAGATACTTTTTGGCTCACCATCGTATATGTGGTCTCAATAGGATAAGCATTGGACGGCCAACCACAGAATCAGCAGTTGGAGCTTGTCAGTCATTGCATAGGAGAAAGATGAGGCTTCTTCCCTTTCAAAGGTTTAAAGCCTCACAAACTCCATACAGAGTTGATATGTGTTGGATATGACTCATGGGCACATAACAAGAACAAATACATGGTCTTCCAAGCCTGTAAACAACAAAGGGGGGGACATCTGAATCTGAAATTCACAAAGTTAAGAAGGAAGTTAATTTGGGGCATATGTAGCCTAGGTTATCCTGAAAATTGTCCCCATTTGATGTGACTATATTCTTTTAGTACACACACACACACACACACACACACACACACACACAGGGAGAACATTAGTTTTATATTCATTCTATCGTATATTGTTTCATTGCCACCGTTACAATCCCCTCCATGCATCATCATCCAACCAAAGGGTATACCCTGCAAGCCTGCTCCCACTCCTCAGTGGTCAACACACAGCCCCTCTCCCTCTCTGGATCTCAAGTCCCCAGCTGCTCCATCTCTCCACGTCATCGTCTCTGCCTCCATCTCAGTCATCACTGCTTCTCTGGGTAGGGTCCCGCTCTTCCCTCTTCTCCATTGATAGTCCTAGGAACCTCCGCTCCTAGACTGAAAAGTTAATCACTCCCCTCCTTGCTGTAAAACGTCTGCCTTTACATTTCCCACCCTCACAGTCAGTCCTGATAACAATTATTCACTATTGTATCACAAGAGACCTGTCTGCATTTCATTTCATCAGCCCTGCCTAGACAGATTGGATACTACTCACTGGAGATTCTACCTTCCTCCACGCCCTCTGGATCTAGGTTCCCTCTTGAAAGCTTGTAAGCCAGTCACTTCTTGCCTTTGTAGCCCCCGCCCCCATTTTGGGTAACCAATGCCCAAGTTGCCTATCCCTTTCTACTCTGTGTGTGGAGGGGGTGGGAATGATTCTTGTAGTAAAGATTTGTTTCCTCTTTTGAGCTACTGCATCCATAGGTGTAGGTCAAGTTCATCAAATTGTGTTAGATTATGCTTTTTTTCCTCTTCTTTCTTCTTCTGGTTGAGCTCTGATCATCCAGTCATTGAAGCCAGCTCAAGTTAGTATCTGAAAGTGTTGGTATTCTTGTGCATATCCCCTCTCTTCTTATCAGCTGGATGCTTCACTCTCCACTCTAGTCCTCTGTGGCTGTGTCACTGACTCTGGGCCCAAGAGTCCCCAGGTCTTGCCACACTGCTGGCTGACCAGGTCTTCACCCGGGTTCACAGGAATCAATTGAATGTTGTAGTAAACATTTTTAAAAATCTGCTTTTATTACAAAATATAACACATACACAAAAGTGAATAAAACAATTGTACAGCATCAAAAATAATTATAAAATAAACACCTCTGTCACTACCTATCACATTAAGAAATAGAGCATTGCCTTCACTTTAGATGCTTTCCTCATTCATACATCTATGGGCCTGTTTCTAGGTTTTCTAGCTGTTACATTTGTCTTTTGTTCTTCTGTTGCTGTACCAATATCATAGAGTTTCAGTTGTGATCTCTTGATATCTAATAGAGTTCTCTTATACTTAGTTTTTAGCATTTTCTTTCTGTTTGTTTTTGTTTTCATTTTTATTGTATTTTATTATCAGTACCTTTAAAAATACAATCTTTACCTCTGGAGGTTATAAATATTACATACAAACTTAGAGATATATTTTAGTACATACATACATAAAAAATGCACAACTCATAAGATTTACTCTGACAATGAAGAAGTGTTGGACAACATTGATATGTTGTCAGTTGTGGTATTAACCCCACCTGTGGCAGCTTCTGGATTATCTTGAATGAGAATGACATTTTTAGTCATTTTTAACAATAGTTGCCAATATGGTCCTTTTCTCTGTTTTTCTTCCTATACTTTGCAGTAACATCTCATTGTGTCCTGAATTTGCCTATTAGCTTTAGCAAAGCTATCAGTGTTTGAGAATTTCTGATGTGATGCTGTAGGATCAGCAGTGGAACACAAGGTCAGAAGTTCAAACCCACCAGCTGTTCCTCTGAAACCCTATACAGGGTTACTATGAGTTGGAGCCAACTCAGTGTGGCGTTTAACAACATCAGTGTTGTGGACCCATGTTTTTAAGGAACTGAAGTCCCTGTTTTAATTTTTTTTAATGGAGGTTATTAATCATGTTTTTCTGCAGAAAACTCCAAATCAAACCCAAACCCACTACCACTAAGTCCATTCAGAATCATGGTGACCCTATATAAGGGTCTGACTAAATATTTATAGCAGCAGACAGCCTCTTCTTTCTCCCTAGGAGCAATTGTTGGGTTTAAACCACCAACCTTGCACTTAGCAGCCCAACGCGTAACGCACAGCACCACCAGGGTGTGTTAACAGTTTCTTCTAAACTTTAGAATCTGTTTGTCAAATACAAAATCCGTTTGTGATTTTAGATTGTCATTGCATTAAATCCAGAGAATACTTTGTAGAAAATTGACAGCATCGTGATGTTGACTCTTCCATTCATAAATACAATACATTTTTCTATTTAACTGGCTCTTCTTGAATATATCTCAATACAGTTTTACAATGTAGCTTTAAAAGATTTTATTTTAGGTTCTTTTGTTTAGATGGATTTCTTTTTAGGAAGATTTCTGGTATAGACAATAAAAATGAACTGTAAGTCTGTATATCAGAAAAAGCAAAGTGAAATTTAAAAAATATATAATTTATAGCAGAATTATTTGATATATATTTGAAGTTAAGTATACCATCTTATTTTGTGCTTTCAACTCTGAATGTTTATGATGTTTGATTTTCAAATGCATTAGGGACCCAGTTACCCACCAGTTATTTGTATGGTCATGCCAAGCATTTAAAATGGCAATGTATTCTAGTTTGAGAGGTAAAAAATATTTGATTTTCTATTTTTAATAGCATTAGTAGGTAGCACCATATATGGAATTATTTAGTGTTAATAATCTATAATTTTTTTCAGATTATTTGTCTTTTAACTCTAACAGTCTTTGAATGCAGTATTATTGATCTGTTTCATAGCAGGTAAAAGTGAAATATAGGGATGTTAATTATTTAGCCCTATATTACAGGGTCACTAAGTTGTGATCTGAACCAACCTGTGTCTAATACCACAGTCTATGATGTTTTTACTTTAATACATTGTTTTAACATTTGTAACATTTTAACATCAGTAAGTCCTGAGTAGCACATAGATTGATTATGATAATGACATGTGTGAAGCTTTAAAAATACTAATTGATTAATGTTCATTTTATTCTGTTTTATTAAGCAGGAAGGAAGATAATACATTCTGGAGATTTTTCCATTTAAAACATTAATATTATCAAAGTTTAAACCTACAGAGCTTTAACTTTGAAGAATGTAATTCAATGTATTTCTTTTTTTGTAGATAGTAGGACATAATGTAAATATAGTACTAAATATATGATAAAACATATACTATGCATATTAAAATAGGAAAAAAAAAATTTAAGACCTTACATAAGCCTCAATTTTTTAGGATAAGAAAATGTAAAATTTTAGCTTATATTTATATATCATTTCTACTTCTGTCAGTGACTGTCACCTTGCCAAATATGTGGGAGTTTTATGGTCTGTTATCCTCTGACTCTGTGGATTCATTGAACATTTTACTGTGATTTTATTAGTTTTGGAATGAAGAACTAAAAGCTGAATACAGTCCACTATTCATACAACAAGATTTAAGGATGGTTAGTTTAAAAAATTTCCTTTGGTTCCCATTAGATTTATTTCTGTTTGACAAATGAGTAGATGAAGGGGAAAAAAAAAAAATCAAACACTGCATATGGTTTCTAGAAGTATGTTTTAATAACAAAATCAAGTCTGGTCAATGAAATCTTTCAGAAATATCACTAGGAAAAAACCTTACATTTTTTAGAGAAAATTTTCTCTAAGTCTTACTGCCAGTCAGACCACTTTCCCCTCTTCTATACTCATTTCCAGTTTTATTTTATTTAAATTTCTTTAAGAATATGTTTTAGCAATGTGGAGACATGCCCGAGATTTGTCCCTTAGTCAAGTCTAGGTCAGTAAAATAATAGCTGGAAAAAATCCTAATTGCCTATCATGAAGTCTAAGTTGGGTTAAAGGAAAAATAAGTAAATTCTGTTGTGACTTTCAACAGTATCCTCAGAGTTCCCTTAATAAAAAAAATGGTATAAAAGCTTATAAGTTGTGCCTTCTCAACTGAGGATTCCAACCCACTGGTAGGTCATGAAATTGATTTAAGTGATAACTGTCATTAAATCTTTTTATTTAGTAAATAGACAAGGAGTAGTGTAGAATTTAAATTTCAAAGAATAAATATAAATTTAAATGGTATAAGTAAAATAGAATCAGTAGTGTATTACACACTATAAAGGTGTATGTAAGTTTGTGGGAATTTCTTATCAGTTATACTGATAGAACCTGATTCATCACATAGTGTGTAAGTCAGAATTCAGCCCAGGAAACAGAAACAACATGTATTTTTAAATCAGGAAGATATTTAATGCAAAGGAATTAGGTACTTATAACAGTATCGCATGATCTAAAGAATGGGTTCTAGACTGTTCCTATTGGAATGACTTCCACAGAGTACATAATTGATTCACAGAAGAGTTGCTTATACTTGAGGCTATGTTTGAGTTTGAGAAGATACCCTGCAATCCAGTAATCAAGAAACAAGAATTTAACTGCTATTTTTGTGACCATATAGGTGTCTGTAATGAATTGAATTGTGTTCCCCACCAGAAGATATTTTGAAATCCTAACACCTCCTACAGGGTTGCTATGGGTCGGAACTGTTTCGAAGGCACTTGAAAACAACAACAATAACAATGGAAAATTTAGGTCATTTTCATAACATTCCCTGTATCCTACATCCCAGTTTTACTAGGCACTTTTTTATTCTCTGTTTGTTGTTGTTGTTAAGTGCCGTAATAGGGCTTCCAAGGACTGGCTGGTGAGTTCGAATTGCCAGTGTTGTAGCTCAAACCGACTTTGTGGCTCAGTCAGGGCTTCATCTTGCAGCACCATACCAGGACTCCTAGGACTCTTAGAAATTATTTAATTTGCTCTCCCTTCCCCATTTCTACTGCTGCTGCTTCAACTCTGGTCTGTCTTTCATAATTATTTTGATGATCCCATAACTGGTCTTTTCAATATTGTCTTCCCAGCATTCTGTTCATCTTCCATGAAACAGATTAATCTCCTCTGCTTAAAATCCTTTACACGTTTCATATTGCCGACAGAGTAAAATTTGCCCAAACTGTAGTTTGCAATTTCCAAGAGGAGATATCCCATGCAATGTTTTCCAAATCTATTTGACAGAAATATCTATTTAATGTCTCCTGGGTCTCTAATGTTTTGCAGAGCATAGTTTGGGAATTGCTGGGATTGAAGGAAGAATGTGAACATTTGGGAATGGGAACAGAAGGGAAAAGCATGACTAAAGTCATCTAGGTAGTAATGAGCGTGGCGAATAGACCAGCTGCGTATGAGGTCATGACTTACATTCGTAGGTTGTTCTCAAAATGCTGATTTCTTCTCCAAGATTTAAAAAAGTGATCCTCTATGTCTGTTTATAATCTGCAAAGACCCTGTCATGTAGAAAAGTAGGAGGAAAAACCCTTCCGCTCCTAATCTCAGGAGGAAAAAGATTTCAACCACATTCTTGGAAACTTATATTGGCAGAATTTGAAGTCTTCCAGAAAGCTCAGTTTTATTTCATTCATAGTTATATTTCATTTTGACAATGTGAATGTAGGATTATTTGACAAATTTGAGAAAAATTGTCTGATTTCTTTTTTCATGAGCTTTTGTGCTGCTTTTTTTTTTTTTTTTAATAACTTTTCTAAATTGTTAATTACAGTTAGCCAGTTGTTACTCTAACATCTGAATGTGTACATGGTAATGCTCCTCTTGCACATGTTGTGGTTCATTGAGCATTCTTTAATTTTCAATTTCTTGTGGTTGGAAATTTGTTGTTTTAGGAGAGTAGGGATAATTGAGTATTTATTTTCAGATTTCAGATCCTAAAGCAGTACCAGAGACCTTTGAAGTAACTAATGGGGCTTATTTTTTTTTTTTAAGCATTATAGTTTGTTTCATGGATATTGTATTATGATAATTAAAAAATTCCTTTTATCTTAAAACAGTTTCAGTGAGACTGTCAGGGCCTAGACTGGAGAGGCAGTCTGAGAAAAGGGCCACTTAACACTGGAGTTGCAAATAGAAGTTCTAACTCTACCTGGGACCTTTTTTATAGACAGGGATGGAATATACCTGAAGTCTGCAGCCTTGGGAACAGCAGACACTTTCTAGGTTTCACTGAGGAGGATGAGAGTGTCCTAGCAGCTGCCTGGACTTGGTCCCATCTGGTTCTGGGTCTGGGCATGACTTAGTCTGTGGGGGCAGCTAGCATCTGGGCCCTAAGGAAAGGGGATAGCCCAATGTGCTCTTGCTACCCCCAGGGTACTCCTAGTCGAGTTGTGTGTGAAACATAAGGATATCTAAATATTTAAGATTATACTATAAATACTGACTTTATCACAAAATGCAAAGTTAAGACTAGAGGAAGAAGTAGTGCTCAGGCAATCCTTGAAGCAAATATGTCATTTGCAGTGAAATGGGTCTCTTTTTGAAAGTTTGCCTTAAAAATCTTACTTGTACCCTACTTTATAAAACTGATGTGCTGTGTTAGAAAATTCAGAAGGCAAGTCTATTTAGATAGAGAACTTTTCACCTCAAATATAATTAAGAATATTGTAGGAGTCTATTTTTTCTGTTATATATATATATATTGCTTTTAGCCTTGTAAATGAAAATACCAAATTTCGATAAAGCTGGGTTACATTATGATGCACTGAAAAATAAGCCATGCACTGTGATTTATATAGGTTTTATATTTCTGACTGTGTATCAGTTTTCCTTATTATATTATTTCTAAATATCTCCTTCTGTATAATGTATATAATATTTTTAACATGTAATGTGGAGAATGAAAACCTCATGATGCTTTGATATAAAGTAAAATATCTTATAAATGTTGAAGGCAAGAAGAAGATATCAAACTGCTAAGATACAGTGCTTTTATCATCATGCACATGTTGAAATAAGTTCTAAATGGTTTAGAACTTTATCTTGTGACTCATTTAGTGCTTAATATTATTCTGGTACATAGGAAAGTATATATTTTTGCAGAAAAATGTTTACTTAAGACAGATTTAATATCCTGTTTACTTTTTAATTTTATTAATTTAGAAACATATCTGCAAGATATTTTTACTGCATGGTGGTGGCTGTGTGCTGTGGAGTAGGTTAGGACTTCTAGCAACCCTGTACAGGGTTTCCGAGGCTGTAAATCTTTACAGGAACAGAAAGCCTCATCTTTCTCCCATGGAACAGCTGGTAGTTTCGAACTGCTAACCTTAACGTTTGTAGCCCAATTCGTAACCACTACGCTACCAGAACTCCTTATAACTAAGATATATGGACATTTTGCTAGTGTGTGATCCCCGTAACGTATATAAAAATGCAACTGCTAAGTTAGGTCTTCTTTACTTTCTTTTTTTACAACTATTAGATTGCCTTATTGTATATTATATTACTTATTACCTTTTTTTACAACTATCATACTGTATTCCATTATAATATTTTTATCATTTAAGGAATGACACTTGAAATTAAGTTCAAGAGAGATATAAATTCCTCCTGGGCTCTCTTTCACTGAGGTATGTGTGTGCTATGAGGTAATTAGTGGAGCCTTCTTGGATAAAACAGGCAGAGTGTTAAGACTGGTTTCTGCTTTGAAGAATTGTGCTGAGAAAAAGCAGACACATTCCACTAAATATACCCTTACTTTTGCTTTTTATACAATTAAAGTATTTTGGATAGAAATATATAACATATCACACAGATAAATGAAAGTGTATAGATTAGGTACTCCTCTAATAAGAAACTGTTAAAACATCATTCCTGAACAGGGATTTATCTTTCTTCTTCCCACAGACTACCCCATGCTATTTTTTTGTACTCCTAATTGTACTTTTCATTTTAATTCTCCCAGTTCTATTCTTTAAGTACCTAAGCCTACCATTCACTAATTTCCTTAGGCTTTGAAGTAATTTAGAGGTAAGATTTAGTGGCTCATTCTTTAGATTGACCAAGATTTAAATTCCACTTATCTCAGATGCAAAAAAACCACACACAAAAAAAAAAAACCCCACCAAAAACCAACAAACGAGGTCTATGTTTTGAAATTTGACTCAGAAGAACAGCTAAAAGAAATAAGGTTTGTGAGGTGAATGTGAGGCAGTTACAGCTTTTTATAGCTGTTTGTGGCTAATTTCCGGTCACTTTACCCTAGTGGCTGCTCTAAACTGTTTCCTCTCTCCTGAAGGCCACTTTATTCATCACTCTCACCCCATTTACTAAAAAGATTGAGGTCACTTGAAATACATTCCTTCTCTTCCACCTTAACTGCTGCTCATTTTCATCACTCATACTTTGTTTTTTCCTTATCTCCTCTTACATATGTAAGTAATTGAACTTTAAAAGAAATAAAATGTGTCATGCCTCTGCAGTATCATTTGCAAAACTAGCAATATAATCTTCATTTTTCTGTTTTTATCTCAAAAGGTTCTAATGCTCTAAAGAGGAAAATCAATGTATAAATAGTTTGAAATGTAAAGGGCTATACACTACATGAATGAATGGGTGTTATTAACAATCTTTTACATCATTAAAGCCTGATGCAGATTGACCCAGTTTTTCCATAGTGGGGTTAAAATGTGGTGTTTTTTGTTTTGTTTTAAGAGAAGAAAGGGTTGGTGATATACTTCTAAAAATTAGTTCACATAAACATTGTGGATGACTAGGATCTGCAATTGATCACCAGGATGGCATAGACCAGTCAGTGTTTCAGACCCATTTTGTCTCATCCCCATGAACTTGAGACAGACATGATAGCAGATAATAACAGTAAAAACAACAAAGCAAAGTTTGAGAGGATTTGGAAAAGAACAGCAAAAATGATGAACAGAATAGAAAATAGGTCCCAAGAGTAAAGATGGAAAAGGGTGTAGAGTTTATTGTGCCTTTCTCAGATTAGGTCAGGTGACCTATTCTCTAGCTCCTTCAAGGTTATTATAGAGACACAAACTAATTATCTCTTCAAAAATAAAAGAGAGAAAATGGGCTTAAATTACAACAGATGATAGTTAATTATAACCTCTGAATTAAAGAGGTTATTAAAATGCTGAAACAGGCTACTAAAGGAGGATGTAGAATTTTTATCATTGAGTACCAGTGTTATTGTTAGGTACCTTTGATTTGGTTCTGACTCATACTGATCCTGTATAGGGTTTCCAAAGGAGCTCTGGTAGCGTAGTGTTTACGAATTGGGCTGCGAATGTCATGGTCCGAAGTTCGAAACTACCAGCTGTTCCGCGGAGAAAGATGAGGCTTTCTACTCCCATAAGGATTTACAGCCTCGGAAACCCTGTACAGGGTCGTTATGAGTCGGAACCGACTCCACGGCACATAACAACAACAACATAGGGTTTCCAAGGAGTGGCTGATGAGTTAAAACCGCTGGCCTTTAGGTTAGCAGCCTAGTGCTTATTCTACAACACTGTATCAGGACTCTAGTTAGGATTAGGTATTCTTTCTATGGAATGTTTTAGTTACTCTCTTTTCCAAAAGTAGATTGCCTGATGACTGTTATTTTGTAATATTGGATTATGCGGCAACATATGAAGCACTTCTGTTTTTCCTCTGGTGTCTTTTAACTTTTCTTGCCACTCAGCATTTTCTAAGAAGATAGAAACAATCGAGGCCTTATTGGGCAATGGCTTGCTTGAGCCCAGTGGAGTTTCTGTGGTAGATTTTAGATGATGAGAAAAGAATATCCATTGCTGCTTATTTGCTAAGGACATCTTACCTCCTCCTTTTTAATACCAGTTGTCAAATACCTGTTTCTAAACAATCTGTCATCTTCAATTAACTTATGGGAAATAAAAGCCTGTGAATCTTCACATAAAAAGCAAACATTCAGGTCTCCTTGACCTTGCCTTCTAAGATAATTTCTTAAAGTTTGTAACTGTCCTGGTAGATACAGTTCTCTTGCTCTGTTCCTTCTTAGAGAAACAATGGTCTGCAGTTATCTTAGACCAAGCAGCCAAATTATACTATCATACTTGTAATCGGAAGCTTTTTATGTGCCTTGGTTGTGTTGTTGGCCTCCCTGCTGGATTTGTTTATTTCAACAATGGAGTAATACAGGAAATCTGTAAGGGGGGCCCAGGTAGAGCACTCTAGGTGCTGTGTAACAAGCCCAGAGTTAATTCAACTTCATCTTCACTGATGGTCCAGTGGTTCCAGTCCTGTGATTATAGCCACGTATCCTGGTGGCACAATGGTTAAGTACTCAGCTGCTAACCAGAAGGTTGGCAGTTCAAATCTACCAGTAGCTCCACAAGAGAAATCCCTGACAATCTGCTCTCAAAGCGGTTTACAGCCTAGGAAACCCCATGGGACAATTACACTCTTCCCTATAGGTGGAAATGAGTTGGAGCTAACTCAGTGACACACAAAATCAATACCACTTCTTTGCATTCTTTTTGATGGCTTTTGACTTCTATAATATAAATGTTATAGGTGCCCTCAAGTTGGTCCTGACTCATAATGACCCTGTGCACAACAGAACTAAACACTGCCCTGTCCTGTGCCATCCTCACAATAGCGAGATTTGAGCCCCTTGTTATTGCCACTGTGTCAATCAATCCATCTCCTTGAGAGTCTTTGTCTGTTTTGCTGACGTGATGCATCATATAAATAATATAGTGTAAAGGAATAAATTTAGTAGGGACATAATAGTGGGTTTTCCTGAACAATTGCTTATAGGATATTTTTTTACTTGCTATGTGCCATGGTAATTTAGAAAGCCACCAATACAATTTCAGTTTTCAATGACATAGTTTTTATATTTTCCCAACTCAGTCTAAATCTTTTGTTTTAAAAAGTTCATCTCGTGAGCCACAATGACTTCAGTTCTCCAGGGTTGTTTTGAATGAACTTGTTGCTTATTCATGGTAAAGAATGTTTCTGATGCTGCTTTGTTGTAGATATAATAGTACCTGAGAGCCCTCCCTGGCATGCTAGTTGAACCCCAAAATCTATTCTGAGTTTACTGTCTCTTGTACCTCTGCTAAAACTAAAAACAGAGATTTTGAAGCATGCTCCTAACCTTTCCAAGTTATTTTTAACTGTTTTCAGTTTCCCATTTGGATTTGTAATACTTTTGTCAGCTATAGAGATTGATTTCTCTAGGAACCACTTTACTCCATCTTGTGGTGCAAGGTGTAGATTTAAAAGGGGACAGTGTTTGGGCAGCTTATTCTATTAGGTCTTTGCAATTGGAAGTAATCAATATAAGAGACGTTTGAAGGCTTTTATAAAATGTATGCTGCAGGCTGAGCAAATGCGACAAACTATAAGTATAACGTCATACTGGTTAATAGATCTTTCCTGGTTTTCCTCAGACAGAATATGGTTTCATTTGTATGTTCAAATTGAAGTAAGACTTTAGGCATATTTTCCCTAACTGATTTAAAAGAGAACAGCTGTTTATAGAATAAGAGGACTTCATTATACTTTAAATTATCCATCTAATTTTAAATAAAACAAAATGGCACTGCATGCTAGTAATAAAGCCTAACATAAATTTAGCTATAATATAAACATGGACATTTATTTTTCACTGACTGAAATGATAAGAATTTAGGAAAATTGTCTGACTAAAAAGTTAACATCCATTATATCTAACTTACAACTTCTTTTATTGTAATGCATTCATATATTTATTGTTTCGTGTTTGTCTATTCAATGTGACCAGTATAGCTTTAATATAAATAGGCTTATCCTTTCCTCAAAGAGATAACTGGAGAAACTTGAATGTGCAGATAAATACTTTAAAAAAAGTATAACAATAGAAATGTTATAGCTGTACTTTGGAAGAGAGAATACTAGTTTGAGCAGGTAAAGAAAGTTTACATTGAATTTAAAAAGATGAATTTAGGTTTCCTAGTATGCTAGCGGTAGAAAGCTCTAGGATATCTAAATACACTGGCATGTGAAAAAGGCTAATATTTTCTGGGGCTAACCAGTTTTGTACACTAAAACAGAGCATTCAAAGAGGGTGAAATCAGAGCAGTAGCTAGAATCCCAGTTACAAAAGACCTTTTATGCCAAACAAAAACTTACAACCGTTACTGCACATCTACCTAGAGCCATAAGCATTTCCTCTTCATTGCCTCTCAACCATGAATGACCATGGAGGCAGTCAAAAAAGCCAGGGAGACATTAGCTGACTTGACATTGAAGAACATTGTTTTGCTAAACTAGTAGAGAATTCATTGGAACAAAGAAAGAATGAGAAAGGGGGTCTTCTCAGTAGTCCATACAAGAGATTAAGATGTTTCTGAATTAACACAGTGGCACATGGAATGGAGGAAATTAGAAATGTTGGGGGATTAATTAAAAGGTGGAATGAACCCAGCTGTTAAGAAAGAGGAACTGAGGTTCACACTCAGGCCACTGGCTGGTCTGTTGGTGGTGGTTTCATCTCCCTAAATAAGGATACAGATAGAAAAGCAAGTTATCAAGGAAAGATGGTGAATTTCATTATATATTCTTGAAGCTTAGGCAGTTTTTTTAAAAATCACAAGATTTTTGTCTTGGACCTACCACTGGTAAATGATGTTTTAAAAATTAAAGCAGAGTTGTTATTGCTGTTAAGTGCTGTCAAGTTGTTTGTAATTCCTAGCTACCCTATCTAGGGTTTCATAGCCACCCTGTATAGGATTTCCGAGGAGCGGCTGGTGAGTTTGAACTACTGACATTGTGGTTAGCAGTCCAGTGCTTATTCTAAGGTAAGATAATAATAAACTTTTATTGTGGGCATCACTTGGTGTGGTGCTGTAGGATCAGCACTGGACTTCGAAGCACAAGGTTGGAAGTTCAAACCCACCAGACCCTATGCAAGGTTGTGATGAGTCGTAACCAGCTCGACAACACCTAACAAAAGCAACATGCGTCAAATACTGTGTTCAGTGCAAGTCATTTAATCATTTAATCCTCACAAAAACCTTGGGGGAGGTGGTCAGTGTTGATCTCATTTTACAGAGGGGAAATGGAGGTTTAGAGAGATTACATAGTTTCACCTGGGGCTGAAAGCTAGTAAGTAATGAAATGGGGATTAAACTACTAGATCTTTTTTATTTCAGAGCTCATGCTTTTTAGGCAGTGCATTGAACTTCCTTTCCACTCAGCAGAATAAGAAAAATATTTATGAGCTAGATTTGTCTCCTAAATCTTTCTAATTCCTGTTATAACTCAGGCTCTGGCTTCTGGTCTAAGGTACCGTATTAAATGGAACTAAAACTTTTCTGCACCTGTTTCTTTTCCTTTTTAATTCTTGTCCCATATGAATGCTATCCTGTTTTCTGGATGATTCTTTTTAGAGTTAAGATTCCCTTTAGTTTTTTTTTTTTTCCTTTATTAGCCTGCTAGTTACTTCCCTGGATACCAAGGTTTACAACACTTGTAGCTATCATCAGCAAGTTACAGTCTTTGTTATAAAGTGTTCGTTCATAAAATATATATACAGGTAGCCATGAATGAACAGCCTACTTGAAGCAATACTATAAAAGTAAATAAGAAGTAAATAAAAGTCAACAGTCTACATCTTCTCTGCTTTTAAAGAAATCCACTGGAGAGAAGCTATACCAGGAGTTTCAATACTCTGCAGGTGGCAGATAATTATAAGCATTTAAGCAATCCCAGCATTTACTGTAGGCTGAATTAATCATATATGATTGACATATGTGTTACTGTTTTCCAAATCTAGAAGCTGCCCTGTTTAAAGAAATGTAAGGCATTTATACAGTTATCACATTCCAAGTAAGTTCTTGATCATTCTGTACCCTCCGAGTTAGCCAGTGTGAAAGATTTACTCACTATCATGCAATGATGAATGAGATGAAAATGAATGTCCAGGCTTGCTGTGAGATTCCAGGACGTAGAGAGCAGATGTAGCCACTCTCAGACTGTAATATTTGAGAGAAGAAGTTTGAGTTTTTTCTGAAAATGGCTCTGTGGTTTGGCCTCCTCTCAGATAATTAGATTTTTGAGTGATATCAACTCTACTATACACAATGCTTTAATCTGGATCTGCCTTCTATGCTTCCATTAAGTGTCTCCTAGAAAATGCCATCGAAGGGCTATTTTCCTGGTCCACACATCTTGGTTAGAATGTTGTTCTTTCTCCCAGGAGCCTTGAATATTGACTTCCCTTATCTCACAGTAGTTTTAGTTTGAAACTAATCTTTGTCATTTTTAATGAGCCTGATGTTTTTGCTTTAAAGAAGACAGATTCCTTAGGAACAATTTTAAGTCAAGCATCTGTGACTGACTCATTGCAGTTATTATTGGAGGACCATGAGTTGAATGAAATTGACAAATAGGAAACTTACATAAAGGAACTCTGGTAGCACAGTGGTTCTGAATCAGGCTGCTAACCTCAAGGCCAGCAGTTTGAAACTACCAGCCATTCCGCAGGAGAAAGATGAGGCTTTCTGGTTTTATAAAGGTTTACAGCCTCGGAAACCCTATTCAGGCTCACTATGATTCATAACCAACTACACGGCACCCCACTGCCACTAATACAGTTACTGGATGCTGTTGAGCTGGTTCCGACTCATAATAGCAACATTATTCACAACTGAACAAAACACTGCCAAGACCTACACCATCCTCACAATTGTTGTAACGTTTGAGTCCATTGCTTGGGGGTCTTCCTCTTTTTCACTGACCCTCCACTTTACCAAGCATGATGTCATTCCCCAGGGATTGGTACCTCCTGATAGCATGTCTGAAATATGAAAGACAAAGTCTTGCGATCCAGGCTTCCAAGGAGCAATCTGGCTGAACTTCTTTCAACAAAGATTGTGTGTTCTTTTGGAAGCCCATGATACTTTCAATATTGTCCTCCAACACCATAATTCAAATGCATCAATTCTTCTAGGATCTTCATTATTCATTGCCCAGCTTTCACATGCATATGTTGTTAACTGCTCAGGAGTTGGTTCCAACTCATAGCGACTCTGTATAGGGTTTCCCAGGAGCAGCTGGTGGTTTTGAACTACCAACCTTGTGGATAGCACTCCAGTGCACATCCTATAGCATATAGCACCACACCAGAACTCCCACATACATATGAGGCAATTGAAAATACCATGGCTTGGGTCAGTCGTGCCTCTTTACTCTGGAAAACTTTAAATAGGTCATGTGCAGCAGATTTGCCTAAAAATGCAGTATGTTGTTTGATTTCTTGACTGTTACTACCACCATTTCTATGACAGTTGATAGTGGATCCAAGCAAAATTAAATCTTTGATAACTTCAGTCTTCCCTCTATTTATCATGATGTTGTTTCTTGGTCCAGAAGTGAAGGTTTTTGTTTTCTTTACATTGAGGTACAATCCATACTGAAGGCTGTGTTTCGATCTTCATCAGTAACTATCTCAAGCCTTCCTTTTCAGCAAGCAAGGATGTATCATGTTCATATTACAGGTTGGTAATAAGTTTTCCTCCAATCCTGATGCCACATTCTTCATATAATCCAGCTTCTTGATTTATTTGCTCCCCATACAGATTGAGTAAGTATGGTGAAAGGATACAACCACGGCACACACCTTTCCTGATTTTACACCATTCACTGTCCTCTAGTTCTCTTTGAACAACTGCCTCGTGATTATGCATAGGTTCCACATGAGAACAATTTAGTGTTCTATAAAACCCATTCTTTGCAATGTTATCCATAGCTTGTCACATTCTATACAATCAAAAGTTTTTCATAGTCAATAAATCACAAGTAAACATCTATCTGCTATTCTCTGCTTTTAACCAAGATCCATCTGATGTCAGCAATGATATCCCTAGCTTCACATCCTCTTCTGAATCCAGCTTGAATTTCCGGCAGTTCTCTGTCAATGTACTGCAACCATTTTTTAATTATCTTCAGTAAAATTTTACTTGCATGTGATGCTTAATGATACTGTTTGATGATTTCTGCGTTCTTTTGGGTCACCTCTCATTGGAATGGGCACAAATATGGATGTCATCCAATTGTTGGCCGGGTAACTGTTTTCCAAATTTCTTTGCATAGATGTGTGAGTGCCTCCAGTACTGCATGAGCTTGTTGAAAAATTTCCATTTGTTTTCTGTCAATTTCTGGAGCTTTTTTTTTTTTTTTTACCATTGCCTTCATGCTGTTTAGACTTTTTCCTTCATTACCATTAATTCTTGATCATATGCTACCTCTTGAAATGGTTGAACGTCAACCATTTCTTTTTGGCTTGGTGACTGTGTATTCCTTTTATCTTCTTTTGATGCTGTATGCATCACTCATTATATCATTCAACATTGTATTTTGAGGTGTGAATTTTTTTCTCCTATTATTGTAGCTTGAGAAACACTGAGCATGTTCTTCCCTTTTTGTTTTCTAACTCAGGCCTTTGCACTAGACATTGTCTTCTTGAGCTGCCCTTTGAAAATTTCTGTTCAGCTCTTTTATGCCTTAATTTCTTCCTTTCGCTTTAGCTTCCCTATGCTCAAGAGCAAGCTGCACATTCTCTTCTGATGTCCATTTTGGTCTTTTCTTTCTTTCCTTTTGTTTTTTAATGACTTTTGTTCTTTTAATGGATGATTTTCATGATATCATCCCACAACTCCTCTGGTCTCTGATCTTTCATTTTTAATGCATCAAATCGTTCTTGAGATGCTTTCTAAATTAAGTTGGGATATGTTCAATGTCACATTTTGGCTATCGTGAACTTGTTTCCGTTTTCTTTAGCTTCAGCTTAAACTTGCATTTAAGCAACTGATGGTCTGTTCCCACAGTCTTCCCTGGCCTTGTTTTGGCTGGTGTTACTGAGCTTTTACAATGTCTCTTCCCACAGATGTAGTTCATTTGATTCCTGTGTGTTGTATCTGTTGAGGTCCTTTTGTGTTGTTTTAAAAAGGTATTTGCATTGAATAAGTCATTGGTGTTGCAGAATCTTATCATGTGATCTCCAACATCATTTCTATCACTGAGGCCATATTTTCCAATTATTGATCCTTTCTCTGTGTTTCTAACATTAATATTCCAATCACCAGTAATTATCAATGCATCTTAATCAATTTCAGAATGAAGAAATTGATGGAATTCTTCAATTTCATCATCATTGGCTTGAGTGGTTGGTGCATAAATTTGAATAATAGTTTTCCTTTTTGCTGCTGTTATTAAATGCTATATAGTTGGTTCTAACTCATAGCAACCCTATATAGGATTTCCAAGGAGCAGCTGCTAAGTTCGAACTACTGATCTTGTGGTTAGCAGTCCAGTGCTTATCCTACAGCACCACACCAGGATTCCTTTCTTCCTTGTAGGTGTATGTACTACGAGATAGACCTTTGGATTGTTGTTTTTTAAAATGAACGTGATGCCATACCTCTTCACTTTGTCATTCCTAGCATAGTAAAACCTGTGATTGTCTAATTCCAAATGGCCAATACCAGTCCATTTCAGCTCACTAATGGTAGGAAATCAATCTTTATGTGTTTCATTTCATTTTTTGACAACCTACAATTTTCCTACATTCCTCTTCATCCATTCCATATTACAATTATTAATGGATTTTTTGCAACCATTTTTCCTCATTTTGAATTCTGTCCCATCAGCAAATGAAGGTCCTGTGACCTTTACTCCGTTTACTATATTTTGCGGTCAACTATGACCCAGGCCATGGTGTTTTCAATAGCCTCATATGGATGCGAAAGCTGGACTGTGAATAAGGAAGATCGTAGAAGAATTGATGCCTTTGAGTTATGGTGTTGGAGGAGAATACTGAAAGTGCCATGGACTGCCAAAAGAACCAATAGATCTGTTTTAGAAGAAGTGCAGCCAGAGTGCTCCTTGGAGGCCAAGATGGCTAAGCTTCATCTCTCATACTTTGGACATATTGTCCGGAGGAAACAGTCGCTGGAGAAGGATGTCATGCTGGGTAAGGTGGAGGGTCAGAAAAAAAGAGGAAGATCCCCAACGAGATGGATCAGCCAGGTGGCATCATTGACTCGAGTGTGACAGCGGTAGCGAGGTTGGCCCAGGATCAGACATTGTTTCGTTCTGCTGTGCATGGGGTCGCTATGAGTCGGTTCCGACTCGATGGCACCTGACAACAACAACATATACTTTGAAGAGAATCTCTCCCTAGGTCATATTTTGAGTGCCTTCCAACCTGGCGAGCTCATCTTCTGGCACTATATCTAAAAATGTTATGCTGCTGTTCATAAGGTTTTCAGTGGCTAACCATTCATAAGTTGTCTGCCTCTCCTTTTTCCAAGTCTGTCTTATTCTGAAAGTGTCTCTGAAACATGTTTACCATGGGTGACCCTGCTGATATTTCAAATACTGGTGGCATGGCTTCTGCATCACAGCAACATGCAAACCTCCACAGTATGACCAACTGACAGACGAGTAGTAGACTCAGTGCCATAGTAGTTAATAAAATTATAACAGAAAATGTGAAAAAGGTATGATGCTGATGTTTATCTTTCAGGAAAGTTTGCATTGAGTTATTCTCTATAAAATTAAAATTTTTATAATTGTTTTATGTCCCTGATTCAACATTTGAATAATTTGCAGTATACATAAGAAATTTATTTAGAAAACTTTTGTCAGAATAAAGCTATTTGCTTGACTGGTAATTAGAGTGCCCCAGTTTATGAAAGTCCTCTTATGGCACTGTAAACTAGAATGCTCACCACAAGGTCAGTGGTTCAAACCCACCAGCTGCTCCTTGGAAATCCTATGCAGGGTCTCTATGAGTCAGAACTGATTCAACAGCACTTGACAAGAACAACAACAAACAACAATTTTATGAAAAAAAATCTTTTGCTGTTGTACTGTTTTTTAATAAAATGCTATGAGACTATAATTCTTTCTTTGCTTATTACAATAGGAGATAGATAAATGTTTTAATAATTATTTGATAAATGCCCACATTAAAGATTAAAGTGAATAAATACCATTTCATGCAATTATGGGAACTAAACTGTCATCCTAAACATACCCGGTCACTAAGAGCGTAATATGGAATTTATATTTCAATTTTTCTTTTTGCAAATGCTTTTTCTCTGATATGGATGTGCTGTTATTGCTTCATCTTCTCTTCAAAGCCCAATTATTATGTGTGTTCCTAATTTCAATTATTGGCATCCACCAATAGGACTCAGGACAGAAACTTGGAATCAAGTTTCAATTTTCCTTTTCCATCTCCTTTTGTATCTCTTTACCTGCCAAGCACCTTCATTTCTGAGTCTGCAATAGCTCATTTACCTCTGCTCCTTTCTCTTTTCACTGTTCCTACTCTGTATTACACTCTCATCATTTGTACTGTGGAAAGTGCAAAAGTCTTCTAGTGCTTGTCTCTAGTTTTCCCCTCTTCCAACTCAAGATTGACTAAGCCCCTAGAGCAATCTTTGTGCATAATAAATGATGTTGGTTTCATAGAAGGTCTTGGTTTCTTTTCAGTTCTCATGAGGAAATTCCTATGAAAGTAGTGTTCATAGCGTGGGTGTTTGCATGCCTAGATGATTGTGAAGAATCTCACTATGGTAAGGTGAGCAACTAATGGGACTGAAGTTTTCAAAAAATCAAATCTGAGGAAAGGCAAGGAAATGGGTTATTTTATTAATAAGACATGGGTGTGTGCTTGTTAGGATTTTACAAAGCAGAGGAATTGGGAGTTTAGTGATTGTGAAAGTCTAGCCTCACACTGAGAAAGTATCTAAATTTTTCTCATGATACAGTTGGCTCTGGGAAATCTCACTTGTGTCCATGAAAGAAATATAGCAGTAAAACTCATTAAGTTTATGTTTTTCCTATTTCCAGCAAAAGAAAAATACCGAATAACAGTGGCAATGATATAAAAAATGTCACAGGAAGCTTAAGCTTAGGCATAACTTTTATTTTAATACTGTGGTGGTAGAGAGTGTGGAATAGGAGTTCAACATTTTATATTTTTGAGAAGGCTCTTGACAACCTAAATTTCTAAACCTGAGGATCCGATGGTAAATTATTCCAGGATCACCTTGTGAGCCTGTGTGTTCACTGTGGTTGCTTTAAGTGGAAGCTACAGGATCAGCTCTAATGTAGATTGCTACTGTCCTTACCAAACTTGGGAAGCCCCATCAACTGCTGTATTTGCTAAATGATAAATGAGTGGTGGTATGGTGGTATTGTGCTGTTGAATCATTTCCAATTCACAGCAACCCCATGTGACAGAGTCGTCCTCCTGCAGTTTCTTTATGGGAACAGATCACCTGGTCTTTTCTATTATGGGTTTGCTTAGGGTCTGAGTACTTACCTACTATACCTCCACAGTGCCTTTGAGAAATGAGTTGTTTAGTGCTGTTGAATTAATTCTGACTAATGGCAGCCCTGTAGAGGGTTTCCAAGGAGTGGCTGGTGGTTTGAATTTCTGACCTTGTGGTTAGCAGTTCAGTGCTTTTCCTAAAGGGCCACACTAGGACTCCTGAGAAATGAGTAGTCACATTGAAATACCAAACCACACTGCTTTAAGGCCTTGATTATGTCTCTTCCTCCTGCTTGAGATATTCTTTTGCTCCCAGATAATCTTATTACCAGATTTTCCGCGGGAGAAAGATGAGGCTTTCTGCTCCCGTAAAGATTTACAGCCTCGGAAACCCTGTACAGGGTCGCTATGAGTCGGAACCGACTACACGGCACATAACAATAACAATCTTAAGACTAACTCCTTGTCATTCACGTGTTTTCATCGTAAGACTTTTCCTGTTTATCCCATCTAAACTAATCTTTGTCCTTTCCAGCATATCAATTTTTTATTTTATTTTTTAGAATTTAACACTGAAATTATTATTGTTATTTTGCACATCTGTAGACTTGTTTGTCTGTCTTCCCTCATAAAATAAGGATCACAGATGTATTGGGTTCAGTTCCCTCCTTCCAGTGCATAGGATTGTGCCAGTTTGTAAGGTTCGACACATTTATTGAATGAATAAGAAGCAAGTTGATTATTATAACTTAAATGATTAACTCCTGATTAATGAATGATATATTACGGTGTTAAAAAGAAAAGTCATTTTTCAGGAAAGAACCTTGGTGTAGGGAGTAGAGGGGCTTGTTTCCTTTTGTTGTCTTAACCTTTCACTGAGTGTTCTTTCTTCCCTGTGCCTTAGTTTTGAAATCTGTGAAATGCGGATTAAATCAACATGTCCCATTAACATTGCTAGTATCAATATTAACATTGATTAGTATTAATATTAGTATTAATATTAACAAGAATTAACATTGTTAGTACCAATAATTGTGTGGGAAGGGATTCTGTAACAGTTAAGAGACATTTTATAGTTTGAAGGTATTAACTTGTAATACATTATTGAAACACTGCTCTCCCCACTTAAGATACTGCTTCCCACCCTCAACTTCCCTGTTTCTATTGAGACCTCAAGGATAGGAGGCCTCAGAATTATTCTTCATTCTACTCCTTCCTTCATTCTTGACATGGAGTTAAGTGTCTAAACCCTGTTAATTCTTCCTTTTTTATTGCCACTACGTAACAGCAACTCTAGTAGTACCTCATCCCTTTTTCCTGGATTGCTATGATAACAGTCTAACATGTTTGTGTTCTTTCCCCCATCTGGCTCACCAGAGGCAGGTTAAGCTGCCTTAAAAGTGATGTTTGTTAATAACCTTCAATAATTCCACTATTGCTTACTTGAAAACAGCTACACTCGTAAGCCAGCCCTTTGGGGTCTTCTAAGTCACAGTCTGCATGCTAATTCTGCATTATACCCATCTCCTTGGTTTCTTATTAATACGCAGATCTCTGTTTTGTTTGTTTTTTCTTCTCTTGTTCCTTCATTTTAACTCAGCATGCCCTTCTGATCAAGTACTCTATCCTTCAGGAAACATTTCTTGACAATACATTCCTCATTAAATTTTAATATTAAAAAACAAAAACAAAAAACTTATTGCGCTTATGTAATGTGCACATTTTGTGTACCAGATCTAGCTTCCATTTTTTTGAGTGCCTACCACATGTCTTGCCGGTTTGAACCACAAGATCAGCGGCTCCAAGGAAACCCTATACAGGGTCGCAATGGGTTGGAACCAACTCGATGGCACTTAACAACAACAACAATAGTCCATACCAGCAACTGGCTGGCTCTTGCTTTCTGAAGGCTTATGCTATTAGCAGATATTCCTTTCTCACTTGTTGTTGTAGTTGTTGTTAAGTACCGTGGAGTCGGTTCTGACTCATAGTGACCCTGCACAGGGTTTCTGAGGCTGTAAATCTCTATGGGAGCAGAATGCCTCATCTTTCTCCCGTGGAACAGCTGGTAGTTTCGAACTGCGACCTTGAAGTTAGCAGCCCGATTCGTAACCACTACGCTACCAGAGCTCTCGAATGTAAGCTTTCTGGTTTCTCATTGTGGGGCTTTTTGTTAGCATCAACACGTTTGATGCCTATGATTTTGCGTGATAAAGAATTCTAAGGGTCTAAAAAATTCTTCCACCAGCTGCTCTTTGGAAACCCTGTATATGGTCACTATAAGTCTGTATCAACTTGATGGCACTTAGCAAAAACAAGAAGTTCTTATCTAACCAGTTAAATTGGATGACAAGAGTTCAGTGAATTTGCTAAGGATGTTGTAATCATTCATCATCCAGAAAAAAATTTATAACCGTGGGATTTATGTGGTATTCACCCTTACACCCAACCAATCAACACACTAGCTTAGAGTCATTCAGAGATAATTTCAGTATAACATTGAAAAGTTTGAGCAGCAGCAGATTTTTATTTTCCTTTTAGTACTGCTTTCTTCAAACCTTGAAACTCACAGTGGTCTGAGCTCAATGAACTGCTGAATGCTTATTAACCATGGTAGGTTTATGGTGTCACAAAATCACAGACTTTTCCATGCTTCATGATTTTGCTCCATTTTTCAGTTTGTGAATACTGCCGTTTTCCCAGGAGTTGCGTGGCCATATCCAAGTGTACCTGAAGTAATACTAATGACATTTATAGCTGGATGTACTTTTAACTCATCTCCTGAAACTTATCACTAATCTGTGTTAAGCAAATGTCTTAACTACTATATTTTTTAAGGTATTGCTTTAGCATCAGCTCTTAAGAAAAAGAATGAATTTGCATAGCGTTGTGTCTTGAAAAAGGTCAAAATTTAAATGAGTTATCTTTATTTAGACATTTTCTATATGATTCAGCCAGGACAATTAAAAAATAATCAGACATTAAATTTTGTGAGACAACTTCTATTTACTTATAAGAATTGATTAAATTATAAATATGATTGCCTTTTAAAGATTGTTGAATTTGATTTCTCTCTGTGTGGTGTATGTATTGTTTGAAGACTTCACTTAGGAACGAAATAGAGGAATTTATGACTTAATCAAGAGCGTCATTAGGGAATGTGTTTGGCTTTCATGCTGATGATATTTTTCCTCTCTCTCTCTCTTTTTTTCTTTCTGTTGTTTGTTCCCAAGAAATTCCATTTTCTCGCTCACATAATTTGGGAGATATCAAATAGTACATCATTCGGCCACAACTGTTTTAGATATGCACACATTGGGGCTATATAAAGTAGACATTTTTTTCTGAATATGAAGAAAAAACAAAGAATATAGAAAACAAAAATGGAAAAATTTGAACCAGCTCCATAGCAATTGAATAATTCATGCAACAGAAATGCTATGACTGGGTAGTAACTACCGTGATTTAATGTGACATCAAATGTTGGGATTTGTTTCTTATTTAGTACAGCTGTGGAATGTTCTACCTCTCTAGGATTGTTTAAAAGAAATTATGTTCATGGTAGAAAAATATAATTTAGGTGTGCTTCATAAACTCAGGACATTGCTCCAACAAGTAATTATCAGATAAATAAATAATTTTATTTCTTAAATTTAAATAAATAAAATAAAGACATAGAAAATGACCCTTCTGTATGTGTGCGCATGCAGACATGTGTTTAATCTCATCTCCGAGCCTATTTGTTAATAACTCTCCTTTTTCCTTCTCATTTTTAATTCCTTCCATTTACCAAATTTTCTGCTTGGAATAATTTTCTGTGTAACAGAATCCGTTTGTGTCCCTTTTCCTATATCCTTTCAGTATAATATTGAAGAGAAATTCACTGTGTTTTGAACATTTTAAGAAGCATATATTTCACTTATGTTCACCCGAATTATTCATAGATTAAAAAAATTGGAAAGACTTTTCTTCTGAATCATTGGAGTTACTGCATTTGTTCTTGTCCTGCAAGACTAGGAAGGGATTCTGGGATATCCTGGAGTTCCTGAAAAATATATAACTGAGATGCTTTATCTCTGACAGTGGGGATGGAATAGGGTTTAGTAGAAGCAATTCTCCGAGCGAGATCCTGCTGACAGTTTGGAACTGTTCTGGAGAAACAGGGAAAAATCCTGGCTTATAGATAGATGGTTTGTTCAGTAAAGCCTATGATCATCCCCAGATATACCACATAGCCGAGATTATGAATCAGACTCTAAAATACCAGCTCTGCAAATTCTGCACTGCATTGGGAAGTTAAATTGAAGGTATCTGGGTACTTGTATAATTTGGTGTCACTTGACAAATAGATGTGCTGAACCTACGACACTGGAAACCTCTGATGTTAGAACTTTCATGCAGTTGTGACAAGAAGGTGTGTGTCTCAGAGTTGGGGATTTCTATAAACTGACTTTAAGGAGCAGGGGATTGATTACAAGTTCAGAATGGAACTTGGACACTCATAAAGAGCAGACATGTAAAAGAAAGGTGAAGAGGCCATGACTCATCAGCAAGGACCTTTCCTCTTGACTTGTGCCAAATGGGTGGGTCCTTCCTGAGTAGGACTGTAAACGGAGACAGGTGTTTACACAGGTAGATAATAAAATCACTCAGCTTGGTTAAGTATGCACCACAGTTAACTGGAGTCCTGATGTGGCGTTGTAGGATAAGCAGTGGGCTGTTCCAAATCCACTAGCCACTCCTCAGAAACCCCACACAGAGTTGGAATGGACTGACTGCACTTCACAACAATAACAACAACAAGATAAGACCAGAGACCTCGTACTTTCCCTCAGAAGCTATAACTGGATTTAGATGTCTTGCATTACTTGGGTGTGGTCCTGCAATCTCAGAAAATTGACACTTTAACCCCAACTAAATCTCAGTAGGTCAGGATGGAGAAGCAGTATTACTTGATTGGTTGTAAAAGATTTATATTCCAATTTAAATATGAATTTGACATCATAAACTTATATAATGTGGCTGCAAGCTGACACCTTATCACCTGACTAAAAACACTCTCCAAGTTGCTGCCAGAGTAAATACAGGTACTTCATTAATATTCAAGCACAGGTCAGACTGTAAATGTACAATGATAAGAGTGGGAGCGATTCTTAGCTTATAGGGTAGGTGACCAGGAAAGTTAGGAGCCAGTAGTCGTGTCCACCACTGCTCTGTCAGTTTGTCCCACTTTGGTGGCTTGCGTGTTGCTGTGATGCTGGAAACTATGCTCCTGGTATTTTAAATACCAGTAGGGTACACACTAGTAGCGTAGTGGATTTTGAGCTGAGCTGTTAACTCAGAGGTCAGCAGTTCAAATTTACCCACTGCTCTGCAGGAGAACTAGGAGATTTCCTACTCTTCTAAGGATTTACAGCCTTGGAAACCCTATAGAGGGTTGCTGTGAGTAGGAACCGACTCCATGACATATCACCACCACAGGGAGCACCCATGGTGAACAGGCTTCAGCTGAGTTTACAGACTAAGACAGACTAGGAAGAAGGAGAGGTGGACTACTTCTAAATGTTTAGCCACTGAAAATCATATGAATAGCAGTGGAACACAGTCAGCACCAGAATATTGAATATTGACACATGATGAGTAGCACCAGAGTATTGGCAGAAGATGAACTCCTCAGGTTAAAAGGCACTCAGAATAAGATTAGGGAAGATCTGCTTCTCAAAAGTGAAGTTGACTGTGGTGACTTGAATGGAATAAAGCTCTCAATACCTTCATTTGCTGATGGGGCACAATTCAAAATGAGGCGACACAGCTGTAAATGTTCTTTTTGATGTTGAATGTGACACTATTCCACATCAGTATGTCATCCCTGCATAGTAAAACATATGATTGTCCAATTCAGAATGGCCAGTACCAGTCCATTTCAGCTCACTAATTAGGATATTGATCTTTATACGTTCCATTTCAGTTTTGACAGCTTCTAATTTTCCTAGATTCTTACTTCATACATTCCATATTCTTATTGTTAATGGATGTTTGCAGCTCTCACTCCTCATTTTGAGTTGTGCTCATCGGCAAATGATACTTGAAATACTGGTGGAATAGCTTCCACATCACAGCAACATGCAAGCCACCACAGCATGATAAACTGACCGAGGTGGAGTCCTAGGCCCAGGCAATCAGAAACAGAATTAATGGGATGTTCAGAACTTTCTGCCTTTCTGGGTTTGTGTTGTGGCTCAACATACATACTGCCATCAAGCTCCCTATAGGAGTCCTAGTGTGGTGCTGTGGGAAGTGGAGTTTGGAATGTTATGAAGGAATTGTTTAAAAGTACAGGCCTTTCAAAATGGGATGGCCATCATTCTTTGAATGGTGTTTAATAAGATGCTTTTTTGTCCCTGCTAACAACATGGTGCAGAGTCCTCAAATACAATAAAATTTTATTAATACAGGTTATAAATTAAAAAAAATAGTAATAACGGCTTATTAGGCTAGTGAAAATAGAATTTGTTTAAGATACTTTAGTGCTTTGAAGAAACCTAGATTTCCAGGACCAAATGTTCTATTAGGGCCTCAAATTCTTTTAAAATTAAACCACACAGGTAATTTAATTGAAGAGATTCTTTACCTGGCATCCTCTGGTAATTGTTTTGGTTTTCCTTTTCCTTTGACAAGGGAAATTGTGTAGATCTTGAAGATAGCAGAGATTGTGTTCTGTATAGCTGACAGAGTGCTTAGACTCAGGGAAATGAATGAGGTGACCTTTCGGGGTCAGTGGGATAATCTACCCAGACTCTGCCCTTTATTGTACAGGTTCAGAAACCACCATCTTCAGACTCAACACTCTCATGTTTGCTGACATTAACATTTGGGAGGGTGTGAGAAGAATTATAGCTCCCTGCTTTAGCTGTTTTCATATAAGAGACCCAGAAATGTCTTTTTCAGGCTTTTCTTGATCTTACAAATAGAAGTTCAGCTCATAAAGCAATCCTTTCAGCTATGATAATTATCAGTGTGATTACAAAACTATCTTTTTTTTCTCCCTAAGTCCCTACCCCCATTTCCTGTGAGTGCTTCTAATAAAATCACTAAATGTTTTAAAGAAAAATCTTCACAACGGGCTTAACTGCCACAAAACACTTATCTGTATCTCTCTCTTTTTAAAAATATTTTTCCTTGTATGAAAAGAAGAGTGTTGCTTGGTAGCTGTAAGGGTTGTGGGTGTTTGATGGCAGATGGGGACTACATGGCTGCAGCTGCATCCTTGCAAATATTGTTAAAATAAACTTTCCATGTGAATTGACTGGTCAAACAGAGTGGAATTGCCATGAAGCGGAGTTGATAGTCTAATGTGAACAAGAGCCAACACATCTATCTGAGCTGTAGAAACTTTTATGCAAAGCAGTATTGATGAGGTTTCTTGGCAGGGAATTGGTGGCCTGTAACAAACATAAGAGGACTCTGGGGAATAGTTGGCAACAGTGTGACTGATAGAGAGATCAGCTACATGATTTATTGTAAGAATGTTTCACTTCACAAACCAACCCTGTATAACCCTGTAACTATGTGCCCTATGCAATCAAAGGTACAGTTTACCTGCATCTACTCATTCACAAGTTCTTGTGATGAAGTTTGCATACTAGATGTTCTTTAGCCTGCGTGTACCACACAGTACAATTGCAGTTTTCTTGAAACTGCTAATGAATCAAATGGATGGTTATCATCAGGAGATTTGTAGAAATTTATGGAGATTCATCTAATGTGGTTTACCATGAGGCATATTTTCTTATTGTGTGCCATAAAACTGTTTCCCACTCATCGTGTGCTAGAGTTTCCTACACTGAAAGCTTTACAGCAGTAGATCATAAGATCTTTTTTCCCATGGAGATAGCTACCAGGATTTCTTCTGTAGCATATATATAAGGAGCTCTGATAGCGTAGTGGTTACTAATCGGGCTGTGAACCGCAAGGTCAGCAGTTTGAAACTACCAGCTGTTCTGCGGGAGAAAGATGAGGCTTTCTGCTCCCGTAAAGATTTACAGCCTCGGAAACCCTGTACAGGGTCGCTATGAGTCAGAACTGACTCCATGGCACATAACACCACCACCACCACCAACAAATATATATATATTTTTGTTATATACAAATATAACAAATATATATGTATATATATATACATACATACACACACACATACATACATACACACACACACACATATATATATACAAACACACATACATACATACACACACATACACACACACACATATATATGGAAATACATACACACACACACACACATATATATATATATGGAAATACATATTATTTCATTATAAATTATATTCCCAATGTTTTTTTCTTTATATTAAATGTAATGTATAATATTCATTGCTTTGAAATTACATGTAGGGTAACTTTTATCGTGCAAATTCATTTCATGATAGTAAAGAGGACATTACAAAATTTATTATAAAAATGGGGAGTTTCTGTGTGTTTGTTTTTGTGCTTTTTAAAAAAATTTAAACTTTTTATTGTAAATTGATTCAAGGTTTACAGACGAGGTTTACAGATAAAATGTATGATTTGTTGTATATAAAACATCAGTTTATATACAAATCATACATTTTGTCTCATCTCAATTATTACAATTCCCTCCATACAACAACAATTAGCCTACTTCCTCCCTGTGGATCCTGTTTCCATTCTACCCACCATTCCAACTTTGTTGTTAGGTAAATGAGGCCCTCTTGAGTTTGAATGATTGGCCTCTCAGCTCCATCATTGATGGTGAGCGCACATTACTAGTGTAGTTGGTGTCCCCTCTATGTGCCTATCTACTGCTTGGCTGACAGTTGGGCGACTAGGGTGATTTCCTTTCCAGAACTGAAGAACAGTGTGCCTGTTCTTTTTATAAATAATTTTAAGTTTTGTTCCATATTTTCGGCCACTCTGTCTGGAACCTACTAATATGATCCCTTTCAGAGCAGTTGGCAGTGGTAGCCAGGCACCATCTTGTTCTTCTGGTCTTAGAGTTGTGGAAACTGATGTTCACATGTTCCTTTAGCCCGTTGGACTAATTGATTACAAGCCTCTTCAGTTATCATCATTCTTCTATCTTCTATACATGGAGAGATTGATACCTGCACCTTAGACCACTCATGAGCTTTTAAGATTCCAGACGCTCCTCTCCAAACAGTATGTAGACCATTGAACTATGTTATGTCAGTCGACCGTGGTGTCATAAATGGAAAACTTTTAAGATCAACATATTTTGCTAGCAGTTAACTAGAACATCTCAAATTTTCAAAGTCTGTACATTCAGAAATTTTATCTTTTAGAACAAATTTATTACAAATTTAAAGAAATGACATTAACTCATTAATCACATTCGTGTTGAATCTAGAGGATCAGTTTGAACTCTGGATGTAGTAAAATATATTTGAATGAGATTTGACTATAAAATTCATTTTAAATATGAGCCACATTTTATAGAGTTTTACAAATTTCATAGCGCTTCAGCTACATCATCAGTTTGATCTTAAGTTAAGGAAATTTAGACTCTGACACATTAAGTGATTTACCTACTCGGTTGTGGAACAGGAGGCCAACTGTTTTAATGCTCAGCCCACTCTTCTTTTCTCTCTCAAGACTAACTTCACTGCCATTCTACTTATGTACACCCAAACAAGACTAGCTACTTCACCATCACTCTACTTATATACACCCTAACAAGACTAGCTGCTTCTCTGTTATTCTACTTATATACACCCCAACAAGACTAACTCCTTTGCTGCCATTCTACTTATATACACCCTAACAAGACTAGCTACTTCTCTGTTATTCTACTTATATACACCCTAACAAGACTAGCTACTTCTCTGTTATTCTACTTATGTACATCCTAACAAGACTAGCTACTTCACTGTCATTCTGCATATATACACTCTAATAAGTACAGTTTTAAAAAAAGTAATTTGGATGGCTATAAGCTTATTTTTTAAAATGAATTTTCTAGATTGTTAGATACCTGCTGCTTTTTAAATGATTTATTCCCCAAGGAGGTTACGTCTGTTGTACTTAGAGGTACCACCTTATTAAGATGACAAGAAACTACTGTTATTCCCAAAGAAATACCCATTTTTTGCACAAGCCAAAGTATTGGTTTAATTTGGATTCACAGCTGAATTCTGCATCTGCCTAGGATGTAGAAAACTGGAATGAGCATCACTCCCACTGGTCATTCATATTCCTGTTCCACAGTTCCTTGTACTGTAGCTATTTAGCAGTCAGCTGACATTCTTTTTTGCTTTAACTTGTGTTTAGATCAGTAGAGTCAGATTTCTTAGTTATATGCTATTTTGTTAGCTACCTGTCATGCTTACAAAACGTCTTTGCTTGTAAGTGCATGGGTTTTTGTTTTTTGTTTTTCCCACTTTTTAAAGGAATCCTCTTGTCAGAGACAGAGTGAACAGTGTCGAGATAGCCAAGATAGAAGGGAGTAGAGTTAAACATTCTTTTTATCATTAATCTTTGGGGTCCTTCAGGATCATAAAAGCAGGGAAGGAAAAACTATCATAGGCTACTGATGTGTATTTTGTTGTTGGTGTTAAGTGCCGTTGAGTCGGTTCCGTCCCATATCAGCCATGCATAGAGTTTCCGAGGAGCCGCTGGTGAGCTTGAACTGTCTCTTATTACTCTTCAAGACTAAAACCATAGCATTTCTTTCCATTTCATATAGTTCTCAGACTCATTTACACATGATGGCTTCTCTTTGTGGGTGCAAACATTATTACAAGGAAGACTTTTTTCCAGCCCAGATTTTCCAGATTGTTGGTTTAGCTGATTCTTTGTTAACCTTGATGTAACATTCCAGTGTCACAAAGTTTGTTTGGAGATCATTCCACACAATGTAAAAACCATAGGTGTCACCTCCTCATTTTGGTGATCCTGTTTTCTTTCATTATATGTTGTGGAAGGACGTAGTTCCTGGGCTTATTTTGTCAAGAAGCGAGTTTGGTTTAATTATATAGGAAAAGTGTATCTATAGAAAGGGAAAGGGGCGGAGATACTTGAGTAAACATAGACCACCATGGCTTTGCAACAACATTCAGTGGAAGCAAATTCAGTGACTTAGTGAAAACCAGTGGTGATAAGGAGGAAAGGACCAGTCAGTTTTTCTAGTTAATATTATTGTTGTCGTTAAGTACCTTCAAGTCAGTTCCAATACACAGTGACCCCATATAGGGTTTCTGAGGAATAGCTGGTGGGTTTTAACCACTGACCTTGTGGTTAAAAATCTCCCTTGTAATAATATTTGCATCCACAAAGGGAAGCTATCATGTACAAAGCCATTTGAGGACAATATGAAATGTAAAGAAACACTATGGTTTTAGTCGTGGAGAAGAATAAGAAACCATTTTAACGTGTACTGTAAATGTCAGTAGCCTATTATAGTTTTTCCTTACTGGGGTTGAAGGACCCCAGTGCTTAAGATTAAAAAGAATATTTAATTGTACTCTCTTCTCACTTGGCTATCTTTACACCAGTTGTTCACTCTGACCTCCTTATCCTACATTGCCACACCAGTTCATGTTGTTGCTATGTACCTTTCAGTCTGTTCCTACTCATAGTGACCCTATATAGGGTTTCCGAGGAGCAGATGGTAGGTTTGAACTGTTGACCTTGCGGCTCAAACTGACCTTTCAGTCCAGCACATTATCCTGCAGTGCCAGAGTTCATGTACTTGTGAAATTTTAAGATCAGTACCATAATGAATACATGCTATGATTCCTGGTGTGGTGCCACAGGATAAACTCAACTCAGGACCACAAGGTTGATGTCAACCACGAGGTTGGTGGTTCAAACTTACCAGTTGGTCCTTGGAAACCCTATATGTATCACTATGAGTTGGAACCGACTGACTGGCACTTAACAACAATGATTCATTGGAGTATTGTGTTCCATCTTGCTTTCTTTTCCTGTTATCTGCCCCCCCACTCCCCCGAACTTCACTGCCATCGAGTCCATTTTGACTCATAGCAACCCTGTAAGGCAGAGTACAATTGCCTTATAGGGTTTCTGGGGCTGCATATCTTTACAGAAGCAGACTGCCTCATCTTCTCCTTCAGAGTAGCTGGTGGGTTTGAACCACCAACCTTTCATTTAACAACCCAATGTTTAACCCACAGAACCAGCTGTATGCCTTTCTTTTGTTGTAACCAGTACCTATTTCTACTTACAGATATTTCAGTTGGGGCGTTTTTTGTTTTTTAGTATTTTGTATTTCTTTTCAATGTACTACAAAATTATGAGAATTCTACCTCAGTAAAAAAGAGTAGTAGTGAATTAGTGAACAGTGACTTCTACTTTGAAACTTTGAACAGCAAGGTAGTGTTTAATTCATCAAAATAATGATAATTGGTTAAAAAACATATAGAAAACTTTTCTTTAAAAGAGTGTTGGGGAAAAATAGAAAATAGATTTTGATTAAGGTACTAGCGTAATGGTTTGTAAGTAGTGCTTCTAACTTCAAGTACAGCAGTTCGAAACTACTAACCGTTCTGCAGAAAAAAAGATGAGGCTTTCTGCTCCCGTAATGATTTACAGCCTTGGAAACCCAGTGCAGGGTCGCTATGAATCAGAACTGACTCAAGGACACAGTACCACCACCACTGGGAACATTTATATTTCACTTCAAATTGGAAGCTGATTTTGAAATTACACTATAAATTAAAGATTTTAATTTCGCCAACTTATATTGAATGAATATACTCCTAAATTCTTTTATGTAGAAATGGTTTAATAATATCACAATGTCTGGACAGATTAATAAGCTGCATTTCATTACAAACTGCAAGTACATTGGTGATTTAAAAATAAATTATGAGGTTTTTGGATATGGAGAAAAATTACCTCAATTTATCCTATTTTTTTTGTGAATTAGCAATGGGGCAGGAATATTTGTATTATAATGGGAGAAACTAGGAAAAAGATAAAACTGAGGGCATATGATACATATTGGTCTATTTCCAGAGTTTCTTAGAAAGATATTAGATCTGTATTAGTTAGTTTTTGAGTTTTAAATTTTATTTTTCTTAGGTTTAATAACTAGTTGAATATTTTTCTACTAGGTAGTTGTTGTTAAGTGCCGTCGAATCGGTTCCGACCCATAGCGACCCTGTACAGGGTTTCCGAGGGTGTAAATCTTTACGGGAGTAGAAAGCCTCATCTTTCTCCCACGGAGCGACTGGTAGTTTCGAACTGCTGACCTTAAGGTTCGCAGCCCGATTTGTAACCACTACGCTACCAGAGTTCCTTAATCCTTGTGTAAAGCTTGGCTCACTTCCACTGTATTTTCAGTTACTTTAAATGAGCACAGAATGCTGCTGTTGTTGTTGGGTGCCGTTGAGTCAGCTCTGACTCATATCTAACATGTCAGATCATAGCAACAGAAGGAAGCACTGCCTCCTCCTGCAACCATCCTCATAATTGTCATTACACTTAAGCCCATTGCTGCGGCCACTGTGCCGACCCATCTTGTTGGGGGTCTTCTCTTTCGCTGACCTTCCACTTTACAAAGCATGCTGTCATTCTTCAGGAATTGGTCTCTCCTGAAGTAAAAGAGATGAAATCTCACCATCCTGGCTTCTAAGGAGCATTCTGGCAGTACTCCTTCCAACACAGATTGGTTTGTTCTTCTGGCAGTCCATGGTACTTTTAATATTCTTTTCAAACACTGTAACTCAAATCCATCATTCCATGGTCTTCCTTATTCATTGTCCAACTTTCACATGCATATTAGGCTATTGAAAATACCATGCTCAGGCACACTTTAGTCTTCAAAGTTACATCTTTGCTCTTGAACACTTTGTTGTTGTTATTAAGTGCCGTCGAGTTGGTTCCGACCCATAGCGACGCTGAACAGGCTTTTCGAGTCTGTACATCTTTACAGGAGCAGAAAACCTCATCTTTCTCCCGCGGAGCAGCTGGTTTCGAACTGCTGACCTTGCGATTCACTGCCCGATTCATAACCACTACGCTATCAGAGCTCCTTAAGGAGGTCATAATGCAATATGTGGAGTCCTGATGTAGTGCTGTGGGTTAATGTGCCAGACTGCAAAGCCGTTTGAAGTGCAAGGTCAGTGGTTCAAGCTCACCAGCTGTTCCTTGGAAACCCTATACAGGGTCACTATGGGTCCGAACCAACTTGATGGCACTTCACAGCAAACAATATTGCAATATATCATTTGATTTCTTGACTGATGCTTCCATGAGTGTTGATAGTGGATCCAAACAAAACTCTTCTTGATGAGTTCCATCTTTTCTCCATTTATCATAATATTATTTTTTGGTGCAGTGGTTGAGGATTTTTGTTTTCTTTACATTGAGGTTCAATCTATACTAAAAGATGTGGTCTTTGATTTTCCTCAGTAGAACATAAGCTAGAGAATATAAAAATGTTTGCTATCTAGAGTTACAGTAAAGCATGACATCTGAAGGTTTTTTGCCTGTGGACATCTCATTTAATTGTTCTTATGCTAATTTTTTATTAGTACTTCATTTACCTCTGACAATTGAACTGCCAGAGTTAGAAACAGAGTATATTTAAAAGTGGGTTATGAAGAATGGATAAACAAACTGTAGTACGTACACACAGTGGAATGTTATGCTACCTTGAAGAATAACAAGGAAGCTGCAAGCCACCACATAACATGGATGAACATTGAGGACATTATGTTGAGTGAAATTAGCCAATCACAAAAGGAGAGATACTACATAGGACCACTACTGTAAAACACTAAGAAAAAGAACACATACTAAAGGGGGGGGAGGGGATTCTTTGCTGCTTACCTGGATGTGGGGGATGGGGTAAGGTGAGGGAGGGGAAGGTGGAGCACAGGATAGGGAATAACCACAGGATAATTTGGGTGCTGAGGAGGGGGGCAATACACAAGAAGAGGAAGGGGAATGGAAGAACAAGGTTTGATGGGAGAACAATTAAGCAGGTTTGCATGGGCTAGGCAGGACAGAGGTAATAATGATGTATGCACAACCTTGGAACAACAGGGCTCTGGGGTATAGGGATTGAGACATGGTTGGAAATGGCAACAGGGAGAAAACAATGTTAAGAGGCTTGGCTGTCTTTTGAATCTTGGTTTCCCTGGCATACTATTATAAAATAGACACTTGAGGGGGAGAGAAAGAAATAGCCAGAAATATCTATCACCCTAGAAAGCTTGTAAGTCCGTCTTCTACCTGTAACTGATTGGAATACTTAAAATGGGGCTACAACATGCCCAGTGAAGGAGGCTTCCTGTGGAGCCTCTGCATTACATAAGACCATAGGTGGAATCCTGAACCCCATCCAGAATCTTCTGAGGTGCAAAATATCCACTTGAAAGGACAAGCATATCAACCTGGAGCAGCTTGAAGAACAGAAGATACTCTTTTTTAAAAAATGTTTTATTGTGAATTATGTGATAGTTTACATGGGAGAACATTAGCTTTACATTCATCCTATCATATATTGTTTCATTGCCATGGTTACAATCCCCTCCATGCATCATCAGCTAACCAAAGGGTATACTTTGAAAGCCTGCCCCCTGGTCGTCAGCACACAGCCCCTCTCCCTCACTGGGTCTAGA
>NW_006408528.1:12478173-12489839 GCF_000296735.1 Chrysochloris asiatica | reverse complement strand
GATAGTTGATCCAAGAAGAATGAAGTCCTTGACAACTTCAATCTTTTCTCTGTTGATAAGAATGTTGTTTATTGGTCCAGTGGTGAGGATTTCTTTACACTGAGATGCAATCCATACCAAAGGCTGGCTCTTTGATCTTCATCAGTAAATATTTGAAGTCCTCTTCACTTTCAGCATGCAAAGATGTATCATCTGCATATCACAGGTTGTTTATGAGTCTTCTTCCCCCAATCCTGATGCCACATTTTTCTTCATGTAATACTGTTTCTTGGATTATTTGCTCAGCATATAGGTTGAATAAGTATGGTAAAAGAATACAACCTTGTCGCACACCTTTCTTAATTTTAAACCATTCAGTGTTCCCATGGTCTGTTCCAACAACTGCCTCTTGGTCCATGTACAGATTCCTCATGAGCAGAATTAAGTGTTTTGGAATACTCATACTTTGCAATGTCATCCATATTTTGTCAAGAGCCACACAATCTAAAGACTTTGCATAGTCAATAAAGCACAGGCAAACATCTTTGTGATATTCTCTGCTTTCAACCAAGATATCAACAATAATATCCTTTGCTCCTTGGCCTCTTCTGAATCTGGCTTGAAACTCTGGAAGTTCTGTGTTAATGTATGGTTGCAGCCGTTTCCTTATTACCTTTAGTAAAATTTTACTCGTGTGGGATATCAAAATAGATTGTCCGATGATTTCCACATTCTGTTGCGTCACCTCTCCTTGGAATGGGCATAAATACGATTTGGACATTGGCTACCCAAAGTGGGTGGCTACAAAGGCAAGAAGTGATTGGTTTACAAGTTTCAAGAGGGAGCCTAGATCCAGAGGGCGCAGAAGAAGGTAGACTCTCCACTGAGTAGTATCCAATCTGTCTGGGTAGGGCTGATGAAAGGAGATGGGAATAGCACTCATGTGGTACAATAGTGAATAATTAATATCAGGACTGGTAAATGTAAAGGTAGACGTTATGTAGCAAAATGAGGGGAGTGGTTGACTTTGAAGTCCTGGAGGGGAGGTCCTTGGGACTATCAAGGAAGAAGAGCAGAGTGTGGGACACTACTCAGAGAAGCAGTGATGTCAGAGATGGAGGCAGAGACGATGATGTGGAGATGATGTGGAGAGAGGGAATGGCCAGGGACTCTAGACCTAGAGAGGGAGAGGGGCTCTGTGCTGACGACCGGGGGGCAGGTTTGCAGGGTATACCCTGTGGTTGGTTGATGATGCATGGAGGGGATTGTACCCATGGTAATGAAACGATACACGATAGGATGAATGTAAAGCTAATGTCCTCCCATGTAAACTATCACATGATTCACAATAAAATATTAAAAAATAAATAAATAAAAGTGGGCTTAGGGTCACTTCCACCATCCAGCCTGCTAGGAAAATCCCTAGACACACCCTTTAATGGTCTAATGGTCTCTTGGTTGTGACCTCTGAGACAGTTTGTAAACCTTCATATATACTGTAGGCCCTTCTTTGTTTTGCATAGACCTGGCTTTGCCTAGGTGATGTTCGGCTGTTGCCACCAATCATGGTTGTGGGAGGAGATTCCTGTGTTCTGTGTGTTCTATAAAAATCACCCTTGAAAGTTGTTGTTGTTAAGTGCCTTCTGTTTGGTTCTGACACATAGCCACTCAGTGTAGCATTTCCGAGGTTTGGCTGGTGAGCTTGAACAACCTACCTTGCAGTTCAAACGGACTTTGCAATCGAGGGTTTTAACCCATAGCGCCACACCAGGACTCCACCATGATGGTTGTTGTTCTTAAGTGCCTTCAAATAAGTTCCGACACATAGCAACCCTGTATAGGGTTTCCAAGAAGCATCTTGTAAGCCTGAATTGCTGATGTTACAATTCAAACCTGCCTTGCAGTCCAGTGCATTAACCTGCAGCGCC
This sequence comes from Chrysochloris asiatica, assembly GCF_000296735.1. Taxonomy (NCBI): domain Eukaryota; kingdom Metazoa; phylum Chordata; class Mammalia; order Afrosoricida; family Chrysochloridae; genus Chrysochloris; species Chrysochloris asiatica. Next base: position 12,487,932 of record NW_006408528.1, on the reverse strand, counting down.
ACATATGTGGAGGTAGAACTTTGGAATTCATCATGGTGTCTATGATTTCATTCACCTGTTGTTTTATGTTTGTTGCTGTCTTGTGCTTTTACTCCAGTATTGCTGTTATTGTTAAGTGTTGGAAAGTTGATTCTGACTAATAGCGACCCTGTATAAGTATTCCGTGGAGTGGCTGGTGGTTTGAACTGCCAATATTGTGGTTAGAAGTTCAGTGTTTATCCCAAAGCACTGCACCAGAACTCCTTTACTGAGACTTAATAAGGAATCTCTCTAGTATTTCGAATCCTGGTGTGATGCTGTCACAGGATAATCACTGGACTACCATCTGTAAGGTCAGCAGTTCAAACACACCAGTCTTTCCTGGGAATCCTTATACAGGGTTACTGTGAGTTGGAACCTGCTTTCCAACACTTAACAACAACAACAACAACATTTATATATTTCAAGATGGGGTCTCTTTTCTCTTTTCTAATAGATCTATTATTGTAGATAGCTAAGATCTTTGAATAGCAGAGGATCCAGTTTTTCTAAAATTAATAGAAAATATTGTACTATTCTTTCCGTTTATTGTAGAATATATAGAAAGAAAGAAGAAATAAAAAATATTTATAGCTGTTGTTGTTGTTGTTAAGTGCCGTCGAGTAGGTTCCAACCAATAGTGACCCTGTATAGGGTTTTCAAGGAACAGCTGGTGAGCTCGAACCACCTACCTTGCAGTTCAAACAACCTTGCAGTCTGATGCACTAGTGTGATGCACAACAACTACCTAGTGTTTCCATTTGAAACAAAATTTCCAAGCTATTTTATTATGAATATATGTATATTTTATTTTTTAAAGGATCATATTTTTATATGTTCTTTTATATGCTTTCCTCCAGCTTATTGATATATTTTAAACAACATTCCATTTTATTCAGTATTATTCTGCAATATCCTGGTGTAGAGCTGTAGTATCAGCAAGCACTGAACTGAGAACCACAGGGTCAGCTGTTCAAACCCATCAGCTGATCCTTGGGAACCCTATAAAGGGTCGCTATGAGTTGGAACCAACTTGATGGTACTTAACAATAACAAAACATAATTTTAATGGCTGTATATGAGTAGATTATAATTTCATATTTATTTACATGAATTGATTGTTTTATTATGAAAGAAACATGAACTTACATTAAAACTAATGTATTAAATAACTCTTCTATCATTCAATTCTAAAAAAAGGTTTACTGTTACTTTTATTCTTTTTTACATTTTGAATACTTATATAACCTTTGTATTTATTAAAAAGAAAAAATACATTTGTAATAATTTAAGGATTCTGGTGTGGTGCTGTGGGCTAATGCGTCAGACTGCAAAGTCGTTTGAACTTCAAGTTCGGTTGTTCAAGCTCAGCAGCTGCTCCTTGGAAATCCTATACAGGGACGTTATGGGTCAGAATTGACTCGACGGCAGTTAACGACAACAACGATTCTGTTATGAATTTATGTTTTAATTATGTTGTATGCAGTTTATTCTATTCTGATGCAATGAGTTTTAATTTCAATTGTATATAAAGTTATATTTTGTTGTTGTTAGGTGCCATTGAGTCTGTTCTGACTACTAGTGACCCTACATACTACTGAGTCGTGTGTCATCCTCACAAAATGTAAAGTCGTAATGAATTTGGATCTGACTCTGCTATAATTTGTTCTGGAAATTGTTTTCTGGAAAGGATACTTGCAAGGGCTTGCTTTTTGTTCATTTTGACTTACTCTTTTAAAGCTGAAATAACACACTTGACAACTATATTTCTCCAAAGTTAATTGATAACTTACCAATTGCTCTTCTCGTCTTTATTCATTGCCCCTGTCTGTGTCTTGATTTAGCATTACTATTCATTGCAGTGCTTCTTTCTTCCATGCTTTTTACAACACAGTGGACCATTCTGCTTTGTATCCAATAAGTTTAGAGATTGTGTATGTGGTCGAGTTTTGCTGGAGGGGGGCGGGTGTGTGTGTGCTTATGTCTTTCTTCAAGATTTCTATAATATGCATTTTAATCGTATGGGCTGGCTATCCTAAATGATTGAATGTTCTTTATAATGGAAGGATGACAAAATCTTTCCCTAATCCTGCAAGCCATTTTCTGTGTTTTACTTTGAACAGAATATTGTGTGTACAAGTAGCATTTTAAATTTCATTGAAAAAGCATGGCATTCTAAAAATATCTATGAAGTGAGTCTGATTTTTCACTCCAGTTCTTATCTTTTTTGGGGGAGTCATGGAGTATTAGAGTTCTGAACAATGTTCAGTAAAATAAATTGAAATAGTAATTTTGGGAGTAATGGCAGAAGAGACTGAAATAGTTCTTAACCCCTACTTTGACTTTAGTAATAACCATATTATTACCACCTTTATGAAAATTTCTGATACATTGTTATGGCAAAAATACCAAGACATAGTCCCAAATAATTTCTTCCTTCTTCAGAGTTTATTCTCTGTTTAAAAGAGATAAGTCATTGAATTTACATGAGTTAAATGATCTATAACAATTACATAATTCATTTAGGTAATTACATGAATTATATGTCTAACATATAAAAATATTTTCATATTATATAAGCTTACATAAGATTGATAGAATTCAGTGGGGCTTAACTCCAATTCCTGAAATAATCATAAATATGAGTACTGTGTTTTCTTCTATTCACTTTTCTGTCATTATTATTTATGTGTGGGATAGCTTCAGTTCATGTATATGAATTGGTAATCTCATTCCTTACTGAGTTACAGTATTGCTGTTATTTTTCAGTTTATTCTTTTGGTTCAGTTATATCATTTGTAAATTATAGTTTTATCTCTTTGTTTCCAATATTTATGTCATTATCCAAATATTTTTATCTTTTATTTATTTTGCTTGTATCATTTCACTGAGAGATTCCTTCAAAACAGTGCTACTTTGATTTCAAGTTTTTTGCATCCCTTTATTTTAAATGAGGTATTTATATAAATTGATAGCTGCCACTGGAGTCATGGTGTGGTACTATAGAATAAGCACTGGATTGCTAATCACAAGGTTGGTGGTTCAAACCTACAGTCTGCTCCTTGAAAACCCTATACAGCATCTTTATGAGTTGGAACTGACACAATGGCACTTAACAACAACAACGACAAATAGTTCACTTTAAGTTTTTCATTCAATCAGGAGTTATTTTTCTTTTAAATGGTTAAATTTGCCCAGTAATTATTATTTTGGCAAAAATGCTTGATGTTAATCTTACCAACTTACTTTGTTATATTTTTTTGTTTTCATTCTGTTTTGCTTTATGATCTAAGAGTAATATTTAAATTTTAATCATATAATCTGTGATCTTTTATAATGAAGTACAGTCTATCCATTACAAACTTGTTACTAAATCCCATCCCATAAGTTACACCCATTTAATTTTCCTTTGGAGAGTCTTGGTGTGGGCTAATGTGTCAGACTGCAAAGTCATTTGAACTGCAGTTGGTGGTTCAAGCTCACCAGCTGCTCCTTGGAAACTCTATACAGGGTCGCTATGGGTTGGCACTTAACAACAACTTTTCCTTTGATTTCCTCTCATCTTTTACATTTTTATTATTTAATGTTTAATAATTTAAAGGATAATTTTCAGAAGAAAGGTTAAGTCATGTCTCAAATAAAATAGAAAATGGTCACCTGTTAAAGGAATTAATTTTCCTCATATGATATGAAGGACCTCAGTAGATTCTTGACAAGGTAAAAGAAAAAGTCACAGTAGTTTAATTTTACTTGAAAAGCAAGACTATTGAGATAACTTTCAAATAGTAACAAAACTGGTTTTCCACTGGGAAAGGAAGTCAATGAAATCACTCCCTGACAGTTTACATATATACCAGTTGACAAGTGTTTGCAAAGAGTTGCAAAGTTGCTCAAAGGCTATGAACATAATTAGAATATGATAATACAGAGGATGTGCTGCTATTTAAACTCCATAGATTTCCACTGAGATAGTTGACTTTTTCTACAACTCCTACTTAGGAAATGTTTATGATCATTATTTTATACTTAAAAAAAAAATCAAATCCACTACTAATTTCCATGTTTCTTCAGCCTTAATATCACAGTTAAGTAAAAGTTTGCTAAATATAATTTTAAAACTACTGTAACAATACAGTGACAGGGAACTGCCAGAGGTTCAAACTGGGTTCATAAGAGGACACGGAAGGAGGGATATCATTGCTAATGTAATATGGATCTTGACTGAAAGCAAAGAATACTAGAAAAATATTTACCTGTGTTTCATTGACTGTGTGGATCATGACACTCTATAGGCAACATCGTAGAGAATGAGTATTCCTGGAACATTCAATTTTGCTTATGAAGAACCTTATGAAGAGACAGTCATTTGAACAGAATAAAGGAACACTTAATAGTTTAAAATTAGGAAAGGTGTGTGCCGGATGTATTCTTTCACCATACTTATTCATGTTGAACAAGTAATCCAAGAACTGTACTATATGAAGAAGAATTTGGCATCAGGATTGGAGGAAGGATCATTAAAAGCCTATGATATGTACTTAACTTTGCTTGCTGAAAAGAGGCAAGGACTTAAAATACTAGTGAAAATGAGTATGCGTTGCACCTCAATGTAAAGAAAACAACATTCCTCTCCAATGGACCAAAAAAATAACACAATGATGAATGGAGAAAAGATTGCACTCCTCAAAGATTTCATTTTGCTGGGATCCACTATCAACACTCATGGAAGCAATAGTCAAGAAATGAAAGGATGTATTGCATGAGGCAAATCTGCTGTACAAGATCTCTTTAAAGTGTTCAAGAGCAAAGATGTCAGTGTGAGTACTGAAGTGTGCCTGTCTCAAGCCATAGTATTTTCAGTAGGCTCATATGCGTGTAAAAGTTGGACAGTACATAAGGAAGACGGTAGAAAAATTGATGCATTTGAGTTATGATGTGAAAGAAGAATATTAGGATGTATCATGGTCTGCTAGAAGAACAAACAAATCTGTGTTGGAAGACGTACAGCGCCTTAAAAGCCAGTATGGTGAGACTTCATCTCTCATACTTCATACAAGTTACCAGGAGGAAACCAGTCCCTGAAGAAGGACATCATACTTAGTAAACTGGAGGGTCAGTGAGAAAGTGGAAGTTTATCAGTGAGATGGATTGGCACAGTGGCAGCAGCAACGGGCTCAAGTTTTAACAAGGATTATGAGGATGGTGCAGGACCAGACAGTATTTCGTTCTGTTGTACATAGGGTCGCTATGAGTCAAAAATAACTTGATGGCACGTAACAACAACAAGAAGAAACAATCCTTTGTATCAGTAGTTAGGAAATTTTTCAGTAGGTGTCCAGATAGCAAATGTTTTAGATTTTGTTGGACACCTGTGGTTTCTTTGTTTTATTATACCCATTTCATTTTTAATATCCCTGTACAAATTTAACGGCCATTATTTGCTTAGGGAACTTTATAAAAACAGTTTGTGAGTCATATTTTGCTGACCCCTGCACTATACAAATGATTTAAAGGTAAGATCAGTCTTTCAATACCATGAACCTTTTTTTGGTAAATCTCTTGACTGTCTGGTATTAGTTATCAAATACAAAACAGACATTTCCTGATTAAAACACTCATTATAGTAATGGTGTTTTCCACTAGACTCTGCATGTTTCTGTGTTTGCTTCTAGCGTCTTTATGTAAAACAGCAAGGGCAGGAAAATGGGAATCATGTACATTGGATACAGGCAATGTGGAGTTGGGTTGTTTGCAGGAAATGTATAGTGTATCGGAATAAAAGAGTCTCTCCTTTTTATTATAATCATAGCCAGAAAATGTAAATGTGAAAAATAAAACACATGTTTTATTTTCTCTTTTAATAGCTTGTGGCATATTACTAATTATGAGCTCAGTTCATGCAGTTGTCTTTATGTGTATAAAAAGAGGAGTCCAGAATATTTCATCTACCCACTCAAACAGTATGGGGAGCATGGTGAGTCTGTAAGATGTGTACTGGACTGCCAACTATAAGATTGCTACTTTGAATCCACCAGCTGCTTCATGTGAGAAAATGAGGCTTTCTGCTCCTGTAAAGATTTACAACACATGAATCAGAACCAACTTGATGGTACTTAACAACAACTCAGATAGTGTAATTGCCCTTACCTAAATTTATCCCAGCAGACTGTTCATTTCAAAATAATATTTCTTTCCCATTGAAAACTCCTTCAAAATTAAGATATTCTGGGTCATACTGTGATGTGAGAATTAATAAGAAGGGAGATGCAACTCCAGAAGGTAGATAGATAATAGTATATTTTCTTCTAATATTTAATAGTATTTCAACCATCTTCAGCGATCTTGCTAATTCTGAAGTGTAGGAGGCAAATTTTGCAGATATAGTTTTTTTAAAAATACAGGAAATTATATCACAATTTTTATGAAGAACTCGCTCATCTATATAAATTTTTTTTCCATGGATGAAAGGGCTTCATAAAGTCTGTAGAAAACTGAAATGAGAAGATAATGACACTTGTACACAATGTTTTTAAAGCCTTCATATACTTCACTTTGGTGTCCTGGCGTGGTGCTGTTGAAGGATAAATAAGAGACTGCTAACCATTAACGGGAGCTCTGATAGCGTAGTGGTTAAGAATCGGGCTATGAACCTTAAGGTCAGCAGTTCGAAACTACCAGCTGCTCCATGGGAGAAAGATGAGGCTTTCTACTCCTATAAAGATTTACAGCCTCGGAAACCCCGTACAGTGTCACTATGGGTCGGAACCAACTTGACGGCACTTAACAACAACAACAAGAACCACAGGTTGGCGATTCAAACCCACCAGCTGCTCCTCAGAAACCCTATACAGAACTGACTGGACAGTTAACACCAACAACATACTTAACTTTAATTCCCAACAAGAGAATGAAGTGAAGTGAAATATAAGGATAAGTCTTTTATATTAACATGGTGGTGGTGTGCTGTGGAGTTGGTTCTGACTCATAATAACTCCAGATAGGGTTTCCTAGGCTGTTAATCTTTGCAGGAGCAGAAAGCCTTATATTTCTCCTGCGAAACGGCTGGTAGTTTCGAACTGCTGATCTTGAGGTTAGTGGCCCAACTCATAATTAAGGTAAAAAGGGATACTGCATGAAGATAGATTTTTAATGTATACAAATATTCATAGCATATTTTCTCCATGGTAAATGAAGAAAAGATTGAAGTTATTAATTTCATTTTGCTTTGATCCACTATCAACACTCATGGAAACAGTAAACAGTAAATCAAAGGATTGCATTAGGTATGTCTATTACAAAAGACCGCTTTAAAGTGTTAAAGAGCAAAGATGGCACAGCATCATAGTATTTTCAGTTATCTCATCTGCCTGTGAAAAAGAAATCCTCACCACTGGACAATAAACAACATTCTTGTCAACAGAGAAACGATTGAAGTTGTCAAGGACTTCATTCTTCTTGGATCAACTGTCAACATTCACGGAAGCAGCAGTCAAGAAATCAAACGATATATTTCATTAGGAAAATCTGTTGCACGAGGCCTTTTTAAAGTGTTGAAGAGCAAAGATGTTAGCTTGAGGACTAAGGTGTGCCTGATCCAAGCCATGGTATTTTCAATAACCTCATATACATGTGAAAGCTGGACAGTGAATAAGGAAGACCATAGAAGAATTGATGCTTTTGAGTTATGGTGTTGGAGGAAAATATTGAAAGTGCCATGGGCTGCCAAAAGAACCAACAGATCTGTGTTGGAAGAAGTGCAGCCAGAGTGCTCCTTGGAGGCCAGGATGACCAAACTTCGTCTCTCATACTTTGGACATATTGTCAGGAGGGACATATTGTCAGGAGAGACCAGTCTCTGGAGAAGGATATCATGTTTGGTAAGGTGTTTGTTGTTGTGAAGTGCCATCGAGTTGATTCTGACCCATAGCAACCCTGTATAGGGTTTCCAAGGAGCAGCTGGTGAGCTTGAACCACTGACTTTGCAGTTCAAACTACTTTGCAGTCTGACATATAGCCCACAGCGCCACAGCAGGGTTCCTTGGTAAGGTGGAGGGTCAGAGAAAAAGAGAAAGACCCCAGCGAGATGGATTGGCAAAGTGGCAGCATCAGTGGTCCCAAGCGTGACAACAATTGTGAGGTTGGCCCAGGACTGGGCAGTGCTGTGCTTAGGTTCTGTTATGCATGGGGTCACTATGAGTCGGTACCGACTTGATGGCACCTAACAACATCTGCCTGTGCAAGTTGGACAGAGAATAAGGAAGATTGCAGAAAAATCAATGCATTTGAATTATGGTGTTGGAGAAGACTATCGGAAGCACCATAGAGAACTGCCAGAAGAAGAAACAAATTTGTCTTTAAAAAATGAGAGCCTGAGTGCTCCTTAGCAGTGAAGATGGCTGGACTTTGTCTCTTGTAATTTGGACATATTGCTAGTAGTGATCAGTCCCTGCAGTAGGACAGTAGTCCCTGCAATAGGGTCAGTGAAACAGAGGAAGACCCCCCAAGGAGCTGGATTGATAGAGTGGTAGTGACAATGGGGTTGAACAGAAAAGTTGTGAGGATGGCACAGGACCAAGCAGTGTTTCATTCTGTTGTGCACTATGAGTCAGAACTGACTCAATGGCACCTAATAACAACAGCAGAGTAGCTACAATAATATCATACAAAGAAAATGCCAGTGTTTGGAATGTTACCAGGGAAAAATGCAGCTATTTAATAATTATAAAGTTATCATTTGACCAAGAGGCTGCAACAATTTTGTGTGCTTATGTATCTGATAACAGAGTTTATATATATATAGCAAAACTACAATTCCGAAGAGAAACAGATGAAACCATCTCGTATCAATAGTTGATAGAACAAATATTGCAAATATAATTGAAAAAATTCCTGATAATATGTCCAAAGTTCAAGAGATGAGACCTCATCATCCTTGCTTCTAAGGAGCGTTCTGGTTATACATCTTAAAAAATAGATTAGTTGTTCTTCTGGCAGTCCATGGTGCTTTTAATATTCATCTCCAACAATTCAAATGCCTAGATTCTTCTGCTGTCTTCCTTATTCATTGTACAACTTTCACATGCGTACGAGGTGATTGAAAGTAACATGACTTGGATCAGGCTCACCTTACTCCTCAAAATGACATCTTGTTGTTGTTAAGTGCAGTCAAGTCGATGTCCACCCATAGTGACTCTGTATAGGGTTTCCAAGGAGTAGCTGGTGAGCTTGAACTGCTGACCTTGCAGTTCAAATGGCTTTACAGTCTGGCTCATTAACCCACAGTGCCACGCCAAGACTGCAGTGTTCTTTAATTAGTTCAATAATTAGTTTAATTATTTTTTAATCTTTTAGTTTAAGTCTATTAGTATCTTTATGTGTAGATTGTTTTTGTAGTCAAGCACTTGCTTTTTAACAAATGTTGTTGTTAAGTGCTGTCAAGTTAGTTACAACTCATAACAACCCTATATAGACTTTTCGAAGAGTGGCTGGTGGGTTTGAACTGCCAATATTTCGGTTCAAGCTCACCTTGCATACCAGTGCTTTATCCTACAGCACCATACCAGGATTCCTTTTAACCAGTATCAACCATTTAATTTGGTTATTTAGATTATTTACATTTAAGAGCTCTGGTAGCATAGTGGTTATGAATCGGGCTGCGAACCTTAAGGTCAGCGATTCGAAACTACCAGCCGCTCCGCGGGAGAAAGATGAGGCTTTCTACTCCCGTAAAGATTTACACCC
>NW_006408528.1:12472001-12473169 GCF_000296735.1 Chrysochloris asiatica | reverse complement strand
TCCTTGACAACTTCAATCTTTTCTCCATTGATAAGAATGTTGTTTATTGGTCCAGTGGTGAGGATTTTTGTTTTCTTTACATTTAGATGCAATCCATACCGAAGTCTGTGCTCTTTGATCTTCAACAATAAATATTTGAAGTCCTCTTCACTTTCAGCAAGCAAGGTTGTATCACCTGCATATTGCAGGTTATTAATGAGTCCTCCTCCAATCCTGATGCCATGTTTTCCTTCATATAACCCAGCTTCTTGGATTATTTGCTCAGCATACAGTTTGAATAAGTATGGTGAGAGAATACAACCCTGTCACTCACCTTTCTTAATTTTAAACCATTCATTGTTCCCATGTTCTGTTTGAACAACTGCCTCTTGGTTCAGGTACAGATTCCTCAGGAATACAGTGAAGTGTTCCGGAATTCTCATATTTTGCAGTGTTGTCCAAAACTTGTCAAGATCTACACAACTGAAAGCCTTTGCGTCAATAAAGCACAGGTAAACATCTTTATGGTATTCTCTGCTTTCATCCAAGATCCATTGGACATAGCAATGATATCCCTCGTTCCAGCTTGAACCTCTGGAAGTTCTGTGTCAATCAATGTATGGTTGTAGCTGTTTCTGTATTACCTTGAGTAAAACATTACTTGCATAGGATATCAAAGATACTGTCCGATGATTTCCACTTTCCATTGGGTCAACTCTCTTTGGAATGGGCACAAATACAGATCTCTTCCAATCAGTCAGCCAGATAGTTGTCTCTCAGATTTCTTGGCATAGATGAGTGAGTGTCTCCAGTGCCGCCTCACTTTCTTGAAAGATTTCAATCTTTATTGCATCAGTTCCTAGAGCCTTGTTCTTTGCCAATTCCTTAAATTCATGTTAGACGTCTTCCTTCAGTATCATTGGCTTTGGTCATATGCTACCTCTTGAAACGGTTGAACATGGACCATTTCCTTTTGGTACAGTGACTCTGTGTATTCCTTCCATCTTCACTTGATGCTTTCTGCATCATTCAGTAATTTTCCCAGAGAGTCTTTCAATAACTAAAGTCGAGGCTTGAATTTTTTCTTTAGGTCCCCCACCTTGAGAAATGCTGAGTGTGTTCTTTCTTCCTTTTTGGTTTTCTGACTCCAGATCTTTGCACATTTTGTTGTAATATTTGGCTTTTTCTT